>NC_090436.1:287662261-287965291 GCF_031143425.1 Pleurodeles waltl
ACCGGCGAAGACCATGACGGTGAGTACAGCCGCCTAGCACACAAGGGAAGGAGGGAGGAAAAAGAGAGTGACACACACACCCACAACACACACACACCCCCAGCACCATACACACAATCAGCTGCATTACTACAACATTTTACCTTGTACCTAGGATGAATAATGCAAGGACAAAACACATTTGAAAAAGTAAATATAATGAGATCAACACATCAAGATAAATAAGTGAGGCAAGATAATAGATATATACATAAGTACAAAAAAAGGGACACAGCCCAGTCCACAATGTACATTGTCCACATGGCCACAGGCCAAAGTCCAAGGCCAAACATGGCACCTGCCTCAACACAGAGAGGACACTGCAGGGGCATCAGTTGGGAAATAGGCAGGCACCTCAGGGGGACAGGGGATGGGGGGCACCTCAGTTGGCAGATGGAACAAGACCACTGGTTCTGGAGGGGGCAACATGCCCTGTGCTTGGTCCTGGGGAGTGCAAGGCCACCGTCTCTTGAGTGGGTGACTTGCCCACTTGCTCTGGAGGGGGCATCGTGCCCTGTGCTCTTGATCATGGTGATGACTGGGTCCATGGACTGGGTGGCTGAGGTGCTTGGCTGGGTTCTTCCCACCCTGGCCAGATGTGTAGGACAGCGGAAGGGGTAGGGAAGAAGTCAATGGTGGATAGGAACTGTTTTTTAGGGACACTGGGGTGGGAAGAGGGAGAAGGTTTGGGAGTGGAGGAAGAGGGAGTGGTTGTAGGAGGTGTCTGTCTGCTTATTGTGGGTGCAGGTGCATGGGCTGGATGCTGTTGTGAGGTGGATGGCTGTTGGGTGTCTGAGTGCTTGTGTTTGTGTACCTTAGGAGGGAGGGCAGACACAGTGGGAGAGGACACAGGGGATGTGTGCATGGCTGGTGTGGAGGTGTCTGCCAGTGAGGTGTATGTTCTACTTGGTGTGGTGGTGATGCTGGTAGTGGATGTTGATGTAGTGTATGCAGGTGTGAGTGTAGACAGAACTGGGAGGGAGGTGGAGGAGGAGAAGGAGGAGAAGGGGGAGACAGTGGAAATTGTGATGTTGGTATGTCTGCATTTGGGTGGTGTTTGTGTGAGTGCCTGTGGGATGAAGTGTGGTGCTTGTGTTTGCCTGTACCACTCTTGCGTGTTGTCTTGTGTGCATGCTCGTCTGCCTGTGTGCTTGGGATAGGTAGGGGTTGAGGAGAATGGGATTGGGAGGAAGAAGTTGTAGGGGGAGGGTGGAAACAGGGACAATGGCTGCCATCAGAGAGGAGGCCAGAGCCTGGATCGATCTCTGTTGAGCCGCCAAGCCAGTGTGAATGCCCTCCAGGAATGCATTAGTCTGTTGCATCTGGGCTGGCAGCCCCTGGATGGCATTCACAACGGTTGACTGCCCTACAGAGATGGATCTCAGGAGGTCAATAGCTTCCTCACTCAGGGCAGCAGGGCTTACCTGGGCAGGGCCTGAGGTGCCTGGGGTAAAGGATATGCCCACCCACCTGGGTGTCCGGGCATGGGCAACTCGGTGAGTTGCTGCTGGGAGGGTGGTGCTGGTATGGGGGTGGTGGCTGTAGCTGGGGTGGTCACAGAGGTGTCCACCATGACCAGGGAGGTTCCATCGGAGGAGGTATCTGTGTCAGAACCGTCCCCCTCCAATCTCTGCCATGGTGCTCCCCTCGCCCTCTGTCCCACTGGTGTCCTCAGCGTCGGTGGACTCGGCCTCCTGGGTCCTATGGGATGCCAGTGCCTCTGCTCCTCTGCCAGATGATGCTAATGCACATAAGGACAGGGTGACAAAACCAGAAGAAGGGAGACAAAGGATACACTTCGTCAATGGCTGCACCAACACCACTGTTGGTGTGCATAGCACCCTCACACACAGGGAACAGGCCTACGCACTATGCATTGCTCTACCAGAGAAATAGTCTGCCACCAAGGCATGGGGAGGGGCAAACACCGCCAAATGCAGCACACCTGGGACCCACGCAGCCCTGACCATTAGTGGATGCCTACCAGCTAGGTAGCAGAATTTTCCCTTCTGAACCCTAGCCACCAGGGGACCTACGCTGCAATGTCAGGCCTGGCCTAGGGGCACCCACTGACACACATCCACCACCCGCTCTGGATAGGCCACCGCCAGTATGTGGGCCATCAGGAAGGGTCAGGGTTCGACGGGCACCCCTTCCTCATTTGGAGGCCATCCCCAGCTGGGCCTCCGCCGTCTTCTGTGCCCAGTGTCTCAGGTCCTCCCACCATTTGCGATGATGGGTGCTCTGCCTGCGTAGACCCACAGGGTCTGCATGTCCTTGGTGATGGCACGCCAAATTCCCTTCTTTTGATGGGCACTGACCTGCAGAGGAAATACACACAGGAAAATAGTATTAGACAAACAGTCCTGCCTGTTACACTTATGGCCCACCATACCCCTTCACATCACCATTTACACACACATGGCCCAGCACACAATCAATAGGCCACCCAGAGGACATTCACCCACCCCCTTACACGAGGCCTTCACACACCACTCCATGCATTAATGCCACATGCATCGTGCCCACTGTGTACTCACCTGTTGGTCTGGAGGCTCATACAGCAGTCGGTACTGGGGTAGGACCCCCATCCACCAGTCTCTCCAACTCCGCCGAAGTGAAGGCTGGGGCCCTTTCCCCAGTCACACAGGCCATGGTATGTTCCAAACATAGGTCACAGCAGCACACACAGTGTAGGTCCTCTCCTGTTGAAGATCAGGTAGAAAGTGAGGAATCAGATTAAAATGGTGGTCACATCTACGGCCGTGCATATAGTCACCACCGGCGTAGATAACCATTGGCCACTGTAACCCATAGGGCCCAATTTTAACCAATGAGGAGTTGCACGGCGGTTCTCGACCACCTCCCGCAACGGCACACAATGTCAGTTTAATTACCTCACTTCCACCTGTGCCACCATACAGGACAGGCAGATGCCATTTCAGGGGGTGGGGGGCAGGCCCTGGATATTTGCTGTGTCACTGGTTAATTTTGGACATACTGGACAATTCACACTTACCCATTACAGGTTAACAGAATGCAAAGTTCTGTTGTAGCCCCATTGTTCAGTTAGTGACCGGTTCCTCACTCTTTTGCCCCATAGATCCCTACCGCTGAGGATGAATAGGAGATGGAGATATACCCCCGTGTACAGACCCCTGGTGGACTGGGAAACAATGGAGGACAAGCACGTCATCCTCACCTATGAACTTGACAGGGCCACAATCACAGAGCTGTGTCCCCAATTGGAGCCTGACATCATATCTGCTATCCGTCACCCCACTGGGATCTCCCCTCTTGTACAAGTTCAATCAGTGCTCCATTTCCTGGCAACTGGTTCTTTCCAAGTGACAGTGGGCTTGGCAGCAGGAATGTCACAGACAATGTTCTCAAACGTGCTGACCAGAGTGTTGTCTGCCTTGATTAAACACATTTGCAGCTACATTGTATTTCCCCAGGTTGAAGATTTGGCCACAGTGAAGGCCGAGTTCTATGCAATGGGACATATCCCCAACATATTTGGGGTGATTGATAGTACACATTGCATTTGTCCCCCCATCAAAATGAACAGGTGTTCAGAAATCGTAAGAGTTTCCACTCTATGAATGTACAGATGGTGTGCTTGGCGGAAGAGTACATCTCACACGTCAATGCTAAGTATCCTTGGTCGGTGCATGATGCCTTTTTCCTGAGGAATAGCAGCATCCCAAATGTGGTAGCCCAACTACAGAAGCACACGGTGTGGCTAATAGGTGAGCTCTGGTCCCCACCCAGTATATATTGGTGTATGAGTATGGTGTGGGACATATGGTATAGTGTGTGGCTAAATGTCCCTCAATATTGCAGGTGACTCTGGTTACCCCAACCTATCATGGCTGCTTACCCCTGTGAGGAATGCCAGGACAAGGGCAGAAGAACGTTATAATGAGGCACATGGGTGAACCAGAAGGATAATAGAACGGACCTTTGGCCTCCTGAAGGACAGGTTTAGGTGCCTCCATCTAACAGGTGGATCCCTGTGCTACTCATCCAAGAAGGTGTGCCAGATAATAGTGGCATGCTGCATGTTGCACAATCTTGCCTTGAGGGGCCCTGGGCCTTTTTTGCAGGAGGAGGAGGCTGGAGATGCCTGTGTGGCAGTAGTGGACCCTGTGGACAGTGAAGATGAGGAGGCAGAGGATGAGGATGAGGACAACAGAACATCAGTCATCAGACAATACTTCCAATGACACACAGTTAAGACAGTGTCACTTCACATTTTAACGACATTTGTTTGAATTTGTGTGGCACTGGCATGCTGTTATTTCCCACTTCTATGCCCACTTACTGTACCCTTTGGCAATTCACTTTACAAATGTTGCTGACCTCACATATGCTCGTGGTGTGATCACTGCAGCCAGCACCTGGTCATTTACCTATGCTAATTTTTTGTACAACTGAATTGCAATGTTTGTACCTGTTTTAATGAATACATATTTGACATACATGACATACTCCAAATAGATTTCTTTTAAAGGGTGTTTATTGAAGTGCTAACATATAGGGGGAAAGTACAATGGGATGGGGGAAAGTCCAGGGTATTGTTCCAGTCTGTAGCACAGGTACATTGTCCAAGGGGACATGGGAAGGGGAGCAATGGCAGTTCAAGGTGGACAGTGTGACAGAGTGGGGCACAAGAGTGACAATTAGGAGAGTCTCAGTTCCTGGCGGGGTCTTGGCAAGTGTCTCTGGCGTCTGTCTGGACTGCAGGGAACGTTTGTGGGGTGGTTCACCTACTGCAGGGGAGGAGTGCTGTGGTCTCTTGGTCCTGTGGCAGGGCCTCCTGGCCACTAGCGGCAGCGGAGGTGGAAGGCTGTTCAGATGTCTGGCTAGTGTCAGGGGCCTGCTGTTGTGTGACTGCCTCCCTCATAATATTGGCCATGTCTGCCAGCACCCCTGCAATGGAGGCCAGGGTAGTGTTAATGGCCTGCAAGTCCTCCCTGATCCCCTGGTACTGTACCTCCTGCAGCTGCCTGTTCTCCTGCACATTGTCCATGATCTGGCCCATTGTGTCCTGGGAATGTTGATATACTCCCAGGATCTCTGCAAGTTCCTCCTGGAGAGTCGGTTCCCTGGGCCTGTCCTCCCCCTGGCGTACAGCAGGCCTCCCAGTGTCCCAGGTGGCCTGTGCCTCTGTCCCCTGTACCGTGTGCGAGGTGTGGCCTGTGGTCCCCGTAGAGGTAGACACATTGCTGATTGACATGTCCTGGGGATAGAGGAATGGGTACACTGGGTGGGTGCTGTGGTGGTGTATCCTGATGGGGGAGGCTTTGTGGTGGTGTGTGACTGGGCCTGGGTAACCGGCTGTATAGAGATCCCTGATGGGTCAGGTTGGTCATCCAGATCCTGAAGACCAGAGTTGCTGTCATCACTGTGGGCCTCTTCTGTTAGGGGACTGGATAGTGCTGGTACCTGCTATCCGGTGACATTGGCTGTGGTACCTGTGGGGATGTAAATGATTTGTTATTGTTTCTGTGTCTAACCTATTGTCCATCCGTGGCTTGCCCTCTTTGTTTGTATTTTCCCTGGCAGCTTTCACTTGTGTAAGTTGGTATATGGTGCGATAGCTGATTCTCTCTAGTGTGCATGCTTTAGTGATAGGTGTCCATGCAGGGCTGTGAGTGGTGTCCATGCATTGGTATGGCATGCATAGCCTGGCATTGGGATGAGTGAGGTGTGATGGTGTGGTGTGTGGGAAGTGGTGGAGTGATGAGAGTGAGGGTGGGGGTATGTGACGGCATGCAGGTAGGGGGTGATTGTAGTAAAGAGTAGACTTACCAGATTCCAGTCCTCCTCCTACTCCAGACAGGCCCTAAGGATACATAATTGCCAAGAATTGCTCCTCCAATGCTGTTAGTTGTGGGTCCACCGCCAGTCCTCTGTACAGTGAGTTGGTGTCTTGCTGCAATGGAATGTACCTTCCCCCGTAGGTCGTTCCATGTCTTCCTGATGTCATCCTTAGTTCTTGGGTGCTGTCCCACATCGTTGACCCTGTCCACTACTCTCCGTCATAGCTCCATCTTTCTAGCTATCTGCTGCACCTGTGCTCCAGATAGCTGTGGTTCTACCCTGATGATTTCCTCCACCATGACCCTTAGCTCCTCCTCTGTGAGGGGGTGTCTTTTGGTGCCATGGGTGTTGTGTGAGGTGTGTAGGTGAAGGTGTGTAGTGTAATGTGTTGGGGGGTGTGATGTATGGTGCATTGGAGGTGCATAGGTGTAGGTAGTGTGTGGCTCTGGTTTTGTCTGTGGTCTTGTGTCTGTCTCGTGCCAATGGTTTGTAATCGTAAAGGGTTGTTGGTAATGCGGGTGTGTGTTTTAGAGTGGTGTGGGTGTGTGGGTGAGGTGTGTGTATGGGTGTCAGCTGTGTGTTATTTAAATTGACCAGTGCAATGTTGTTTTGTATGTGTGTGTCCATTTTGAACGCTGCAGTATGTACCACCAATGATTTACCGCCATGGAATGTCCACTGTGGTGATTCATGGGTCATAATGTGATGGCCGTTGTTCTGTTGTTGTAGCGGTGTGGGTTTTGATACCGCCACTTTATCACTGACCTTTGGTCTGGCGGAAATGTGTATGTGGCTGAATAGTGATGGAATGGTGTGTGTGTGTCATAATATGGTGAACGGATATCCGCCGTGGCGGCTGTAAGTTGGTGGCAGTCAGCGTGGTGATAAGTGGGATTTACCGCCAATACCATAATGAGGGTCTATGAGTTCAGTTAAAACTGCCATTCGACCTGGCAAAATTAACCTTTTGCCAGGCCTGAAACTTCTTCTTTTAATACATATACGTCTGTAAACAGTCCAGAGGACGGAGTCCTATTTCTCCCATGCGTTAAAACTTTCGATTGGGAGCAAGTAGAAGTATCTAGTTTGGTGTGAAAGAAATTTTAATTTAACCCCCTCTTTAATGGTAGAGTTGGATTATATGTTCACAATTCTGAAACTGCCACTTTTAGTAAGTTACCATTTTCTTGTCCCAACCATTTGGTGCATACAGCTTGTATCGTGGGTCACATGACTAGGTGTAGATAGCAGTTCGTCTTTGTGTACTGCTATCAGACAGTGAGACAAATGGGGAATAGGTGCTAGCAGAAAGGAATATCTCTGACTTGTGAGGGGGGAGAAGTTCTCACATACCACACTTGGACATCACAGAGCCTTTGTCTGAGCACACTCACAAAGGGTTTTACACTAGTCTTTTGTGCCCCAATATAAGCTGGGAATGGGGGAGGGGGACAGGAAATTTCAAACACCTCTGGGAGTAGAAAATTCTTCAATACACCTCTGCACCTGTGAAACATTCAGAAGGACTGCTGGGCTGCTCTGCAAGAAGGACAGCTCCTCTGTTGCTCTATAACCCTGCTGCTTGGCTGCCTGAGTGAAATGGACTGGGCTTGTATCTTGATCCCTGAACCACCAGAGCAACTCCAAGGGTTACTTAGCCTCCTGATCAGAGTCATAGGAACAGAACTGGCACCAACTGCCTTGGACTCTGGCTTCTGTGAGTCCTACCCCCCAAATGGTGTCAGTTCAGTCCTGGAACCTTGAAAGTGGGCCTGAAAGTGCTCTACCAGACCAGTTTTTGGTCCTGTGAGCATGCATGTCCACTCAGCTACAGCAGATACACTGCAGAAAAGCTGTAGTCAAAATCCGCCATGGCAGCGCTGCAAGCAGCACTGCCCTCCGGATTACGAATCCCCTTTTCACCAGCCTTTGCATGGTGGTCAGACCACCATGCAAAGGCTGGTGGAAAGGGGGTTTTGGGGCCCCATGGGGACCCATGCACTGCCCATGCACTTAGCATGGGCAGGGCCGGGGCCCCCATGGACAGCCCAGAATTACGGGCAGTGAAAAGCACGATTGGGTGCTGTCGCACCCGACGCACTGCAACATTGCCACCGGCTCAATTACGAGCCAGCCTAAATGTTGTAGTGAGTTTCCCGCTGGGCTGGCAGGCCGAAACACTGTTTCTGACCGCCGGCCCAGCAGGAAACTCATAATAGGTCCTATGGTGGTACGGCTGCATAGGCGGTTACCCTGACGCAGGACTTTTGCAGGCAGTCGCCAAAGTCTTAATGAGCCCCCTAGTTTCTATAGAAAAAGTGTTTTTTGTTTTGCTAATAACGTTGGCACGTTTGATGGATCTTCACAAACATTTCACAATTTATACTTTGCTAACTTCAGCTTCTGTTTTATAAGTTTCAGGGTGATATGTCAAGCAGGGTCTTAGAAAAAGGGGGTCCCAAAACACGTTTTCCCTATTAATTTTTCCATAGGACCTTGAGACACACCTACAGCCCAAACCACTGAACAGAATTGCACCAAATTTGGCACGAAGGCAGATTATGTTCTGCAGATCATGCTTTTTGTAATTTGGTGTAAATCCGTTCAGTAGTTTTGGAGTAATTTAAGGCCAAAAAACATAGATATATATATCGGCATGGATTCTTCGCGGATCCACTGTGGATCGATCCACGGATCCATGCGCCACAAGAAGAATATGATTGGCTGGCCACAAGCTGCAGAAAAGTTGCGACCATCATTTTGTTTGTCGCATCGGCTTGTGTTGGGAAAAGAAGAGAGAAAAAACACATAAGGGTTCAGAATACAGGTATCCAGACCCCATAGGACACATATAGGGGTCCCTCAGGGTTCCCTCGTGGGTTAAAATTGCCCAATAATTTTTTTGTCATCCAATTTGTGGACCCATGGATCCACAGATGGATCCACAGATCCGCGATTTGAAAAACTGAAAAAACCCACCCATTGTATTTAAAGTCATGCCTCTCATGGCAAAAGGCTGTGCGCAGCTTGGGTTTGAGTGCATGCAGGAGGTTTGGCCGTCAGACCTGGCCATCAAGGCTGTGTGCAGCGCTGCTTAGATTCACGACAAAATTTGGTTCTGAATTTACTCGCACAAAACCTTAGAAATTCAGCAGTTATAGTTATATCAGGTAACTATAACTCACTCCTAACTTCCCTGTAACCTTCTGCTTTTTCAATCTTTATCAAGCAATGTCAAATTTGAAATAACCACGCATATGTACATCAGTAACACAGGAACCCTTCCAGAGGAACGACAGTATTAATCTGACACTTGCCTCAATTTACAATTTTCATCTAAACCGGGTTGAAGGCTTTAAAGAGGCAGGGTATATGAATTCACTGGGTGAAGTGAAGATATTGAAATGTAGCCTTGTCTGTATTGCAAAACTAGAGGCATTGCAAAATCTTACAAACACTATAGAGATATTCATAATTTTTTTTAGATTTGAACAATTCCTTGCCTGTTTTTATACAAGTCACAGAATAATTTATCCACATGTTGTCTAGTAACAGCAATCAAAAACAAGTCTAGCGCCAGAGTTATGGAGTTTACATAATTTTCTGGATGTGAAAACCTACCTTGTGTCAATGAGATGCAAGGTAGGCATTCCCGTCCAGAAAATGACGACATGGCCTTAGTGTCATATTTATCCACCCGTGTTGAAATCTAGCACGGGGGCATGGGGGCCTTAAATAATGGCGCTATGCTTGCTTAACACCATTATTTAACACCTGGGTCACGGCAGGCGTTAGTGGACCTGTAGGCCTTTTTCCATAGTCAGAAGCACTGGAAAGACCCCACAGGGGCCCTTACCTGGCCCCAGGGACATCCCCACCCACACCAGAGGGACACCACAGGAAGGGGGACACATCCCAGGTAAGTCCTGGTATGTATAATTTTTTTTTTCACCCGTTCGGGGGCCCTGACTTGGGGCCCCACGCGTGGCACTAGCCCCAATGGCCATGCCCAGGGGACATTCATCCCCTGGGCATGGCCATTGGAGTGCTGGGCATGGCTCCTGTCTTTACTAAGACAGGAGCCACATCCGTGGGGGTTCTGCACCAGGAAATGACGTTACACTGCCTAGAGGCATTTTTTGCCTCTAAACAATGTAGCGCCATTATTTGGCGCACAAGCTCCGGTTTCCCCTACGCGTCCCCCACATGGTTAGCGTCCTTTACAATAAATATGGTGCCTGGCCGGCATCCAGAAAAAGCGCTAGCCGGCGCTATACGTTTACATGCAAAACTGCGCTAATGCAGTTTTGTATGTAAAAGTATGAATATGGGCCCTAGTGTTCATTATTTTCACTGCAGGTAGTCAAGCAAGTCATGTTTGTTTATTTTGAAATCATACAGTTCTTGAAGAAGACTCTATAGCGTGGCCTAAGTAATGTAATTTTCCTTCAAGATTCTTCTGCCTGCTCGCAGTATTGCATTCATTCTCAATAGTTCACAACTGTTTTGTTACTAATTTGTTCCGGTACCAGCAGATGACAGCATAAAGGGGGATGAATCAATATCCATGCAGTGGAATAGTGCTTATGTAGTAAGATTGAATATAACTCTATAATTCAGTTCTCCGATTTGATGGAATTGTAATTGATTTGCTCACACCATGATGAATCTGAACTTTTCATTCAATTCAATGAGAAGATTTCCTATATAAACCCTCAAGATTTTAAGTGTACCAGAACTTGTAAAAGACTTTCCTATGCCACTAGGGACGCTGATTGATTCCCTACTGATTTTGCTACTCCTTTTGGACTAAATATATTTTTTATTTTGTTCATTATTTTGTAATGTCCTATCATTGACAGCCTTCATGACAAGGACGTTATGTAACTGCAGTTTGCAATTTCCATATTGTACCTTTACATTTTTGTAATAAACGTTTATATTTTCTGATTTCTCCCTTAAGCGCACGTATTGAGTCTGTCCTTTCTTATTCAACTGTATTTTTGTTATGTTGATTTGCACCTTATCCTGGAACACATTGCCTCAAGAAATGAGGTTTATCATCATCCTTGGGCATGCTATAGGAGTTTCTTCTGAGGTGGAATATTTTAGGGACGCTTTGTGCTTAAAAACATTTGGTAGCAGAGGAGAGTTAGAGATGAGGGATGGTTATATGATAAGGTGTGTCTACAAAAATTACTTTTTGCTTTGTCCCTTGTCTGGGTTATGTCTGCATTCCAGAGTCCAATGTGAATTTCCTTTGGATCATTTGCTGAGTTCCTGATGCTTTAGCCGATGCTTCTGAGCACAGTATTTTATTAGTAGGGCAGAGTGATTCCTGAGATTGGGAATTCTTTAGTGTGCTGATAGTGCATTATGGTAATTTTTGTTGAGAGTGCAGTTTGTGTTGAGCTATGGATTGTTACACTGCATGTGAGATTTTTGGTTATGCACTGTTGATCCTTGTTTCAGTTGGTGGTTTGATCACACTGATTTTGATATATTTATCATATTTGTGAATTGTGTTCAAAAACCTTTTGGTTTATTATTTGGTGATTAGGTCATCTGATTTGCGTAATCTAAGATTTTGAGATATTGTTGTTTGACTTGCAGAGTGGCACAGTTTGAGTTGAGCTGCATCCACACAGGTAGCGATTCTTCTTAATAACAAGTTTCCTTTCCAGGTTTTTATTTGTCTAATTTGGGTGGGTATTTGTTAGTCCTGACATCCTTGGCGTGGTATTCTTCCAGAATTTTGCATTTACCCCCCTATTTTTGTGGATCCCATTTTTATTGGCATGAGGATTCGGCTCAATTTACACCTAATCAGCAGAAGTCAAGGGCCTTTTCTCATTCCCTTAAACATTGTAAAATTTGCCTGCATCTAATTGACATATGTAATTAACTTATGAGTCCCTAGTAAAAGGTACTGCATGTAACCAGGGCCTGTAAATTAAATGCTACTAGTTGGCTGCAGAACTCATTGTGCCATCTGCTAAAGTAGCCCCTTAAAACATGTCCCAGGCCTGCTACCATAGGATTAGATTAGGGGGACATCGATGGGCAGTACGTTTGCACCTAGCCTAGCCTGTTTATATATGTATGACTTTGAAAAAAAAATATTTTGTCACAATCTAACCCTTTTTCAAAATGACATAAAACTATGGAGGCGCTATATAGATGACATTTTGGTCATATGGCAAGGACCCTTGTCAACAGCAGATGAATTCACAACTTGGATAAATTCCCTTGATCCTTACCTGAACTTCACGGCTACAGTATCATCAACCCACTTACCTTTTCTTGATTTGATGATTACCATTGATAATGGCGTACTGGTAACGAGTACATATCACAAACCAACAGATCGTAGCAGCCTTCTGTTGTACGAAAGTCACCATCCTAAGGCTCGAAGAGACAATTTATCTGTGGGCCAGTTCCTACGGCTCAGACGGAACTGTAGCTCCCCACAAAATTTCGACCGACAAGCAAGCACTCTCCAAGTTAAACTTTATGAACGACACTATCCACCCAAAATTGTAAATCTGGCCCGTAAGAGAGCTAAAAATAATCATAGGGAATGTCTATTGGCAGCTAAGGATAAGGCTCCTCAGACACGAATAACTTGTGTTTCTACATTTACTCCACTGTCCAATGATATAAAAAAATTGGTCAATAAACGCTGGTCGATATTGGAGAGTGGTGGGACTGAAGTGCCTAAACCACTATTTGCCTTTAAACGCACTCCTAATATTAAAGATATAGTGGTTCATACTCGTCCACGTGTCTCCCATGACATTCCCACACAAAAAACACTGTGGGATCTTCCCCCAGTTGAAGGCCATTATCCTTGTGGTAATTGTAATGTTTGTACATTAACTAGACGAACAACGTCACTAGGCCTTGACCCTATCGGGAAGTGGCATTTAAGAAAACATACGAACTGTAATTCTAAGAATTGCATCTATATGATTACGTGTCCCTGTGGATTACGCTATGTTGGGATGACAACACGTCCCGTTAAGATACGCATCAATGAGCACAGGAGCAATATTAGATGTCGCAGGGTGACCACTAAACTCTGTGCACACTTCTTGGATGCTTCCCACACTCCAGATGACCTTTGGTGGGTGATTTTGGAAGCCCCCAGAGTCCGATCTAATGACTCTGATTTCCTTTTTAGAATTGAACAACTCTGGATTTTTAAATTAGGGACCTCTATACGGGGACTGAACGATGATATTCCGTGGACTACACTTTCATCATAACCGACATTCTCTATGGCTCTCTCAGCCCAAGAAAGTGTTTCTAGGTCGTTGTCCCCCCGAAAAGAACCTTCCGAAATCAAATGTGTATTTTCAACCCAATTCGGTTAGAGAGTTTATTTTTGTCATCATTAGAAATATATTTTTTCACAAACTCTAAACTGGTCATATTCCTTTTACCAATTCTCCTTTTTGACAAGAATTTTCAACAGTATGCAAGCTCTTAATTTACGAGTCTGCTTTCTCCCTTCTCTCGGCTCTGGCACACAAAAGAGAATAACAGACACCGGACCTTTAACGAAGACCAAGTCCGTCTTCTATTTTTAGTACTGTCTATACGCGCGCGAGCCGGTATTCATTACCGGGTTCTCGCTGCACGTATTTAAAACCCCGTCGAGCACCCAGCCACTTGCTATTGGGGACGCTGTCAGGAGGGTAGGTTTACAGACCTACAAACATGAGATAAATGTAAGTTTGCCTCCCTTTTTCTTTAACTAACTCGGATCGGCGGGCGAATATTATTCCATTTTCTGACTTAGCCTGGCATTTCCGTTAGTTTATGTGTTTACTGGACCCGCGTTGAAGTGGTCCAATGACACTTTTTTGTGCCCCCATCATTGACCCAACTGTCACTTTGTTTTATTAACAACCAGGCCCATTTGAGAGCATACTTCCCCACTGGGCATTGTATCTAGGCTTAACAACGAGGGGTATTATTACCCTCATAATGGACTATGTTGTTGCTGCTACAGAAATTTTCTTTTGGTATACAGTATTGGTTTATTCTGACTCATAATTCACTGGATAGTGATAGAATTGTCACTATAACGGGTTTTTAGCTCTCATAGAAGTATATGATGACTGGATGTGATACCTTAATATAGGTGACCATTTTCATTATTATTGCAACATATTGCTGTTAACATTATTTTTCTTATGACTACCATAAACATAGAATGTCAGTTCCAGTTCCTGACATGCGATTCCTAGGAGCTCTATCCTGAGACCGGGGATGGTAAGCCCAATTTATTCACACCTTCACACGAATTATGCACTAAATCACTATATTCACAACTGCACTTTATCTTGGACTATACTCTCTATATGTGTCTTTTGATTTAGATTTTTAGTGCGACCTTATTTGACATAGCAAGTAGATAAAAGTAAGTGACTGTTTTTTGTATTCCTCTCCCTATTAGGGTCCAAATTAATTTACTTTTTGGAGAAGTTGTTAATTTTCTTTGGTCCTGATGAAGCGTCAATGGATCCAGCTGGACCACCAGACGCGAAACATGTAGACCTGATGACTAGAGGCACCATAATTGGTTCAATCCTCTTGTGTTTTTGTTGAGAGTATGTGAGCATTATTACTCACCCATTTACTCCCATCTTGTTTTTAATCTTGGGCTCCGTCCTATTAACACTGATTAAATCTATGATTAACACATTTTGATGGATAACCAATTTTATTATTTCATTCTCTCCATTGTTGCTCAGGTACTTGAATTTAAGTACTTTATCTATATGATCTTATTCCACCCGCTACTATTAGAGCAATACGGTTAAGAGCCCCCCTCGGGGAGCCCGTTAGGAATTGCAGCACCGGCCTAAAGAGGAGCTTTCCCAATGATGAAGCCAGTCATCCAGTGTGATGCATGAGGGTTCTCGCTCCTGTAGAATTAGGTCCTCCTTTTCCCTCTTGATTGGAACAGTGTACCCCTTTTTTCCTTAGAATTGGTATTGGGAGACTGTACACTGGACCATTAACCTCCCAGTCCCTCCTTTTTGTATCTTTGTAGGGCAGTTTTAAACTGCCATTTCCATCTTTTGACGTCCCCTAAACCTTCTTTTTTAATGCTTTTAAGTCACTCCTAAAGTAGGCCTTAAGGGCCCATCGGGCAGCATGCACGGTATTTAAAAAGTAGGACATGTGTGTTTATGTTTTACAAGTTCTGACTGGCAACACCCCTAAAGTCCCTTTTCACGGTTGTAAGGATCTTTTCCATTAACTAACATTGGATTACCTTATTGTGCTTAATAAAAGTGCTAACTAGAAACATATAGGGGACTGTTGCTTTCACTAATTTGACTTCTAAATTAAAATCAACTGTAATGGTAAAGTTGGATTTTAAGTTACTATTCTGAAAATGCCAGTTTTAGAAAGTGGCAGTTTTCTGCCTGAAACAAATGTGCCTTTCTGCCAGTGTCCAGAGTCACATGACTGTGGTGTGTATTCCTTCCAAACATCGGGACAGACGGGCACTTGGTGTGGGGCAGAAGTGAGCTGAGGGCTGTGGTCTAGACACCTCGCAGACAGGAAGCTAAGTGGACCCAGGGCAAGAGGGCACGGCTGCCTCATCACAAAGGTGGCATAGTGGAGACTTCGGCAAGCCTAAGGATAGTGGACCAAGTGATGCCCATTGGAGAAGAAATGCTAGTCACACTCCTTGACTGTGAAAATGTATCCCTCGTGTACTTGGTTGAGAGCCCTTTTATCACCAAGCTGTTGTGCTATTGTGCTATTTTAGTTGGGATAAGATACTTCACTTAGAGAAAAAAAAAATCTTATTCACTATGGTTTCAAAAACCTGCATTTACTCTGACTTTACACTTGTAGTGCAGGATGCTTGTTGCAAGTTAAGAAGAAACTTAAAGAACAGGATATCCAGTACTCATGTTTGACTCCACAGGCTGAGATTCACTTGGGCGGGGAAAGTACACATGTTCACGGACCCTCAGATGGCAAAATTTGTGAATAAGTCAGTCCAGAAGAAAGTGAGTATGTCTTTGGGACGCTGCACTCAACCAGTTCTCAGTGATGGGGTATAATGCACTGGGATCCTGGGAACAATGATCTCATAGTAGACATGCATGTGGCGTGATAATAGCAACCAGGATGCTTTGATGATTGAAGAGCACAAACTATGCAGTGGTGATAATTATATAATTGGATTCAATTAGGCAAAAATGGGATATGAGTGCCATTGCAATGATAGTCTTTGCTGAAACAACTGTGTACCAAGACATCAGTGCTTGCAGAGTGAATGTCTTGATTAGACAATGCTGGAACAAAAGCTACGTATATTTCTATGGTTGGTTGCACACACTGATGTTTGTAATGTGGAGTGAGAGGTGGACCTCCAATTTGTAGAAATGTGCAACTGGACATTAATGATACATTATTTTTTCCTGGCTGCTTTCCACTTGGCAAAGCCATTTGTTCGTAATAAATATGGGGACTTTCCAGGTGAAATATTCTTACTACCTGAGATCTGCTTGTTGGGATATGGGAAAATCCGCTGAAATGTTCGGGTTCACGTGGGGGGAGGATGGAAATGAGGGTTTATCAATCAATCAATCACATTTATAAAGCGCGCTACTCACCCATAAGGGTCTCAAGGCGCTGGGGGGGAGGGGGTCAGTGCTCGAAGAGCCAGGTCTTGAGCTGCCTTCTGAAGGGGAGGTGTTCGGGTATGGCGTGAAGGTGACTGGGCAGGGAGTTCCAGGTCTTCGCTGCCAGAAAAGAGAAGGATTTTCCTCCGGCGGTGGTTTTGCGGATGCGGGGAACGGCTGCCAAGGCCTGACCGGTGGAGCGCAGAGTGCCCGGAAGAGTGTAGAAGGAGACGCGGGAGTTGATGAGTTTGGGTCCGAGGTTGTAGAGGGCTTTGCGTGCGTGGGTGAGGAGTCTGAAGGTGATCCTCTTGTTGGCCGGAGTTTTCTCAGGTGTCCGGAGATGTGGTGGTGGCGAGGTATGTCCAGGATGAGTCGTGCTGCGGCGTTCTGGATCCGTTGAATTTTCCTCTGCAGCTTGGTGGTGATGCCGGCGTACAGAGTGTTCCCGTAGTCCAGGCGGCTGGTGACGAGGGCGTGGGTGACGGTCTTCCTGGTGTCGATGGGGATCCAGCGGAAGATCTTGCGGAGCATGCGGAGGGTGTTGAAGCACGCTGAGGTCACCGAGTTGACCTGTCTGGTCATCGAGAGGGAGGAGTCCAGGATGAAGCCGAGGTTGCGTGCGTGGTTGGTCGGTTGGGGAGTGCTGCCTAGGGCGGGGGGCCACCAGGAGTCGTCCCATGCGGAGGGGGGAGGGCCGAGGATGAGGACCTCCGTTTTATCTGTGTTCAGTTTCAGTTGGCTGTCTGTCATCCAGGTCGCTACTTCCTTCATGCCGTCGTGCAGTCTGGTCCTTGCTGATGTGGGGTTGTTGGTGAGGGATAAGATGAGCTGGGTGTCGTCGGCGTAGGATATGATGTCGAGTCCGTGTTTGCGTGCGATGTTTGCCAGGGGGGTCATGTAGACGTTGAATAGGGTGGGGCTGAGGGAGGATCCTTGGGGTACGCCGCAGATGATCTCCGTGGCTGCGGATCTGAAGGGGGGGAGGCGGACTCTCTGGGTCCTTCCGGAGAGGAAGGAGATGACCCATTCCAGGGCCTTGCCTCTGATGCCGGCGCTGCAGAGGCGGTCTATCAGGGTGCGGTGGCAGACCGTGTCGAAGGCTGCAGAGAGATCCAGGAGAATGAGGGCCACGGTTTCACCCTTGTCGGTCAGGGTTCGGATGTCGTCCGTGGCTGCGATGAGGGCGGTTTCGGTGCTGTGGTTGGCCCTGAATCCGAACTGAGTGGAGTCGAGGGAGTCGGAGGATTCCAGGGCGGCGGTGAGTTGAGCGTTGACGATTTTCTCAATCACTTTGGCGGGGAACGGTAGGAGGGAGATAGGCCGGAAGTTTTTGAGTTCGGTGGGGTCTGCTGTAGGTTTCTTTAAGAGGGCGTTGAGTTCTGCGTGTTTCCAGCTTTCAGGGAAGGTAGCAGTGGTGAGGGAGGCGTTGATGACGTCTCGGAGGTGGGGTGCGATGATGTTGTCGGCCTTGTTGTAAATGTGGTGAGGACAGGGGTCGGAGGGTGATCCCGAGTGGATCGAGTTCATGACGCGGGTGGTTTCCTCGGTGGTGGTAGGGTTCCAGGCGAGGATGGTGGAGATGTCGTTTGCGGCTTCCGGGGGCGGGTTCATGTTGGTGGTCGTGAAGCTGTTGTAGATGTCGGCGATCTTACGGTGGAAGAAGGTCGCGAGGGAGTCGCAGAGGTCCTGTGAGGGAGGGATGGGGTTGGTTTCTGCGTCCGGGTTGGAGAGCTCTTTGACGATGCCAAATAGTTCCTTGCTGTTGTGGGCGTTGTTGTCAAGTCTGTTCTGGTAGGCTGTTTTTCGTGCGGTGCGGAGGCGTTGGTGGTGTTGGCGGGTGGAGTCCTTGAGAGCTGTCAGGTTTTCCTCTGTCGGGTTGAGGCGCCATGTCTTCTCGAGGAGGCGGCATTCTTTCTTGGAGTTTTTGAGTTCAGTGGTGAACCAGGAGTTTTTCTTGTGGTTGTTGGTGTTGGTTTGGGGCTTCAGAGGGGCCAGGAGGTTGGCGCAGTCGAAGATCCAGTTGGTGAGGTTGTTGGCGGCCTCGTTGGGGTTGCTGGTGCTGGTGGGTTGGTTCAGGGAGAGCGTTGCTGCGAGTTGTTCTGTGGTGATTCGGTTCCAGTGTCTTTTTGGTGGTTGCCGGGTGTGGTGATGCACGGTGGTTTTCTTGAAGCTGAAGTGGACGCAGCTGTGGTCCGACCATGTGAGTTCGGTGGTGTGGCTGAAGGTGATGTGTTTGCTTGAGGAGAAGATGGGGTCGAGCGTGTGTCCGGCGTAGTGGGTGGGGGTGTTGACCAGTTGTTTCAGTCCCAGGTTGGCGAGGTTGTCTAGAACGGCGGTGTTGTTGTTGTCGGTGTGGTTCTCCAGGTGAAAGTTGAGGTCTCCTAGGAGGATGTAGTCGGTGGATGAGAGTGCGTGGGGGTTGACGAAGTCTGCGATGTCTTCGCTGAACTTGGTGCGGGGTCCTGGTGGTCTGTACATGAGGGTGCCTCTTAGGGTTGTCTTGGGGTCGATGTGGATCGCGAAGTGGAGGTGTTCGGCATCGGGAAGTGAGTTGTCGGTGTGGGTCGAGATGCTGATGGAGCTTTTGTGTGCGATGGCGATGCCTCCTCCGGTGCGGTTGAAGCGGTCTCTCCGGATGATTTTGTAGCCGTCGGGGATGGCTATGGCGATGTCGGGTGCCGAGGAGGGGTTCATCCAGGTCTCGGTGAGGAAGGCGATGTCTGGGTTCGTTGAGTTGATGAGGTTCCACAGTTCGATGGCGTGCCTGTGGACGGAGCGGGTGTTGACCAGGATGCATTCGAGGTTGCTTCCAGGGGCGTCGTTCTTGGTGGTGGCGGTGTGGGTCCGTAGGCAGGTGAAGCGGCAGTTGCTGCAGGTGAAGGGTCCCTGGGTTCGTTTGGGGGTGGCGCGGTAGCAGCCCGGCGCGCGGGCGGGGTTGAGGTTGGCGAGGGTGGCGGAGTCATAGGTCAGACGGGGGGCGCGGGGGCCAGGGGTTCGGGCGCTGGGCGCGGTCCAGGCGCGGACGGGCGCAGACGGGCTTGCCTTAGGCGCGGCCGCCATTTAAGGGGTAGGTGGGGAGGCGGGGTCAGCTGGGAGGCGGGAGGTGGGCGGGCAGGGGAGCTGGAAGTGGGAAAAAAGAGCGGCAAAAAAGAGCGGCAAAAAAGAGCGGCAAAAAACGGCGGGAAAAGCGCGGTAGGAGCGGTGGGAAAAAGCGGCAAGACGGCGAAAAGGGAACAAGAGCCTACTAAAATCTACTAAAAAGGAGGGGCTGAGAGGGGAGGACGGTGCACGGCATTCGGGGGCACACGCACGGGATACAAGGAGAGAAAAGGGAATTTCAGTCACTCGGGGGCACACGCATGGGATACAAGGAGAGAAAAGGGATTTTTAGTCAGCACCAGCACAAGCACAAGCACTCGGGGTACACGGGCAAGAAGGGGGGAGCACACTCACAGGAGAGGAAGGCAGTCAGGGACTGGAGGCGCTGCGTGAGCAGGGGAGCAACCTACCCGAGGGTCAGTGGTCGCTACCTCTGCCTCGCAGCGGCCGCCATTTAAGGGGTAGGTGGGGAGGCGGGGTCAGCTGGGAGGCGGGAGGTGGGCGGGCAGGGGAGCTGGAAGTGGGAAAAAAGAGCGGCAAAAAAGAGCGGCAAAAAAGAGCGGCAAAAAACTGCGGGAAAATCGCAGTAGGAGCGGCGGGAAAAAGCGGCAAGACGGCGAAAAGGGAACAAGAGCCTACTAAAATCTACTAAAAAGGAGGGGCTGAGAGGGGAGGACGGTGCACGGCACTCGGGGGCACACGCACGGGATACAAGGAGAGAAAAGGGAATTTCAGTCACTCGGGGGCACACGCACGGGATACAAGGAGAGAAAAGGGATTTTTAGTCAGCACCAGCACAAGCACAAGCACTCGGGGTACACGGGCAAGAAGGGGGGAGCACACTCACAGGAGAGGAAGGCAGTCAGGGACTGGAGGCGCTGCGTGAGCAGGGGAGCGACCTACCCGAGGGTCAGTGGTCGCTACCTCTGCCTCGCAGCGGCCGCCATTTAAGGGGTAGGTGGGGAGGCGGGGTCAGCTGGGAGGCGGGAGGTGGGCGGGCAGGGGAGCTGGAAGCGGGAAAAAAGAGCGGCAAAAAAGAGCGGCAAAAAACGGCGGGAAAAGCGCGGTAGGAGCGGCGGGAAAAAGCGGCAAGACGGCAAAAAGGGAACAAGAGCCTACTGAAATCTACTAAAAAGGAGGGGCTGAGAGGGGAGGACGGTGCACGGCACTCGGGGGCACACGCACGGGATACAAGGAGAGAAAAGGGAATTTCAGTCACTCGGGGGCACACGCACGGGATACAAGGAGAGAAAAGGGATTTTTAGTCAGCACCAGCAGAAGCACAAGCACTCGGGGTACACGGGCAAGAAGGGGGGAGCACACTCACAGGAGAGGAAGGCAGTCAGGGACTGGAGGCGCTGCGTGAGCAGGGGAGCGACCTACCCGAGGGTTTATGGTCGAAGTTCAATTTGTGATGACTGAGTGGTCACTGAATGAGTACTTTCAAATGGGAGTGGTAAAAACACTCATACACAGAGAATTGAAGGGTGACATGTGTTTAGTAAAACTAGTGTCACTATGCTGAAATTTAAGTTCATGACGTGGAACGTGCAAGAGTTGAACAATCCTCCAAAAAAACCAGATATTAGCATATGCCTCTTGACATGCAATAGTCATACTATAATTACAGGAGACCTATTTTATTCGGGACCGGGAGCTGAACGTAGCTAAACATCAGTCTTTTGCCTCAAACTCCCCATATGCTCGGGGAGAGCGGTGCTTATTCATAGTGGATTGCGACATACCCATAAAGAAGACATTTCTGACCCAGAGGAACTGTTCGTGATATTACAGGGGAGAATTCAAATGACAAATTTTGTCTTAAAAATTCATATAGCTCAAATCATTACAGTAAATACATAAAGTCTGCAGCTGGAGCAAGCTGTTCTTATCTGGGTTGGAGATCATACTGTGATGCTTCACTTGACTCTTCATAGCATGAGTAACAGAGATAGGGCCCACCCCAGTGCGAAGGGCACACACTCCATACCATTCTACAATAGCACGACTTGGTGAGCATCTGGTGCTTCTGGACATCAGGGAGCGAGATGTTACACGTCATGCATTATTCCACAATTCAGCCTTTACAACAGGTTATAGGCTTGGCATGTGGGATGTGACCAACTGGACTTGTGACATCCAGCATCTTTCACGTACATACTCATACTCTTCCCTGGTGGCCTTAGCAATAGCACTGCCACATTATCCATTCACACACAGATTGAGGAGCTTGTGAAGCTATGCTGCTGGATAGTGCCTTTAAGGAAGCAATTAGACAGGACATCATATGATAATTTGACACTAATAATGGCTCGGTGGACTCATATGCGGTGCCCTGGGACGTCTTTAATGACGTGGTAATGTATAGCTAAGGGACATGGAATACTAAAATCGATCTGTGACAGATTAGAAAAACTGGTGGCAGAATTTAAAAATTTGGGATCTGTAGATGCGTTCCGAGACATGCATGCAAAACTACACGAGTACCAAGAAAAAGTAGATACAGAAATTACATTTTTAAGCAAATACGCTGTTGCCTGCACATATAGCGAGGTTAGACTAGACTAGGATAGACTTGAACAGTGGTTCCCATCCAGTGGTCCAGGGACCTCTGGGGATCTGTAAAGCCTCCTCAGGGGGTCCGCAACTGCTTAGAAAATTAAACAATTTTAAAAGATTGGATCCCCCAGCTTCCAGTAATGAATCAGTGAGGGTCTCCAGATTCCAATAATGATTCAGTGGGGGTGCCCAGCTTCCAATATTGATAAAGTGGGGTCCACAAAAGTCAAAAGTTTGGGAACCATTGGACTAGAACACACGTTAGCCAACCTCAATAGGCCACAGCGGGCAGCATCAACTGTAGTTTTGATGAAGTCAGTACCACGCAATATAAACAGGAAGGAATTTAACAAGTTTTCATGCAATGCTATACCGATTTACATGTGGGGATGCTCATGGCACTGCAGATATAAATTATAGTTTGGAAAAGGTTACACTAGTGTGGGTGAGCAGTACTGAACAGGAAACATTTGAGTATATTTACAAGCCCCTAGCGTCTCCTTGCGCCACATTAGCGTCATTATTTTTACACTAATTAAGGCATTTTTGCTGCTCCAGATTTACAAAGTGGCACAATGCATGCATTGTTCCACTTTGCACCCCTTTGCACCACATAATGTATGCAAAGGAGGCGTTCCAGCGCATGGAGGCCAGAAAAAATGGCACAGTGAAATCTACAAGATTTCAGCGCTCCATTTTTCTAAGAGCAGGCGTTCAAATGACACACCCATTGAATTCAGTGGGCATCCCTGCACTTTGCTGCACTAGCATCAACATTTTTGATGCTAGTGCAGCAAATAACCGCAATAGTGTTAAAAAGTTTGACGCTATTGGCCTAACGACCAGCATGGTGTGCCGTATTGTAAATAGGGCGCACCCATGGTGTTGTTAGGAGGGGCAGGGGTGACACAAGAAAACTTGTGGATAAGTGCTGATGCACCAGTTTCTTGTAAATCTGCCCCATTATGTGCCAAAATCACAGTTGCAGAGATTTGAAGGGCCATTAAGGACTTGAAAAATAATAAGGCACCAAGCAGTGATGGCTTCACATGTGTCTTCTACATGGAATTTAGTAAGGAACTTGCTCCTGTATTGCTAATGGTATAGGAAGAGTCAATAATCAATGGGTTCTTGCCACTAATGATGCCAGAGGTCACTGTGATCACACTCCTGAAACTTTGTAAACTTTCTAATAGGTGTGAATCATATCAACTATTGCTGCTTATCAATATAGACAATACGATCCTTGCTAAGATAATTGCTGCCAGATTGACACACTTGCTGTACCACTTGGTGCTGCTGGACCAATCCAGGTTTATCCCTCTTAGATCCACTGCTGATAACTTACGCACACTATTTGCTGCCACACATCAAAGAGACCGTAACATTAAAGCTGCAATTGTATTTTATTTTTTTTGGCTTGTATTTTTTTATTAGTATTTTGGAAAAGCAATGAAGATACATTTTAACACAGCATCCATATGCAAATAAGTAAACCAAAAAGAGCAGTATTTAACTGATAACGGATCTTGCACAATATGGTCCAAAGATCGCAAGAGCTTTGCCTGAGGCAGGACTATAGAAACAAAGCATAGACATGGGCAATGGCATATTCAAACGGTGGCAGGGAAAGAATGAAAAAAGAATGCCAGAAGAAGATGACAGAATATTAGGGATGGGGTGGGGGCAATTGACGATGGGAAACAGAACACCAACGCCGAAGGGGGAGGAGAGAGGGGGAGCAGGGAGGGGGAGGATGGTAGGTAGATAATGTAGGTCTCAGAGAAGTATGCTGCCAAAAGAGGGGGCAACCAGCTTGTTCGGGTAACCTTCCAAAGTGGGGTCTCCACATTGTAACCCTGCATCCCTGTGTGTTGACTCCTCCATTGGTGAGAGTCACTATGGTCAAATATTCTATACAACTATCGCAGGTGTAATCTGTCCCGCAACAAAGGTTATCAGGCAAGGTAGGATCAGAAGCAAGGATAAGCTGCGCCTTAGCGTTCTGGTGATTCTAAAAATAAGGGGTATGGAGACATGAATGGGAGAAAGGTGAGACACCTCCAGATCTTGCAAGGCTTGTTGAGAAATGTACAGAAAAAGGAAAAGAGGATGGGGGGCAGGAAGGGAAAACAAAACCGGGCGGGGAAGGGGAGACTGGTGTCGGAAAAGGAAAGAAAGATGATAGAAGAAAGTAGAAGAAAATAGATAAAATGATATATATATATATATATATATATATATATATATATATATATATATATATAGAAGGGGGGTAAGGTGGGGAGAAGGATAACTAGACCAGACTGACGGATGCAGTGACTGCAGGGCAAGGACGGTAAGAAGGTAGAAAATGTGAAAAGGGGGGGGAAGGGAAAGGGCGTGGGAGGTGCATGAGATTAACTGGGGACAATAATGACGACGATGATGCAGTCAGGACACCCGTAAGGAAGGGCGCCCATGCCTGAGCAAAGATGACTGGCTGATCCTGAAGGTTATATGACTCTCTCATGTGTGGCTATGAGAGTCATCGCCACAATCCATTCCTTGGGTGCGGGGGGAGTGGCAGATCTTCAGTGGAGCAGGATGCATATTTTCGTGGTAGCCAAGGCTGTATGTAGAAGCCTCTTTTGCAGTCACGATAAGGCCAGGGGGGAGGTCATGTCGTGCAGCAGGAGTAATGAGAGGGGTAAAGGGGTTGGAAGCAACATGAATTCCGACAGGACACATTCCACCGAGTTCCATAGGGGTTGTACTGACGGACAGCTACTGAGTACGTGGAGCAAGTCACAGCGTGGGTCTGCACAGCACCAGCATGACGCATGCGGGAGAAGCCCGGTCCTATGCAACTTCACTGGGGTCCAGTACCAATCGTGAAGTATTTTGAAGAGGCAGAACTTTAAACGAGCTTCGCGCGCACCTCTGTCTAACGCTTTCACCATGTCTGCCCAGTCCTCCTCATCAAAAGTCTGCTGCAGGCGTGCTTGCCATTGTAAACGCAGTTTATCCAGGACAGGCCAAGAGTATAGGTGTCTGGTAAGGACTTCATATAAGCCAGACATTACACCCTTGTGTCTCCCCCATGTCGTAAGTAAGCTATTGTGGGTGATGATTGCTGCCCTCGTCGGGCCACGTCAGGGTGGTGACGCATACAATGCCGGAGTTGCATGTATCTCCACTCCTGTGCAGGATGTAGGCGGAATTCCTCCTGCAAACTGTCAAAAGGTTTGATCCTACTGTTCTCCAGCACCTGGATTAGGCAGTTAAGACCGGCGTCTCTCAATTGCGGCCAGTTAAGGGCTGTTCCACCTATGAGTATACTATCATTGTACCACAAGGGAGCCTGGGCGTGGAGAAAGGGGTGGATCCCCAAAAGACGGTGAGCCATCTGCCATGCCACACTGGTCGCCTTCAGAATTGGATTCGGGTCGTGAGAGGGCACAGGAGTCATGCAGTAAAGCCCATTAAGGCCTCCTGCATGGCAGAGCAATTCTCTCTCCACGGATATCCACTGCGACGATTCTGCGGGGTCGGACAGGGCCTCAGCCAATGGTGACAAGTGGAGGGCCAAAGCGTAATGTTCCACCGAGGGGAGTCCCATTCCACTGTGTGATCTGCGAGCTATTAGGTTGGCCGGTGCTAGACGGGGGCGCATAGACCCCCACACAAAGGACCTGATTGCGGCGTCCACCGATCTCAATGTGGAGAGGGGTACCTTGAGGGCAAAAGTGCCAGCATGTATGTGAAGCGCAGTACAGTGACCATCTGCACCGCCTGCAATCTGCCCAACATGGAGAGGCTTAGCTGTGCCCATTTGTCAAAGTAAAGTCTCATGCGTGCGATGAGGGGGTCTAGGTTGTCTGCCACCATTCGTTCTAGGCCACGGTTGATAAATACTCACAGGTATTTAAGGCGCTTTGGGGTCCAATGAAATGAGAAGCCCAGGAGCACCAATTTTGTCATCCCCCGGGAATGGGGGAGGGCCTCGCTCTTGTCCCAGTTTACCTGATGCCGGAAAGGGGAGCAAAATCTTCAATGATCTCCATAAGAGCAGGCAGTGAATGGTCGAGGTCGGTTAATGTGAGCAGGACAACGTCAGCGTACAGGTAAAGTATAGAGGTGGTGCCGCCTGGAAGAGGGAGGACCTGCTATCCAGGGCTATGCATGAATGGCAGCCGCCAGTGGCTCCAACACCAGCAGGAACAGCAGGGGGGAAAGAGGGCACCCCTGCCGTGTTTCTCCACCAATAGGAAAAGGATCCGAGAGAAAGCCCCCGCAGTTTACCCATGCCGTAGGATGGTCATATAGCAGGCGGACTTTGGAGATAACTCGATCACCCAGCCCGAACTTCGCCAATGTTGCAAATAAGTATGGCCATTCTATGCGGTCAAATGCCTTTTCCGCATCAAGGGGCTATGTGAGCACGTCATCCGGCATGGCCCGAGCACCCCACAGGGCGTGGCAAAGGGTACACAGATGATTCCTTGAGTTGCGGCCCGGCATGAATCCGACCTGCATCTGGTGTAAGAGAGACGGGATGCCCTTACGCAGGCGATTCGCCAGGACACTGGCAAATATCTTGATATCACCGTTCAGGAGGGATATGGGTCGGTAACTACCACAAAGTAGAGGGTCCCGGCCAGGTTTTGGTATAACGGCAACTATGGCGGTGTTGGAGATCACCCCAGAGAGCCTAACTGACATACTTCATCCAGCGCCCCATGTAGGGCATCCAGCGTTTCTTCTCCCGCCCACTTGTAGAATTCCACAGGAAATCTGTCTTCACAGGGCGATTTATGATATGGGAGATATGGGAGAGCGGAGACAATCTGTAAGAGTTCCTGCCGGGTGATGTCCTCCCCCAGCAGTTTTTCGGCCCTTGTCGGAAAGCGAGGGCAAAGTTACTGTATTGAGAAAAGCCTCTCTCGGGGTAAGAGAAGACTGCGATTTCGGGGCATAGAAGTGACAGTAAAAGGTCGCAAATTCATCTACTATCTCTTGCGGTTGTGAGAGTCTCCCCCGTACGGGCCTTGATGGCCGGTATAGCTAGGGTCGCCACTCGCTGGTGAAGCTGAGCTGCAAACAAGCAGCCAGCCTTCTTCCCCTGCTCATAGTGGCGACCCTGTAAGCGCTGAAGCGCGTATTCAGCCTGAGAAGTAAAGAGTTTGTTCAAAGCCATATGGGCTCTCTCCAATTCCCTACGGGTGGGGAGGGAGGGGCAGGCTGTGTATTGCTGAGTCAAGCGTTCAATGTCAGTTTCTAAGATGGCTTGCTGCCCCGCCCTGTTCTTGTTGGCTAGCGCAGCATCATGCATCATGTGGCCCCATAATGTTGCCTTGGCCGATGTCCAGGTAACCCTCCTAGATGTCACTGAGCCGAGGTTGTCCCAGAAGTAGGTGGATGCGTGTGCTTGCAGCTGCGCCTTCCCTTGAGGGGTTTGGTAGCGGTGAACAGCAAATCGCCATGGCTTGCGGCCTGGGGATACCAGACCCAGCTGGATAACTAAAAGAATCGGGGAGTGGTCCGACAGACCCCCGCCTAATATTTGAGCATCCTGTGTGTGCGTCACTAGGCTATGCGAAATAAAGAAATAGTACTATGGACTGGAGATAGAAAGGTATACTCCCTATCTGCCGGATGTGTCAATCTCCAGAAGTCTACTAAGCCACTGTCCTGCATTACGTCAGACTGCAAGGCTCTGTCTCTGTTATTAGTGGTATCCATAGGCCCAGTCCTGTCCAGTATTGCATCTCTAGTCAGATTCCAGTCTCCACCAATTATGTATCGGAAGCCCCAATCTCCGTCAGGAGACGGTTGATATGTAGAAAAAAATGCCTTTTGGAGCCAGGTGGGGCATAGACGGAACCCACACAGAGTGAAGAACCACCTAGTTTCAATTTGGCAAACACATAGCGTCCCTCTGGGTTGACCCACGTTTTGGTAACTGTGAAAGGAAGGCTTTTCTGCAGTAATATCGCAACACCGCACTTCTCCATTCGTCTTGCAGGGGAGGACTACAACTGGACAGCACTGTCCCCACCAAGTCCCGTCGTAGCTTGTCCGATTCAAGCCTGGTCAGATGTGTCTCCTGAAGGAAAGCTACATCCGCCCGCTTGGTGTTGAGCCACAAGAGTATTTTCTTCCGTTTAATGAAGTGGGTGAGACCATTAATGTTCAGAGAAACAACGCGTAACGGGGTGGGTAAGGCGGGCGAATGTCCAGCCATGAGGAGAGGCTAGAGGTAGTGGCAAGGGTGGATGCTATGGAGAATTATGAGTGGGGGAGAGAAGCGTAGAGAGGACAGAGATAAAGAGGAGCGAAATATAAAAAGACACCAAGGGGAAGAGGAATGAGAGGGTGCAAGATGGAGAGCAAAAATATGAAATATAAAAAAAAGAAAGTGTAAAAAGATATAATAGAATAAGAGGGCGGGAGGATAGGGCGAAGGAGAAAGAAAGGAAAGCGTGTAAAAGGGGTGATGAAAAGAGCGGGGCTAAGACAAGCAAGAGACAGAGATAATAAAGCAAAACTGATCCCAGCTCAGGGAAAGGAGATAATTAAAAACAAAGTATGAAAAGGATAAGGGAGGAGGGGGAGGAGGTAAAGAAACGAAAGAAAGGATGGAGCAAAACAAAAGTCCCAGAGATCCTAAACCTTAATCTGCGGGTCTATACCTGAACCCAGAGAGTCCCAGTGGGACCGCCACCACCCCATGGTGCGGACCCCCCACGGCCTCCAAAACGATAACCCCCCACTTAGACTGAAGGAACGCAACAGCGCACAATGTGAGAGCTAGCCTGCCGGGGGACGCTGGGTGAGGGCAGCTGACTCCCCCCCAGGGAAAGAAGGGGGGCCAGGAAGGGGGAGGGTTGGCAAAGGCCGTTATTGTGTCTATGTTGCTGCACGTAACGAAGGAGGGGGGAATGGGGGAAAGAGGGGAGGGAAGCGAAGCTGAGCATGAGCAAAGGAAGGGGACAGAAATAAACAAAGCTGGTCCATATAAATATAAATATCAACACCAGAACCTCAAAAGGAAAATTCAAAAGTGATGAACGATCAATCAGTTAGCATTATAATATGAGCTGTTAAGTTAACTTAACTGTGGGGCTGCAAGGCTCAGAAAATACGCAATGTCCATCGTGCCATCAGTCCCAATAGGGTCTGAGTAGTCCTATGAACCTATGTAGTATCCACATTACATCTGTATGACAACATTACTGTATATTGCTGTATAAGAATAACAAAATAACAAAACACCCAACGTCCTGCAATAATATAGGTCAGAGGCGCCAGGCTCTCCACTTTCTGCAGCCCAATAGGAAATAGCAAGTTCAAGTGGGTTCCACCGAGGGCTTCAAGGGGGAACGGGACTTGTCTCTGTCCGCCACCTACGTGTGAATCGCCACCGCATGCAGCACCTGCCCCCTGTCGTCATGGCTGTTCATGAGTCTCTCCAGGTCCGTCCCCTGGGGTGGGAGACAGTAGGGTGGTGGTCAAACCCTGAGTCTTCTGGGGCAAGGTCTTGAGGCAAAGCATTTCGGTCAATGACCGTTGGGTCCCGAGGTGGATTCGGGGTGGAAGTCTCCATGGGCGACGCGCCATCCAAGAAAGAGCGCAGGTCTTCTGGGTCATAAAAGTCTTTGGACATACCATTTTTCATTATCCACATTTTTGCCGATTCGAACAGGCCAAATTTCACCTCTATCCGATGCAGCCTGGGTCGGAGGGCCAGGAACGCCCTCCCATGGTCACTAGTTTCCTTAGAGAAGTCCGCTGACATTCGAACTACCTGCCGTCCATCGGGCAGGGACATTGCGTGCGTGCTCTCTGTATTAGTTGATGGGCTTGCCATGACGAAGAAGGCAGGGTATGATCGGTCCGGGCCGGGTGGCTGTGTCGGGTCTCGGAGGACCCAGCCAATGCCCTCTTTGGAACTCCAGGGGTGGGTCAAAGGTAATGCCAGTGAGTTGGGCAGCATCTCTCGCAAAAATGCTTGAATGTCCTCACTTTGAATGTTTTCGGGAAACCCCAGGAATCGGACATTGTCCCTCCAGCTCCTGTCCTCTAGGTCCGTCATCTTACTGTGAAGAAACAGAAGTTCTAGAAGTTCTTGATCCCTATCCTGAGAGGAAGCAAACTGAGCCTCTATCGTTGTCACCCATTTGTTCCAGCCCCAGTATGCGGGTTTGGAAGCCTGCAATATCCAGTCAAATGGATTTAGTATCTGCAGTCAAGGAGATCATTGCGCTGTCCAGCCCCTCCAGCCTGCGGCCCACCACTGAGATTTCCTGGAGAATACTATCCATAGTGGATTCCTGGGCCGAGTCTGCCATTGGGTGGTGTCGGGCGGGAGGTGGCGCCGCCAAGGTAGGGGGTGGCACCTTCGACTGAAGTAAGGCCTCAGTAAATAGCAACTGTCTCGCTGGTTTGCCCGAGTTCTTGTTGAACGACTTGCCGTCTGGCATCTCCAACCCTGCCGCAGGGCCTAGTAGTGGTGGTGTAAGAAACTAGGGGTCCCAGTGGTCCTCTCCTGGGGTTAAAGTCAGCCAAACTCTGCGTGGTCGGATGGCAGGGAGGAGGAGAGGTGGGAGGGTCTTGGCCTCCAACACAGGGTATCCAGCTGGCAGTGCAGTCCGAACGAGGCCCACCGCACAACCCGAGCCCCAACAAAGGAAGAAGGTCGCAGCCTGGGGGAAAGTAGGCTTTTGGATGTTGCTGAGGAGGTACAATGACAAAGGGCAGGAGCCTCAGACTCTGTGTTGAGGGGCGTGGGCACTCCGCCAGTCGGAGAGCCCAGGCCACTCAACACGTCGTGGCCCACCGTCGGACAATCGGTGTTGTTGCTGTTGTCGTTGTTATTGCTCCCCACCGCACCCAGCACTCTCAATGAGGGAAGGTGGGGAGTCAAGGGACACGGGCTACGCGCTGTCCCATCAGTATGGTAGAAGGCCTCCAAGAGCCCCAGCGAGCCCCTGTAATGGTCGCAAGGCAAATGGGGGGAGTTACGGGACGGCTAGGCAACCGGGATCCTGTGTCACCACAATGCCATTGTAGTAGGCCTGTCCATCTCCGTCTTATTCAGCTGGGAGAGGGCATAGAGACCAAAGAGCAGTCCGGAATGGGGTGCCACTCTGAATGCGGTAACGTTTTCCTCCCTGCATTCGGCGTTGCGTCTGGCTTCAGTAAAGGCTGCTCTAGCTGGGGCTCCCGTCCGTCCCAAGCAGTAGAGGGCACATGGGGGCACCGTACTCAACAAGTGGGCAGACCTTGCAATAACAGGTCGCCCATCACCGAGAAGCAGCCAGCACGTCCATCCAGCCTCTCCACACACCCCAGCGCTGTCAGCATGGCCTCCGCTGGTCCACATGCCCTTGTCGTGGCAGCAAGGGTCCTCCATCTGAGGGGGGAGGCAAGTGCAGGGAGGAGAAGATGGCACTCCCAATAAAGAGACGACTCACCACTGGGCCCCCAGTGCAGCACAGGTCCGTTGATAGTGCCCGGCGCCAGCCCCACTCTAGCTACTCCAGGGGCACAGCAGAGGGACACAATTGTAGGCCCCCACCACAAGGGGCTTACAGTGGTAGTGGTGGGGGGGGCCGCAGGGGGAGTAACGTGGAGGAGCTCCCGCTCCACTGCAGCCTGATTTGGCCACACACGGGAGCCGTGCCAGGTCTGCCAAGCACGGGAGGCCGTGGCTCCTAGCCCTGTCCTAGGCCGCACTCCCACCGTACCAGTTCACCCGGGGCCGCAGGTCCGCTGCGTCCCCGGGGATCGCCACCGCTGCCGCAGCATCCCCCAGCCGCCCCCACAACCATGGAAAGAGGCCCCGTGCCTCTATAGCGTCCCTGTCTCTGGCCCAAGCCCAGCCGCCTCGCAGAGCGCTCCCGTCAGGCACCCATCTTCCTCCATTGTGAGACCATGCCCCGCAATTGTATTTTTACATTCATCCAAGGTTTTTGAATCTATTGCATGGTCATTCCTGTTCACCACATTGGAGAGAATGGAATTGGTCTGTGACTTGGTAAGATGGATAAACATTCTTTCTAAACAAGCTATTAATTTAAATAAATTAATATGGGATTTGTAAAGCCTGGCAAATCACCGATATAGGTCTCAAGGCACTGAATTATAGGCACTTGGAGATTAAGAGATTTGCCCAGAATCACAGGATGTTGACCCGAGGACACTCTAACCACGTTTCCTCAGCTCTGAGGTCGGCTGTTCAGGTTGTTAAACCACACGCTCTCACGGAGGTGAAGGTGAATGATGTGCTGTCTGTGCAAATAGACATTAAGCTGGTTATACATCAGGTTTTCCCCCATCACTAATAATGTTTGCTTTGGTGGTGCAGCCCCTAGCAGGTATGTTACAGGAATACCATGGTGAAAGGTGTATTAAGTTTGGAAGATTCAGAATACTGTTATTGTTCTATGAGGATGACATCATTTTTTTGGTCAGAAACCCTGAAATCAACCTTAATCCCGTCAGTAAAGGAAATAGCATACGGCCAGTGGTCTGGTTTTACTGTAAACTGGTATTAAACAATCATAGCTTCCTTGACTAACAGTATCACTGCTATTTTAATGGAATATTCCATTCAGTGGAGCTAGGATCCGATTATGTGTGTGGGTATACAATATCACTGGCATATAGACACACTGTATTGTGCCAGTTATGGGGTATGCATGGATAAGATAGCTTCTAATATTGACAAATGGAATAAGATGCATATTTCAATGGCCAGCTGCATTGGTATAATGAAAATAACAGTTCTTTCACAAATACTTTATCGACTTCAGAACCTCCAGCCCCCACTAAATCATAGCTTTTCACGCAGCTTAGCTCTTCACTGTTGAAGTTGGCTTGGCAGGGTAAAAAAGCTAGGATAAGCTGGAAACATATACAATTACTGCATGAGGTAGAGGTGGGGTTTGGGACCCAAAATTTTGCATTTACTATTTGGAAGCTCAGGTTCTGCACACACTCACTGGTTCCATAATATAAGACAAGTACTTCATTATAAATTACAAAGAGGTTTGGATGCACCAATCTCATTAAATCTCACTCTCATGAAAACACCTAACAGACCTAAAAGAGAAGTAAATACTCTGAATTGTACTGTATGGGCATGGCCATGCTTGCCAACAATTGTAGGGATTCACACAATGAATTCTGCATTGAAGCCATTATTGAATAACCCACGACTGGAAGTGACCTGTGAGCCTGCAGCTAGAAAAATACTACACAGTAGAAATCTCTGAGAGATATTTATAAGAATGGCCAGCATGTAACATTGTAGGACTAAAAGTAATTGGGCCCCTAAAGTGCACTAGTCATATACTTATATAATCAACTAACTCATACAGTTAGGGAATAGTTCCCTGCCTGTCTGCATGAGCCGGGTGGCTGGAAAGCCCAGATGTTAAAGATGTTTCACTTGAAATGGTTGATTTGACTTGGTTTATTGATGGTTCTTTTCTGAGAGAATCAAGGAGCAATAAAAGCTACCTACACAGTCTATTCCATTTCTGAAATCATTGAGGCTCCATGCAGCTTGCCTAATGTGACATCCGCACAAGTGGCAGAGTTGTCTGTTCTGATGAGGCTTGTTGCCTTGCAGATACATTGGGTGTCCCAATTTACACAGACAACAAAAATGGATTTAGAGTTGTACACTATTTTGGGCAGCTGTGGTCACGAAGGGGGTTTCTGACATCCTCTGATTCTCCCATCAGGAACGGTTCATATGTTCTTTACCTTTTGGAAAAAATACAACAACCTAGAGAAACTGCAGTGGTCAAATGTACAGCCCATAAGGCCAGTGATGACACAGTCACAATGGGAAACAAGTATGCTGAAAACTCATTAGGACAGAAGAAGGCCAGTTCGGTCTTCCACCTGCTGGCCCTATTAGGAGTATCCCACTGGGCGAGCGAGCGGAAACTCTGTGGGGGCCCAGTGAGAAACTACCCACAACATTGACCCCACCTCATAATAGAGCCAGCAGCAATGTTGCAGTGCGATGGGTGCGACAGCTCCCGTTGTGCTTTGCACTGCCTGTAATTTAGGCAGTGAAAAGTGCAACAGGCTTCCCATGGGGACCCCTGCATTGCCCATGCCAAGTGCATGGGCCTTCATGGGGCCCCTGGCACCCAGTCTCCACCAGCCTTTGCATGGCGTTGAAAGTTGCAATCCCCAGCGCTGCCCTGTGGAATAAGACCATTAGCACCATCAGGCCATCGGCCAGAGAAAAAGTAGCAGTGCCGGTGGTCCACCGGTCATAATGTGGCTGTCGGACCACTGCATTGGTGGTGGTCCGACTGCCACCGCGAGTCTGGCCTCAATGTTACAGTCAATAATCTCTTATTTGCATGGCATACACACATAGGGAGGGATTCAATGACCAGGACTTTCAAAAAGTACTGGTTCAATATGAAATTCCGAGGTATGGCAGAAGGGTCTGTGTCAGAGATGTGTAATTTGTCAGAGAAATAGTCAGGAAAAGAGAACAATAGTCATAATGAACATCATTGGAAAATTAGAAGGCCCATTCATTAGACTTCAAGCAGACTCCATTGAGCTGCATGTTCACAATGGACTTTAATATGTTCTTGTGATTGTCTGCTTGTTTTATAAATTGGTCGAGGCTTACCCAACCATGAGATGCAACAGCATGACAGTTTCCAAACTTCTATTAAGTGAATTAATACCTAGATTTGGAATACCAACTTCTACTGAGGTAGACCATGCAACTCATTTAAAAAATGTGAACATTGGCAGCTGGCTTATGTTTACAGCAGGGTCGGGGCACAATAATAATAATAAATATAAATGAAAAAAAGTCACTTAGCTGCAGGCGTATTCCTAGCGGCTGCTTCCTACTCCTAGAAACTCCAACGCGCTGGACCAGGAAACACCACTAACCAATCCTGATGCTGCTTTCATTCTGATAACCAGCATGAAAGCAGCATCAGGGTTGGTGGGAGCAGGCTCTCTTAATGCTCACAAGAGTGGTGGAGGCCTGTGCTTTCTCTAACCCAGCTGTCTTAAGACAGTTTGGTTAGGGATTTTTAAAGTGCGCATGTCAGGCAAGCATTTGTAAGACGGCCGGCCAAAGGGACATACACACTTTAAACAAGTGCACAGCTCCCTGCTGTTGCCACTTGGCAGCAATTGCCACGCCCCGTCCTGACACTCGGTTCAGGATGGGGTGCTAAAAAATGAAATGGTAATAAACAAAGTTTATTACCATTTTATGTTTCCGTTATGGGGGGATTTTTTTGGCGGGTGACACTCCTCCGCTCAAATGGAGGGGCCCCCCTTAACATGAACCTTAGTTTAAATGTGAATTTGGCATTATCGATGTCTGGACTGCGGGTGAGGTGTGGGGCTCTGACTAGGTTCTGTTACCCAGAATCCTTTGCAAACCTCAAAATTTAGCTAAAGACCCACTTTTTCCTCACATCTCAGTGACACAAAGTTCTGGAATCTGAGAGGAGCCACAAATTTCCTTCCTCCAAGCGTTCCCCCAAGATCCAGACTGGATCCTGGTTAAGCAGCATGACCTTGAGTTGTGATAGTGACTAATACAGCTGTGCCCTGAGCCTTGGTGAAAAGTTTCAACTCAAGTTATTCTTGTGACTAATACTGTCTAATCAGTGGATCTATGGGGCTCACTCAAGAAGAGTAAGGACAGTAAATGAAAAGGTGGTGACAACAATAATTAATAATTCACAGAGTCAAGCTCAAGTTCACAGTGTGGATCCAAGAGAGAAAAGTTAGATAATTGAATGGAAAAGTGAACCCTGAAACTAAAGGGGGGAGCTGTTGATGAAAGAGAAAGTATACATTATAGTGAAGGTACTAGTAGCCAGTTTCAGTCTGAGAATGAATGAAAAACTGTTGCCAAGCTGTGAGCAGCAGAAAGAAACATTCTCCATTATCTGATCTGCTCTTGAAAAGCTTCAGCTCGATCTCGAGGACCCCTAGGGGAAGAAAGCACAGTGAGTCGGGCTGCTGTTTCATGCTAGAGCGCAAGTTTGACTGTGAGAGAAGAAGACTCAGCAGTAGTCATAACTGAAGATACAAAAGTTGAACAAGTACATCAAGGAGATAAGGGCCAGATGTAGGAAACAGTTTGCGACTCGCAAACGGCAAAAATTGCCGTTTGCGAGTCGCAAACCGGAGTTTCCTATGCAGAAATGCATTTTGCGAGTCGGAACCGACTCGCAAAATGCATTTCCGACTCGCAAATAGGAAGGGGTGTTCCCTTCCTATTTGCGAGTCTGAGTGGTATGCAATACCATTTGCGACCGCGTATGCGGTCGCAAATCGTATCGCAGTTACCTTCCACTTCAAGTGGATGGTAACCCACTCGCAAATTGGAAGGGGTCCCCATGGGACCCCTTCCACTTTGTGAATGGACCCAAAAATATTTTTTCAGGGCAGGGAGTGGTCCCAGGGACCACTCCCTGCCCTGAAAAAATACCGAAACTAAAGGTTTCGTTTTTTTTTTAAAGTGCAGCTCGTTTTCCTTTAAGGAAAACGGGCTACACTTAAAAAAAAAAAACTGCTTTATTGAAAGCAGTCACGAACATGGAGGTCTGCTGACTACAACAGGCCTCCATGTTTGCGAGTGCCTATACTCGCTATGGGGCCGCAATTTGCGACCCACCTCATGAATATTCATGAGGTGGGTCATTGCGACCCCATAGCGAGTCGCAGTCGGTGTCTGAGACACCGTATTGCATTGCAAATTGCGACTTGCAATTTGCGAGTCGGATGGACTCGCAAATTGCAAGTCGCAATTTGCAATATTGCTACATCTGGCCCCAAGTGAAATAAGGCAGTGAATATAACTTGCAAAAGAAGATACTGGGAAATGCAAAATCGATAAGATCAGAACCAGAAACAAATTAAAAACAGTGATAGTGAATCACTTGCTTTCAAGAAATCACTGAGAAACACAATGCCAAAAAGAAAGTATTTTTCACCTGACTGGACCTTTATTTCAACTGTGTCTGAGGAAGAAGAGACAGGCATAGAAGCCTACAGTTCAGCAAATGAAGGCCAATACATCTTTGAAGATGAACTAGAAAAAGAACCACCATTAACTTTTGCACAACCATATGGTCATGAAGGTTTGAAACTAAGGGGCATATTTACAAGCCCCTAGTGCCTCTAAGAGCCACATTATCGTCTATTTTTATACTAATGTGGCATTAGGAAGCCATTTTTGCTCCACATTGCATCCCCTTGTGCCACATTATGCCTGTGCCAAACATAGGCGGTCATTCTGACCTCGGCGGTAAAAGGCGCTTACCGCCGGTCAGAAGACCGCCATAACACCGCCGCGGCCGCGGTAAACCGCCACGGTCGTTCTGACCCGCAACTGGCAAACCGCCAAAAACCCGACATCCACAAGAGTCCGCCACACCAAAGGTCAGCGAAAAAATGGCGATGACCAAACCTCCACCGTCACGCCAACAGAAATACGCCCATACCATTCCGACCCACAAATCCACGCGGCGGTCTTTCAAACGCGGTATTCCATTGGCGGTACACACCGCCGCAGTCAAAATACACACACACATAGAAAACTCTGCCACATTGGTCAGTTTGAAATACACACACCTGAGACACATACTAACACCACTCCCACACACCCAACACAATATAAAACACACACCCACATCCCCCACATGCTCCTACGACCCGGAATCATTGACGAAGGCTAGAGAGAGAGCACAGAATAGACAATCCCACAACACAGAGGCACACAACACCATCACCCACACAGAATCCACGCACCAAACATCACACACCACCACACGCAACACATTCATCACCACAAACGCCACCCCGCACCTCAACCACACCACCCCATGGCACCCCAAAGACACCCCAGGTTCAGTGATGCAGAACTCAGGGTCATGGTGGAGGAAATAGTCCGTGTAGAGCCCCAGCTCTTCGGGGCACAGGTGCAGCACACCACCATTGCCAGGAAGATGGAGCTATGGCAAAGGATAGTGGACAGGGTCAACGCGGTGGGACAGCATCCACGCAATCGGGACGACATCAGGAAGAGATGGAACGACCTACGGGGGAAGGTGCGTTCCATGGTATCAAGGCACAACATTGCGGTGCAGAAGATTGGCGGCGGACCCCCACCTACTCCCCCAGAATTTACTGCGTGGGAGGAGGAAGTCTTGCACATCCTGCATCCTGAGGGCCTCGCAGGAGTAGGCGGAGGAATGGACTCTGGTAAGGCAAATCTTCACAACTGCATCCCACCCCCACCCCACCTGCATGCCAAATCATACCCCCACCCTTACCCCCTCCCCCCTCACACCAACCCCTAGCAAAAGGCTCACCATCACAACCCACCCATCCCAACACCAAGCCCTGCATGCGACCACAAAGCATGGACACCCATCACCAAAGCATGCCCACTGCACACACACATCACCCCCACAAGCCACCCTCACAAAAGCCCCCACAAGGAAATGCCTGCACTTGGGTACACGGACACCCACCCATCACACGAAATGCCACACACAGAAGCAATAACCATACCTTTATACCCCTGCAGGACCCGAACGCCACCACACCGCCACGGAGGGTCCAGAGATGTCCATCCCACCCCCAGAAGAGGCCCCCAGCGATGACAGCAGCTCTGTCTCCCTGGAGCCAGACGACCAGCCCGGCCCATCGGGGACCTCTGGACAGTCGGTTCCCCACAGACAGCCACAGGCTACACCAGACACAACCCCCTCTGGGAACAGCAGCACAGCTCCCACCCAGCGGGCCCATGCCTCTGTCTCCAGGACACGTCAATCAGCGGTGTGTCCACCACTACAGGGCACCCAGGTTGACCCACCACCCCAACAACAGCAGGGACCTGGGGGCAGTGGTAGTGGGCACACCGTCCAGGGGACAGAGGCCCAGGAACACAGGGGAACTGGGAGGGGTGCTGTGCGACAGGGGGGGGACAGGCCCGGGGAACCGACTCTCCAAGAGGCCCTCTCCTCCATCATGGGAGCATACCACCACTCCCAGGAGACGATGACGACGGTACTGGCCCGGTTCCAGGAGATCCAGGAACTGCAGGAGGAACGGTACATGGGGTTCAGGGAGGAACTGAGGAACATCGGTTCCGCAATGGGGACCATCGTCCTGGCCCTTACCCAGATCGTCACCACATTGCGGGACCATGTGGCACCCCAAAGGGCCCCTGTCACTAGCCCAGGCCAGGAACAGCCTACCACCTCCGTCGGCGCAAGTGGACAGGAGGCCCGCACACAACGACAGGCCACCAGAACCCCACCTCCTGCAGAAGAAGAACCACCCCGCAAGCGGAACCTGAGATCTCACAAGAAGACAGAGTAGGATTGCAAGACCCCGCCAGCCTAAGTTACCCCCTGATGTCATCCCACTGTCCCACATTGTCACCCTGTCCAACTTTGAACTGCCCCTGCTCCATCCTTCCCCAGGCATATGGACAATGCACCTGTGCGACTGAGAACTGGACTCTGCCATGGACATTTCTCCACCCCCACCCATCACCGTTTCCCAATCATGTACCCATATGTAGCACTTAAAATAAATCACTTATTCCACTTAAAAAAACAGGAGTCTGCTTGTATTTTCAACAAATGTATTACACATAACGGTGCAATAATGTCCAGTTACTTTGTGATGACAACATACCAATCTCAATAAGCTTTAGTCCCTGGGCAAACAAAGCTGATGTCAGGCAGTGGGTCATACAGCTCTGAAAAGGGAAGGGAAAGTCACAAATCAGTTACCAGGAACTGGGGGGAAACACAGACAGTGGAGACGCATGAGGCCTTCAGTAAATGTAAAATGGGGTGGCTGATTCTTACCTGGGTGCTACTGAAAGTATTGTTGTATGACTGTCTCCCTGTTGTCCGTGTCGTCCCCGTCGTCTTCCTCCTCTTCACTCTCCACAGGCTCCACAGCTGCTACAACACCACCATCTGGACCATCCTCCTGCAGAAAAGGCACCTGGCGTCGCAATGCAAGATTGTGAAGCATACAGCAGGCCACGATGATCTGGCACACCTTCTTTGGTGAGTACATGAGGGATCCCCCTGTCATATGCAGGCACCTAAACCTGGCCTTCAGGACCCCGAAGGTCCTTTCTTTGATCCTCCTAGTTCGCCCATGGGCCTCATTGTACCGTTCCTCTGCCCTGGTCCGGGGATTCCTCACTGGGGTCAGTAGCCACGACAGGTTGGGGTAACCAGAGTCACCTATTAGCCACACACGGTGTCTCTGTAGCTGTTCCATCACATAAGGTATGCTGCTATTTCGCATGACATACGCGTCATGCACTGACCCAGGGAACTTGGCATTTACATGGGAGGTGTACTGGTCAGCCAAACAGACCACCTGGACATTCATCGAATGATAACTTTTCCTGTTTCGGTACACCTGCTCACTGTCTTTGGGGGGAACCAAAGCCACATGGGTCCCATCAAAGGCACCAATGATGTTGGGGATATGTCCAAGGGCATAGAAATCACCCTTCACTGTAGCCAATTCGCCCACCTCTGGGAAAATAATGTAGCTCCGCATGTATTTCATCAGGGCAGACAACACTCTGGACAAAACCTTAGAAAACATAGGCTGAGACATCCCAGATGATATGGCCACTGTTGTCTGAAAAGACCCACTTGCCAAAAAATGGAGTACTGACAGAACCTGCACCAGAGGGGGAATCCCTGTGGGTTGGCGGATGGGGGACATCAGGTCTGGCTCCAGCTGGGCACACAGTTTATGTATGGTTGCCCTGTCAAGCAGGTATGTAAGTATGATGTGTCGTTCTTCCATTGTCAACAGGTCCACCAGCGGCCGGTACACGCGAGGATTCATCCTTCTCCTTGCAAGTCCCAGCGGACGGTGCCTAGGAAGGACAACATGGAGCACACAGTCAAGCAACCCACAGGTTCGTTCACACAGCTTGCACAGTACACGAATCGCGATGCATTGAATGGCTTGTATGAGTGGCAATGCAAGGCCTAGGCCTGTGTGACGCAGTAGAAATCACGCCATGTGGGCCCTTGAAATGGCGGCTGCCTGACCTGTGAAGTGTGACAGTGGGATGTGAGGTCACTGCGCTGGCGTGGCACACCGTGGCGGTAGGCGGTCGAAGACCGCGGCGCAAAGCAGCATTGGTTAACATTGAACCCTATGGCTCTCGGGAGCCAATGACGATGTGTGCCGGCGGTCGCGGTACCCACCGCTGCGGTACGCACCGGCGCATGCGTGACCGCCATTTTCTATCTGATTAATCACTCGAGACCTGATCATCCACAGGAGAGGACCTATACTGCAAGTGCTGCTGTGACCTCGGTCTGGGAGATACAATGGCTGCTGCGACTGGGGAAAGGGCCCCTGCCTTCACTTCCGAAGAATTGGAGAAACTTGTTGATGGGGTCCTCCCCCAGTATGCGCTACTCTACGATCCTCCAGACCAACAGGTTAGTACACAGGGTGCACGTTGAATGGGCTATGCCTGTGTTGAGTGGGGTGTATGTAAGATGGTGGGGAGGGGAGCGAATGAGGAGTGCAACGCACGAAAGATGAGAGCATGTGCCACATGGCAAGGTTGGGGAGGGGGGGGCCACTCACATTGACCAGGCAGAAAACTGATGCGATTTCTTTTCCCACCCTGTACATGTCACATAGGTCAGCGCCCATCAGAAGATCGACATTTGGCGTGCCATCGCCAAGGACGTCCGGGCCCTGGGGGTCCACAACAGACGGGGCACCCACTGCCGAAAGAGGTGGGAGGACATCCGCCGCGGGACCAGAAAGACCGCTGAGTCTCTGCTGAGGATGGCCTCCCAACGTCGGAGGGGTGCCAGCCGCCAATTGACCCCCCTGATGTCCCGGATCCTGGCGGTGGCCTACCCCGATTTGGATGGGCACGTGAGGACATCACAGCAGACACAAGGGGGTGAGTATCAGCACATTCTGCTATCTTTGCGCGCAGGAAAGGTGTCTGGGTGGGGGAGGAGGGCTGTGGCTATCTCCAGGCCAGGGCGCATTCTGTAGGCTAGGCCCCTCCGTTAGACACGGCCCTGTGCCCCCGCCCCCCACCTCTGTAGGGTGCCAAGTACAGCTATCCATGGTCCGGCCTCACCCATGTGTGCATTTGTCGTCCATAGACCCGTAGGACTAGTCACAATAACTGAGTAGTGTACCCCCATTGCGCAGCCTAGTTCAGGGGGCTTCTGTGTCTGTCCTCTCCGACAACGGTGTTGCCAATACATGCACTCAACCTGTCTTCATTTCTCCAGCCCCCCCCATTTTCTTTGTCTTCCTGTTCATGTGTGCATTAGCATCATCTGGCGGAGGAGAAGTGGCATTGGTGCACGAGGGAGCTGCATCTCACATGGCCCCAGAGGGCCATACAACAGACTCCGAGTACACCAGTGAGACGGAGGGCGAGTGGAGCTCCACAACGGGGACCCGTGGAGACGTCAGCGACACCAACACGTCCTCGGAAGGGAGCTCCCTAGCAGTGGCGGCAACATCCGTGCCCACCGCCACAACAGGTACAGCCGCCACCCAGCGCACCAGCCCCGCCCTCCCAGCAGCCCCTCAGCCTTCGCTCCATGCCCGCTCGCCCAGGAAGACGGGCATCTCCTTCACCCCAGGCACCTCAGGCCCTGCCCCAGTTACCCCTGCTGCCCTCAGTGAGGAGGTCATTGACCTCCTCAGGACACTCATTGTTGGGCAGTCTACCCTCTTGAATGCCATCCAGGGTGTAGAAAGGGAGGTGCATCAGAGCAATGCATACCTGGAGGGCATTCATTCGGGTCAGGCTGCCCATCAGCGATCGTTCAATGCTCTGGCCTCAGCACTGACGGCAGCCATTGTCCCTGTCTCCAGCCTCCCTCTTCTGACTCCCTCCATCCAGTCCCAGTCTCCTGTTCCTCTGCCTATCCCATCCACACCATCAGACCAGCCTGCACACACCTTTACACCCAAGGGCAGCTCATCCAGACATAAGCACCACAGATCCCACAAGCATTCACCCAAGCAACATACAGATGCAGACATGCCAACAGTCACTAACACCTCTGTGTCCCCCACCTCCTCATCTCCCCCCTCCCTCCCTGTGACGTCTCCACTCACACCTGCATGCACACCACCATCAGCCAGTACTTCCATCACCAGCACACCCTCCATTACAGTCCGCACACGTGCAGTCACCACCCCCACTGCCATTTACACGTCCCCTGTGTCCTCTCCGAGTGTGTCTGTCACCCCCTCTTCCAAAGCACACAAACGCAGGCAGCCACCCACCCAACAGCCATCCACATCACGACAGCCTCAGTCACAAGCACCTGCACCCAAAGACAGCACACTTGACTCTCCTACAACCACATCCTCTTCCTCCACTCCCAAACCCACTACACCTACCCGTCCCTGTCCTTCCAAAGTCCTTTTCCTTTCCAACCTTGAACTCGTTCCAATCACTGACCCACCCCCTACATCTGGTAAGACCAAGAAAAGCACCTCAGCCACCACCAGCCCTGCATCTACTCTGACCATAGTGCAGGGCTATTGGAGTCCACCAGATCCTAGGGCAGGAACATCGGCCAGCCAGCCCCCCCCTGGGAAGAGGACAAGGAAGAAAAAGGCCCGGCGCGACAAGCCTGAGACGGCTGCCACCAAGGACAGTAGCCTTGCCCCGTCACCTGCCACATCATCCAAGGGAGGCAAGGGCCACAGAGCTCCAGCGAAGGAGGGCAAGGGCAGCAGGGCGGAGAAGTCAGGCAGCAGGCGAGCTGCCCAGGAGGTCCCCACCAGCCCCATCCCGGGTGTGACGGACGACACCCACGGGCCCAGGACTCCATCACAGGAGGGCGCCGCGACCGCAAGTTCGGATGGGGAATGAGCGGGAAGTCTTGCCCAGGTCTGGCTCCCTAGACACACAGGACAAGCACCGCTGAACAGGGCCCCGCCGGGAGGAGCACCGCTGAACGGGCCCCGCCGGGCCAAGAACCGCTGAACAGGGCCCTGCCGGGGCAAGCACCGCTGAACGGGCCCTGCCGGGCCAAGAACCGCTGAACGGGCCCCGCCGGAGCAAGCACCGCTGAACAGGGCCCCACCGGGCCAAGAACCGCTGAACAGGGCCCCGCCGGGGCAAGCACCGCTGAACAGGGCCCCGCCGGGAGGAGCACCGCTGAACGGGCCCACCGGCGCATGCACCGCTGAACGGGCCCCACCGGGCCAAGAACCGCTGAACAGGGCCCCGCCGGGCCAAGAACCGCTGAACGGGCCCCGCCGGGGCAAGCACCGCTGAACAGGGCCCCGCCGGGAGGAGCACCGCTGAACAGGCCCCGCCGGGGCAAGCACCGCTGAACAGGGCCCCACCGGGCCAAGAACCGCTGAACGGGCCCCACCGGGGCAAGCCCCGCTGAACGGGCCCCGCCGGGGCAAGCACCGCAGAACGGGCCTCGCCGGGGCAAGCACCGCTGAATGGGCCCCGCCGGACCAAGAACCGCTGAACGGGCCCCGCCGGGGCAAGCACCGCTGAACAGGGCCCCGCCGGGGCAAGCACCGCTGAACAGGGCCCCGCCGGTAGGAGCACCGCTGAACAGGCCCCGCCATCTCAACCACCGCCCTGCTGGGCCCTTCCTGTCAAGCACCGCTCCGCTGGGCCCGCTGTCTCAAGCACCGCTCCGCTGGGCCCTTCCTGTCAAGCACCGCTCTGCTGGGCCCTTCATCTCAAGCACCGCTCCGCTGGGCCCTTCATCTCAAGCACCGCTCCGCTGGGCCCTTCATCTCAAGCACCGCTCCGCTGGGCCCTTCCTGTCAAGCACCGCTCCGCTGGGCTCTTCATCTCAAGCACCGCTCCGCTGGGCCCTTCCTGTCAAGCACCTCTCCGCTGGGCCCTTCCTGTCAAGCACCGCTCCGCTGGGCCCTTCCTGTCAAGCACCGCTCCGCAGGGCCCTTCATCTCAAGCACCGCTCCGCTGGGCCCTTCCTGTCAAGCACCGCTCCGCTGGGCCCTTCCTGTCAAGCACCGCTCCACTGGGCCCTTCATCTCAAGCACCGCTCCGCTGGACCCTTCCTGTCAAGCACCGCTCCGCTGGGCCCCGCCGTCTCAAGCACCGCTCTGCTGGGCCCTTCCTGTCAAACACCGCTCCGCTGGGCCCTTCCTGTCAAGCACCGCTCCGCTGGGCCCTTCATCTCAAGCACCGCTCCGCTGGGCCCTTCCTGTCAAGCACCGCTCCGCTGGGCCCTTCCTGTCAAGCACCGCTCTGCTGGGCCCCGCCGTCTCAAGCACCACTCCGCTGGGCCCTTCCTGTCAAGCACCGCTCCGCTGGGCCCTTCATCTCAAGCACCGCTCCGCTGGGCCATTCCTGTCAAGCACCGCTCCGCTGGGCCCTTCCTGTAAAGCACTGCTCCGCTGGGCCCTTCATCTCAAGCACCGCTCCGCTGGGCCCTTCATCTCAAGCACCGCTTGGCTGGGCCCTTCCTGTCAAGCACCGCTCCGCTGGGCCCTTCATCTCAAGCACCGCTCCACTGGGCCCTTCATCTCAAGCACCGCTCCGCTGGGCCCTTCCTGTCAAGCACCGCTCCGCTGGGCCCCGCCGTCTCAAGCACCGCTCCGCTGGGCCCTTCCTGTCAAGCACCGCTCCGCTGGGCCCTTCCTGTCAAGCACCGCTCCGCTGGGCCCTTCATCTCAAGCACCGCTCCGCTGGGCCCTTCCTGTCAAGCACCGCTCCGCTGGGCCCCGCCGTCTCAAGCACCGCTCCGCTGGGCCCTTCCTGTCAAACACCGCTCCGCTGGGCCCTTCCTGTCAAGCACCGCTCTGTTGGGCCCTTCATCTCAAGCACCGCTCCGCTGGGCCCTTCCTGTCAAGCACCGCTCCGCTGGGCCCTTCCTGTCAAGCACCGCTCCGCTGGGCCCTTCATCTCAAGCACCGCTCCGCTGGGCCCTTCCTGTCAAGCACCGCTCCGCTGGGCCCTTCATCTCAAGCACCGCTCCGCTGGGCCCTTCATCTCAAGCACCGCTCCGCTGGGCCCTTCCTGTCAAGCACCGCTCCGCTGGGCCCCGCCGTCTCAAGCACCGCTCCGCTGGGCCCTTCCTGTCAAGCACCGCTCCGCTGGGCCCTTCATCTCAAGCACCGCTCCGCTGGGCCCTTCATCTCAAGCACCGCTCCGCTGGGCCCTTCCTGTCAAGCACCGCTCCGCTGGGCCCCGCCGTCTCAAGCACCGCTCTGCTGGGCCCTTCCTGTCAAGCACCGCTCCGCTGGGCCCTTCATCTCAAGCACCGCTCCGCTGGGCCCTTCATCTCAAGCACCGCTCCGCTGGGTCCTTCCTGTCAAGCACCGCTCCGCTGGGCCCTTCATCTCAAGCACTGCTCCGCTGGGCCCTTCCTGTCAAGCACCGCTCCGCTGGGCCCTTCCTGTCAAGCACCGCTCCGCTGGGCCCTTCCTGTAAAGCACTGCTCCGCTGGGCCCTTCATCTCAAGCACCGCTCCGCTGGGCCCTTCATCTCAAGCACCGCTCCGCTGGGCCCTTCCTGTCAAGCACCGCTCCGCTGGGCCCTTCATCTCAAGCACCACTCCACTGGGCCCTTCATCTCAAGCACCGCTCCGCTGGGCCCTTCATCTCAAGCACCGCTCCGCTGGGCCCCGCCGTCTCAAGCACCGCTCCGCTGGGCCCTTCCTGTCAAGCACCGCTCCGCTGGGCCCCGCCGTCTCAATCACCGCTCCGCTGGGCCCTTCCTGTCAAACACCACTCCGCTGGGCCCTTCCTGTCAAACACCGCTCCGCTGGGCCCTTCCTGTCAAGCACCGCTCCGCTGGGCCCTTCCTGTCAAGCACCGCTCCGCTGGGCCCTTCATCTCAAGCACCGCTCCGCTGGGCCCTTCCTGTCAAGCACCGCTCCGCTGGGCCCTTCATCTCAAGCACCGCTCCGCTGGGCCCTTCATCTCAAGCACCGCTCCGCTGGGCCCTTCCTGTCAAGCACCGCTCCGCTGGGCCCTTCCTGTCAAGCACCGCTCCGCTGGGCCCCGCCGTCTCAAGCACCGCTCCGCTGGGCCCTTCCTGTCAAGCACCGCTCCGCTGGGCCCTTCATCTCAAGCACCACTCCGCTGGGCCCTTCATCTCAAGCACCGCTCCGCTGGGCCCTTCCTGTCAAGTACCGCTCCGCTGGGCCCCGCCGTCTCAAGCACCGCTCTGCTGGGCCCTTCCTGTCAAGCACAGCTCCGCTGGGCCCTTCATCTCAAGCACCGCTCCGCTGGGCCCTTCATCTCAAGCACCGCTCCGCTGGGCCCTTCATCTCAAGCACCGCTCCGCTGGGCCTTCCTGTCAAGCACCGCTGGCCCATTGACAGTGCCGGTTCAGTGTCGAGCAGGGCTTCAGGGAGCACTCGGGGCACCATGCCTCCTCCAATCACAGTGGAGTCGGTAATCCATCTAATGGACTGTGGCTTTGCACCCCCCAGGATGGGACAGTGGGCATGGAGTCCCCTTGTGGATCTGGCGTCGTGGACTCATGTGGCTGAGGTACCCCCCCTTCCCTTCCCCCTGAGGTGCCTGTGCTTTTATCATCTGATGCCCCTGCAGTGTTCTCTCCAATCGTATCTGGTCTCCTGTGTGGGCTTTGCCCATGTGTTTGTGCACATTGGCCCACAGACTATGGAACTTTGACGGAATGTGCAGGACTTTTTGCCTATGGATATCTTGTGGACTATCTTCATTCCTTATTTTTTTATATTTTATATGGCATATTTGCCATTCCTTCTATGGAGCTATTTCTACATATATTTTGTCGAAAATTTAAATTGTGTCTTTGCATTATTCCGGGGGGTTTGTGTGGTGTCACTCTGACTTGTTGCTCGGCAATGGGGTGTAGGTATTTGTGGTGGGGGGTGGGTGTATGGCGCATGTGTGTCCCCGTAATCTTTTCTCCTCCCCCCTCCCCTGTGTCGTAGGTGCAGTACTCACCGTTGTCGTCTGCGCCGGCGTACTCCTGGTAGATGAGCAGGTAGACAAGAGCTGGTAGGATGTGTAATTCTGGCTCCATGCTGCCCTCCTTCCTCGTGGAGTGTGTATAGGTGAGCGTTTTCCCGTTCGTTGTCTGTTTCTGCCGTGTTTTTATCGGCCAGGCTCCCGCCCCGGAAAAGGTGGTGGATTGGTGAGTTGTGATAGGGTGGGCGGTACATTGTCTGCCGCCTGCCTGTTGGCAGTGACCGCGGTGCTGTTTGTCGGTCCCGCCGTGGCGGTCGGAGTGTTAATGTGGCGGCCTGTGTTGGCGGTTCCCGCCAGGGTTAGAATACCATTTTTTGGACCGCCGGCCTGTTTGCGGGTTGGCCGCTGCTTTATCACCGACCGCCAGGGTCAGAATTACCCCCATAATGTATACAAAGGGGTCGTTCCAGCGCAGAGAGGCCTGAACAATGGTGCAGTGAAATCTACAAGGTTTCACTGCGCCATTTTTGGCATCATTTTTAATGTCTGCTAGGAGCAGGAGTTAAAAAATTATGCACCCATTGCACCCATTGAAATCAATGGAACTCCCTGCCTTTGGTGCACTAGTGTCAACATTTTTGACACTAGTGCAGCAAAGCAACGCAATAGAGTCAAAATGTTCGACGCTATTGTCCTAACGACCGCAATGGTGCACCATAGTATAACTATGGTGCACCCATGGCGTTGTTAGGTGGGGCAGGTGCGACGTAAAAAAACGGGTGCATCAGTGTTGATGCCCCAGTTTCTTGTAAATCTGCCCCTAAGTTTTGAACTCTGCAAGAAATTAATATTTTGCCTTCCAAAGTATCCAGAGGGAAGGATAAATCCTTGTGTCCAGATGAACAAAAGATGCTCTCAAGCATTAGATATTTTACTTTTGAGTATTGTTTAAATGAAAGATTTATTATTGTTTTGAAAACATGTTTTTGAAGATTGATTTTTGATTCCTGAGACTTTTAATTTTTGTTTTTGACCTCAATAGAAATGGCATAGAGCAGATGCTGCAAAAATTGTTACCATGATTTCATTAAGGTTAATTCTAATATGTTTAATTGGCCTATTGTCGTGCCTAATTCCTCTATTTGGCTATACCTTTTCACAGGTTGAATTAACTACGTTACATAATAAAATTAAACATAGCACACTGACACATGGAGAAAGATTAGTTAGTAGTTGTAACTATAACATTTCTGTACATTTATATATATATATATATATATATATATATATATATATATATATATATATTTTCTTTTGTTTAAAAGCAATCACAGGCATGGAAGTCTGCTGACCCCAGCAGGTTACCATCTGTGTAATGGCAGCGATTTGCAATCAGTCACAATTTACAACTTACCTCATGAATATTAGGAGGTACATCAAATTGTAACCCCTACAAATCAGAATGTTGTGATCCAACATGTTTGAACATCAGCGGTTGGCAAAAAAACAATACATTCTTTAAAAGTGGGTATTCAAATTGCAACCACTTTTACTGAATGCACTGGATGAACAGAAGGCCCTTAGGTGTTTGGATTTGCATTCAAGGTTGAGAATGGAGCATGCAAGAACGGTGAATTGTGTATAGAGCATCATGTACTTACAGAGTCAAATGAATAGTGGTTGTGGGAAAGTTGGAGTGTTAAAGGAGTTATGTTGGTAGTGGTGAATTCCTGATTGGTGAAGAACCAATTCTTAGAGGAATTTATTATGTACATGGTAAGACTGCCTATTTCAACCAACCGCATATTTCTGTGGGTTCTTGTTACCGCTCTTCGGTATTTCCTAGAGTCTATCATGGAAAGAGATAAGTGATGTTGTTGGTTTGAAGAGAGCGAAACAAACTTTTGGACAAATTGTGCTAGATGTATTAGGAGCTTTGATTCCATCTATTGGAGGGGCTATGAATGATGTGAAAATTAGAAGATTATTCATGATTGATGGCCAGTGTGCTTCTAATACTGCTGGTGTACTATTGCAAATAAGCAATCAATTAACCTCTTTGCTGCCAGGCCTTTTCCCCTCAGGTGCCAGGCCTTTCTTTGGCTATTTGGGGCAGTTCACGCTTAGGCCCTCAGAACAATTTGTCCACATAAGCTACCCATGCCAAATTTGTGTCCTTTTTTCCAACATCCTAGGGATTCTAGAGGTATCAAGACTTTGTGGGTTCCCCTGAATGAGACCAAGAAACTAGCCAAAATACAATTACAATTTTGGTTTTTTTCATCAAAAGGGGAAAGAAGGGCTGCAGAGGAAGGCTTGTGGTTTTCCCCCTGAAAATGGCATCAAAAAAGGGTTTGTGGTGCTAAAATCACCAGCTTCCTAGATTTCAGGAACATGCAGACTTGAATCAGAAAACCCAATTTTTTACCCAATTTTGGCATTTTACTGGGACATACCCCATTTTTACTATTTTTTGTGCATTCAGTCTCCTTCCAGTTATTGACAGAAATGGGTGTAAAACCAATGCTGAGTCCCAGACAGCTAAATATTTCTGAAAAGTAGCCAAATTCTGAATTCAGCAAGGGGTAATTTGTGTAGATCCTACAACAGCTGCAATAAAAAAATATTGAAATTGAGGTTAAAAATTTTAGCAATTTTTCTCAACGTTTCACTCTGTAACTTTTTCCTGCAATGTCAGATTTTTGAAAGCAATATACCGTTATGTCTGCTGGACTCTTCTGGTTGCGGGAATATATAGGGTTTGTAGGTTCATCAAGAACCCTAGTTACCCAGAGCAAATAAATATGCTGCACCTTGCAATGGGTTTTCAGTTTATACCGGGTACACAGCAGTTCATTTGCTGAAATAAAAAGAGTGAAAAATATGTATCAAGAAAACCTTTGTATTTCCAAAATGGGCACAAGATAAGGTGTTGAGAAGCAGTGGTTATTTGCACATCTCTGAATTCTGCGGTGTCCATACTTGCATGAGAATTATAGGGCATTTCTCAAATAGGCTTCTTTTTCACACAAGGTCTTACATTTGGAAGGACAAAATTTAGAGAAAGACAAGGGGCAATAACACTTGTTTTGCTATTATGTGTTCCCCCAAGTCTCCCTATAAAAATGGTACCTCACTTGTGTGGGTAGGCCTAGCGCCCGTGACAGTAAATGCCCCAAAGCACAACGTGGACACATCCCATTCTCCAAAAGAAAACAGACCTGTTTTTTGCAAAGTGCCTAGCTGTGGATTTTGGTCTCTAGCTCACCTAGGGAAACCTACTAAACCTGCACATTTTTTAAAACTAGACACCTAGGGGAATCCAAGATGGGGTGACTTGCGGGGCTCTCACCAGGTTCTGTTACCCAGAATCCTTTGCAAACCTCACAATTTGGCAAAAAAACACTTTTCCCTCACATTTCAGTGCTGCAAAGTTCTGGAATCTGTGAGGAGTAACAAACCTCCTTTCACCCAGCATTCCCCCAAGTCTCCTGATAAAAGTGGTAGATCACTTGTGTGGGTAGGCCTAGTGCCCGCAACAGGAAATGCCCGAAAACACACCATGGACACATTACATTTTCCCAAAGAAAACAGAGCTGTTTTTTTGGAAGGTGCCTAGCTGTGGATTTTGACCTTTAGCTGAGCTAGCACCCAAGGGAACCTACCAAACCTGCACATTTTTTAAAACTAGACACCTAGGGTATTCCAAGATGGGGTGAGGTGTGGCGCTCTGACTAGGTTCTGTTACCCAGAATCCTTTGCAAACCTCAACATTTAGCTAAAAACACAGTTTTTCCTCACATCTCAGTGACACAAAGTTCTGAAATCTGAGAGGAGCCACAAATTTCCTTCCACCAAGCATTCCCCCAAGTTTCCAGACAAAAATCGTACCTCACTTGTGTGGGTAGGCCTAATGCCCGGAAAAGGAAATACCCCAAAACACTATCTGACACACCAAAATTATCAAATACAAAACTACCAGTTTTTTTAGGGGGGGCACCTGCGTTTTTGGTCCGGGGCTCAGCAGCCATCTAGGGAAACCTACCAAACCCAGACATTTCTGAAAACTAGGCACCTGAGGGAGTCCAGGGAGGAGTGACTTGCGTGGATTCCCCCAATGTTTTCTCAGCAAACCTGAAATTTAGCTAAAAAATCAAATTTTTCCCACATTTCTGTGTGGGATCACCACACCAGGACAAATTTCCTTCCACCCATCATTTCCCTCAGTCTCCCGGTAAAAATTATACCTCACTTGTGTAGATCGGCCGACTGCCTGTGACAGGGAAGAGCCAAAAACATGTTGAAATTGAGGGGGAACCAAAGCGGGTCCAAAAGGGCAGTTTGAAAAAAAAAAATTACAGGCTGACAAATGCAGAAGAATTTTTCTCAGTATAGATAAGACAATGCTGGGGGGTAGGAATTTTATGGATTCCTTCAAATTTCGGAAGGTTCCATCACAAAAATGTGGGAAAAATGTGCGTTTTGCAGCAAAGTTGGAGGTTTGCAGGGCATTGTGGGGAAGAAAATGGTGCGGGGTGCATGTGAAGCACACCACCCTGGAATCACCCAGATGTTTAGTTTTCAGATCTGTCTAGGTCTTGTGGATTTTTCTACATGGCAGCGTCCCAAAAGTGCATCCCTCACCATTCCAAGAGGGACAATTTTGAGAGTTAACCAAGCTCTCATGGCCCAAATGTAAAACCAAAACCCAAAATAATCAAATGTCCTCTTGCTTGCCGTGGGATAAGATGTTTTAGTGTGCGCGGGGAGAGCTGAAAGACTGTTACCCCTTCAGTTGGGGTGGGGGCATAACCAGTCCCATACTGGTTGGTAGCCACGTCCCCACTATTTTATGTATTTTTTAAATTCCCTGGCATCTAGTGTGCTTTCTGACCCCCCAACCCGCCCCGGGGAGTGGATCCAGGGTAATTGCCCCATCTGCCCACCGGTGGGCAGAACAACTTTGGCCCCATTTATTTGGGGCAGGGGCATGGCCATACCCCCACCCTCTTATTTTGGAAAAAAAATCTTCCATGGTCTCTGGTGGGTTTTCTGCCCCCCTTGGGGGTAGATGGGCCTTCTAAAAATAGGCCGATCTGCCTCCGGGGGCAGATATGGGCAACAGTAATGTGCCCCCTATGGGGAGTGACCCTTGCCCAAGGGGCTGCCCCTCCAAACAAAACACACACATACACACACTAATAGAAATAGGCCGATCTGTCCCCAAGGGGAGCAGAAATGGCCTAAAATAAATTCCCCCCCCCCAGGGGAGCGACCCTTGCCTAAGGAGTCGCCCCCCTTGCGGGAAATTGGCACAAAAAACAAGTCCCTGGTGCCTAGTGGTTTCTGCCCCCCTTGGGGGCAGATCGTCCTAATGAAAATAAGCTGATCTGCCCCCAAGGGGGGCATATATGGCCTCAAATAAATTTGCCCTCCAGGGGAATGACCCTTGCCTAAGGTGTCACCCCCCTTGTGTGAAATTGATGCAAATACAAAATCCCTGGTGTCTAGTGGTTTCTGCCCCCCTTGGGAGCATATTGGCCTAAAAAAAATAGCAGAAGACAATTTACCCCGCAGGGGAGCGACCCTTGCCTAAGGGATCGTGCCCCACATATAAAAAAATAAAATAAACAAAAATAAAGCCCTGGTGTCTATGGTTTTCTGCCCCCCTGGGGGAAGATCAGCCCAATTATAATAGGCCATTCTACACACGGGGGTGACAGATATGGCCAACAGTAATGTGCCCCCCATGGGGAATAGAGTGACCCTTGCCCAAGGGGCTGCCCCTCCAAACAAAACACACACATACACACACACCAATCCCTGGTGCCTAAGTGGTTTCTGCCCCTGAGGGCAGTCGGCCTAATAGATATAGTCCAATCTGCCCCCAAGGGGAGCAGAAATGACCTAAAATAAATTTGCCACCCCAGGGGAGTGACCCTTGTCTAAGGGGTCGCTCACCTTGTGTGAAATTGGTGCAAAAAAAAGGTCCCTGGTGCCAAGTGGTTTCTGCCCCCCTTGGGGGCAGATCGGCCTAATAAAAATAGGCTGATCTGCCCCCAAGGGGCAGAAATGGCCTAAAGACAATCCCCCCCCCCCGGGGAGCAACCCTTGCCTTGCTTCCCACATAAAAAAAAATTAAAAAAAAGAAATCCCTGGTGTCTAGGGTTTTCTGCCCCCGCCCCCCCCCCGGGCAGATCAGCCTAAATACAATAGGCCGATCTGCCCCTAAAGGGGGCAGAAATGGCCTACAACAAATTTTCCTCCCCCCAGGGAAGCGACCCTTGCCTAAACGGTCGCTGCCCATATATATATATATATATAAAAAAAGTAAACATAAAAAAATATATATCCCTGGTGTCTAGGAGTTTCTGCCCCTCCATCCCCCTCCCCCCGGGGGCAGAAATGGCATAAAAATATTTTGCCCCCCCTGGGGAGCGGCCCTTTCCCAAGGGGCCGCTCCCCTTATGTATACAGATAAATAAAAAACAAAACTCCCTGGTACCTAGTGTGTTCTGCCCCCCTTGGGGCAGATCGACCTAATTGTAATAGGCCTAAAAATAAATTGCCCCCCTGGGGAGTGGCCCTTGCCTAAGGGGTCACTCCCTAAATACATAAAACAAAAAAAAACATAAAAACAAATATATCCCTGGTGTCTAAGGTTTGCTGCCCCCCTTGGGAGCAGATTGGCCTAATAAAAGTAGGCCGATCTGCCCCCAAAGGGGCAGAAATGGCCTAAAAATAAATTGCCCGCCTGGCGAGCGGCCCTTGCCCAAGGGGGCGCTCCCCTTATGATATAAACAAAACAAAAACAATTCCCTGGTGTGTAGTGGGAATTTTTGCTGCCCGATCGCATTACGATCGGGCAGCAGAAATGCATTCTTTTGAGACATGAAAAGAAAGGAAAGGCCTTTCCTCTCCTTTCATGCCTCTCTCGCCCCTCCACATGATCAGAGGAGAAATGCTTTTGCATTTCTCCTCCGATCCGCGCTTGAAGCTGAGCTTCCAGTGTGGTGGGGCAGCCTCTGATGAGTTCAGCACTTGATCGCGTGCTGATGTCATCAGATGCCACGGGGGTCAGTGGGGGGGGGGGGTTGGAGTGGAAGGGGAAGCGATTCCCCTTCCATCCCTGCCCAGGGGAGGGGGTGCCAGCACTCCCGGGGCGAGTGCTAGCACTTCCCCCGTGATCCCCTAGCTGGAAGTAATGGTTACGTCCTGGGCACCCAAGCAGTGCTGCCCAGGACGTAATCGTTACGTCCAGGGCACTCAGGGGGTTAATTGCCATGCACACAGTGATTATGCAAAAACACCTAGCCTGAGAAATCCTTCTTGTGAAGGAAAGAAGTGTTTGCAGGGTTTTGAAGGTGATGGAGTATTGTACTTCCATCCCAGATACCAGGAGAGTTATTAATGCCTATGATACCAGGAGAGTTATTAATGCCTATGCCTTAAATATTACCAACATTTCTGGTGAAGTCAAAACTTTTGAAATGTATGGCTTGGGAGAAGTAGTAGGTCCCCCAGTTAGTGAGACTGGAAAGGGTTTTCATAAAGTTGGTGAATGGTTTGCTAGTTTGGGAGGGGACATGCTAAGGACAATACTAACTCCTGTAACTATTGTGTTGAAGTGTATTTTCTTGGTTTATGCTAATCAGGCCTCAATTAGGCCTCAATATAATTTTGTTCAAAATGGGAATCGCACTGTGCTCATTCACTGTTCATTATTTTGCTACATATATTCAAGTAAGTCATGCTGGTTTATTTCCAAATGATGTTCTCCAAGGAGGCTCTATAGCATGTGCTCAGTAACGTAACTTCCTTCAATGGTTTTCTGCTCACAGTATTGCATTCAATAGTTCATTGTTGTTTTGTAACTAGATTGTTCGCACATCTGTGGATGACATAACCTTAGAGGGGGATGAATCAGTATTCATATAGTGGGATAGTGCTGAGGTGACAAGCTTGAATGGCACTCTATAATTAAATATTTTGATTTGTTGGATTTGTAATTCTTTTGTTCACACCCTCTACGCTGGGACCACCGCCAAACTCCAAAATCGCCTGCAACGCATTCAAAACGCCTCAGCCCGCCTCATCCTCGACGTACCCCGCAACAGCCACATCTCCGCACACCTGAGACACCTGCATTGGCTCCCAGTCAGCAAAAGGATCACCTTCCGACTTCTCACCCACGCACACAAAGCCCTCCACGACAAGGGACCGGAATACCTCAACAGACGGCTCAACTTCTACGTCCCCACCCGCCCCCTCCGCTCCTCTGGCCTCGCACTCGCCGCCGTCCCTCGCATCCGACGCTCCACGGCGGGTGGGAGATCTTTCTCCTTCCTGGCGGCCAAGACCTGGAACTCCCTCCCCACCAGCCTCAGGACCACCCAGGACCACTCCGCTTTCCGGAGACTCCTAAAGACCTGGCTGTTCGAGCAGCGATAACCACCCCCTTTGTCCCTAGCGCCTTGAGACCCACACGGGTGAGTAGCGCGCTTTATAAATGCTAATGATTTGATTTGATTTGATGAGGAATCTGCATTGCCAATTCTGTTCAATGAGAAGATTTCCTATAAAAACTCTCAAAATATTTGGGTGAGTCAGAGCTTTGTTTATGCTACTACAGATGCTGTTCCATTTAGCTGCAATTTTGGCACATGGAATATTTTAGATTTTGCTCTTTGTTCTGTATTTACCTATTACTCAGAGCCTTCATGGTAATGCCTTTTTGCATCTGCACTTTGCAATGTATGTATTGTACCTTTACATTTTTGCAATAAACCTTTGTACTTTTGTTATTCTGCCCTAGATCACACTTAGGGCTTGATTTAGAGTTTAGTGGATGCGGTCACTCTGTTATAAACGTAAAGATATCCTGGGCCCGATTCACAAAGGTAAACTTAGACCAAAAGTCTAAGGCTCAGATTTAAAAGAAAATGATGGAGCACAATGCTGCGCCACATTTGGCAGCGTTACCCTCCGTCATTTTCAAAATGCAGGAATGTGCCGTATTTAATCGTGCACCCCTATGTTTCCCCCTGAGCAGGCACCAATTTTGCTGCCAAGTGTCAAAACAGCCACCCTTCCACGGAGGGCTGTGATGCAGAGGAGATTGTTTTTGTGCAGGAAGGGACACCTTCTTGTACAAAAACAATCTTCAGAATGCAGCACACATAGAAAGAGCAGTAAATGAGGAGAAATTAAAGCAGTTCTCTTAATTGCACCATGCTATCACCACCCCTGGGGTGGCGTTAGAATTTGGCATGGACTCAGGTTTCCGAAAACCCATAAATCTGGGGCATCATCAAAATGCAATGGGTGTTGATGTGGCATCACCGCAGCAACACCCATTGCATGCCCCTTCCATGCAAAGTGCTGTATGTGAAGGGGCCGTATTTACAAGTTGGTGTTAAGCCACTTTTTGTGGCTTAACAACACCTTGTAAATACGGAAAAGTGCATAGCGCCACCACAGTGTCACTAAGAGTGACGCTCCAGTGGCGATAGGGCCATTTAAAAATTTAGACTTTTGGTCTAAACTTAAAACAAAAGTCTAAACTTAAACTGAAAGTCCAACTTTACTATGAGTAAAGTTAGGCTTTGGTGGGAATTATGACATTGGCGTGGTGACGGCCGCCAACAGACCGCTGCGGAGGTGGTAATCGGCCTTCCAGATAATGACACACAAACACAAAACTGACAGAAACCGGCCACAACCACAAGTCCGCCAGACCCAATGAGGGCGAAAAACTGTCAGACCCACCACCCTCAACGCTACGAAAGCAATACGTTGCCCTCCAAATTATGACCCATGAATCCCCACAGCAGACATTCAACAGCGGTCAGCCGTTGGCGGTGCACACTGCCACAGCGGAATAGGGCACCCAACATCACTTGAAGCCAACATTGGCCAGTCCAAAAAAGCCACACCTGACACATATATACACACCCTACAACAACCACCAATGGCACTACAAAACACACTGCCACATAACCCACAATCTTTTGCAAACACGAAAAGACTTTGGGGGTTATTACAACTTTGGAGGAGTTGTTAATCCGTCCCAAAAGTGACGGTAAAGTGATTGATATACCACCAGCCGTATTATGAGTTCCATAGGATATAATGGACTCGTAATACGGCTGATGGTATATCCGTCACTTTAGCGTCACTTTTGGGACGGATTAACACCTCCTCCAAAGTTGTAATAACCCCCATAATACTTCTTGCCAGGCCAATCCCTTAGAGAACTGCTCACACACACCACATCTACCTATACATCCGTCATGTATCACACACCACACACCCTCCCATAATACTGAACACCCTCTACACAACAAACACAACATGCAATAGGCATGTCCCCACAAAAGCACCCCTGTTTTACAGATGAGGAGTTGCGGGTGATGGTGGAGGAAATCGTCAGGGTAGAGCCACAACTTTTAATACAGAGGTCCAGCAGATCTCCATTGCCAGGAATATGGAGCAATGGCGGAGGATTGTGGGCAGGGTAAACGCCATGGGACAATATCCACGCACAAGGGATGACATCCAAAAGAGGTGGAATGACCTACGGGGGAAGGCATGTTCCATTGAATCAAGGCACCAAGTTGAAATCATGAGGACTGGCGGTAGACCCCCACCTCCTCCCCTATAGTTCACAGCATGGGAGGAGCAAGTCTTGCCAATCCTGCATCCTGGGGGCCTCAGTGGAGTCACTGGAGGGCTGGACACTGTTAAGTCACCACCACTAAACTACCTCCACTGATACGTGCATAGCATGTCACACCCTAAGCCCGACTCCCTACATCCCACTCCCTCCCACACAGTGCACCACCCCAATGACCACACTTAAATGTGCACCCCTGCATGCCCTACCCACTGCAAGCACACCCCTCCCAGCTCTGCATGCACACCCACCAGCAATGCATGGAGAGCATGTAGAACTACCAACCCACAATCCATCACCATATACTACCAAAGTTGGGAGGCCAACACCAAACTCATAGTGAAAGGAAAAAATTCAGAAAATGTGGCAGACAATAACCCTAACAAATCACTTACATCCCCAGCCAATGTCAGTGGCGAGCAGGTGCCACAACAACCCAGTCCTCCACCAGAAGATGCCTTTAGTGATGACAGCAACCCTGGTTGTCCCGAGCTGGATGAACTCACTGACCCATCTGGGACCACAGGTCAGTCGGCTTCCACATCCCACAGTCAGTCCCTCAGTCCACCACAGGGCCCCCTCCAACACCAACATCACAGCAACCACTCAAAGTCCCCAGAACCCTGTCCCCAGGACACGTCGATCAATAGTGTGCCCACCTGTCCAGGGACCCGAGTCAACACCACACAGGCAAGACGGTGAAAGTCCTGGTGTAGGTGGGAATGGGCACACCGTTAGGGGACACAGGCACAGTGGGCCAGGGACAGTGAGAGGTCAGCTGTGCGCCACGGGGAGGGCAGGCCCAGGGAACCGACTGCCCAGGAGGAACTCACACATGTCCTGGGGGCTTACCAAAAATCCCAGAATAGGATGGGCCAGATGATTACCATCATGCAGGAGAACCAGCGGCTGCAGGGGGTACACCACTAGTAGGTCATGCAGCAGTTGCAGGGCCTAAATGCCAACATGGCCTCCATTGTAGGGGTGCTGAGTGACATGGCCATCACCATGTGGGAGAACAAAGGACACCAGTTGCCCACTTCCACTAGCCAGTCCACTCACCAGCCATCAACATCTGCTGCAGCTAGTGGACAGGGAGAAATGCCACAAGACCCACAGGCCACCAGCACACCCCCCTCTGCAGCAGAGCCCCCCGCAAACATTTCCTGTGACCCAGACAGACAACTGAGACTGTTGCCAAGACCAAGAACACCACCAGGAAATGAGCCCATCCAGAATGTCCTCCTTGTGTGCCACTGAGCCACCTTGTTCACTTTGGACTGCCACTGCTCCTCTTCCTGTGGCCCCATTGACCCTGGACCTGTGCTACAAACCAAGTGGGCCAATTCACTGAAGTTTTCCACAACCATCACCCCACTTTTTGTCACTTCAATGAACACCATCAAACACAACTGGGGTAATAGTTCTTTATAGGACAGAAATGTGCAATATTGTGAACTGCATTACCCTGATCAAATGTCCTGTAATCTGTGAATCCATCCAACAAATGTGTGTAAGCAGTATGTAGTCATCACATCAGTAGACAGTTGTGACCACACCAACATCTGCAAAAACGCAAGGAATAAGTGACAGTCAATTGAAATGTAAAGGCAGTGATTGGCACAACACAGCTTGCACACAGCACTTAACTTAAATGGAGATGTGATCAGATCTACAGCCTTACCTGAATGTTATTGGAAGTGCTGCTGTTTGATATATGTCCTGTTGTTCACATCCTCCTCCTCCTTCGCCTCTTCCTCACTGTCTTGAGTGTCCACTGCTGCCACAGGTGCATTGTCTCCCCCCTCCTCCTGCAGGTAGGGCACATAGGGTCTGAGGGCCAAATTGTGCAAAATGCAGCAGGCCACTGAATCTGGCAGACCTTCTTAGGGGCATAGCATAGGGACCCACCTTTAAATGAAGGTACCCAAACCTGTCATTCAGTAGACCAAATGTGACTTCTACAACCCTCCTGGTATGTCCATGTCCCTCATTGCACTGATTTTTAGCCCCTGTTCTCAGACTCCTAACATGGGTCAACAGCCAGGAAAGGTTTGGGTAGCCGGAGTCACCTGGAAGTAGTGAGGGACACACATTACCCATGCACAATAGCATGGAGTACAACTCCAGTTGTGATACACTGACATACATTGTGTGAAGATTCAAGCTCACCTATGGAGCCACACTCTGTGCCTCTGTAGTCATGCCATCACCTGTGGGACGCTGCTATTCCTCAATACATAGGCATCATGCAAAGATCCAGGAAATTTGGCAGTGACGTGTGAGATGTATTGATCAGCAAGGCACACCATCTGGTCATTTGTTGAGTGGAAACTCTTCTAATTCCTGTGGACCTGCTCATTTGCCCTGGGAGGACCAAGGCAATATGGGTCCCGTCAATGACCCCAATCACATGTGGTATGTGTCCCATGGCATAAAATCCAGCCTTCACAGTGGGCAAATCTTCACTCTGGGTGAATGAGATATAGCTGCTTTTATGTTTGAGCAAGGCAGCCAAAACCCTTCCAAGCACTATCGAAAACATTGGCTGTGATATTCCTGCAGCCAAGCCCACTGTCACCTGGAATGAGCCACTTGCCAGGAAGTGGAGTCCTGAGAGTACCTGTATTACAGGGGGAATAGCTGTAATGCTATTGATAGCATGAATTACATCTGGCTCCAATTGCTGACGCAGCTCAGTAATAGGGCCCTGTCCAGATGATAGGTGAGTATGATATGCCAGTCCCTTAGTGTAACCAAGTCCACTAGGGGGTCTGTAAACGGGTGCTTGCCTTCTTCTCCTCATCTTCCTCTGAAGAGGTTGGTATCTAAGTGAGCCAAAAATTAAATGTGTTTGATTACAGGAAGTATGGACACACAATATCACAGTACACAGAGCATGTATGTATGTAGAAGACAGGAATTGTCTAGGTGTGTACAATCAATACCAATGACGCACATACATTTGTTCAACATGAGTACTAGCATTAGGAAATGACAACCGCCTGTCCTGTATGCAAGGTCCGGTGGAAGTGACCGAACACCACCGGCATTTGGCGACATGGCGGAAGGCAGTCTCCACCTCCATGCAACTCCTCATTGGCTAATAAAGAGCTCTATGGAGAGCAGGAACCAATGAAGATCAATGCCGGTGGCGACGGTGTTCACCGCCGCAGACCTGACCACCATTTTCAGTGTACCACTTCACTTGATTCCTGACTCTCTACGGTTCAACGTCTCTACTGCGTGTGCTGCTGTGACCTGTGTCTGGAACCTGAGATGGCCCATGTTACAGGGGAAAGAGCCCCCGCCTTCATATCCGAGGAGTTGGATTAGCTTGTGGATGGGGTCCCATCCCTGTATGGGCAGTTGTATGGGCCTCCATACCAACCAACAGGTGAGTACATCATGGGTACCTTGGATGCGACATGGCTGCATGAAGATGTATGTGTGTGCTGAGGGTGTGCCTTTTGGGGGTTTTTGGGTGCATGCAATGTGTATGCAGAGGTGCGTCATGTGTGTGCTTCATGTAGGTCATATGCAGCATGTAAGCCATTTGTGTAACACAATGGATTGTTGAGTTCATTGTGTCCTTCTGTCTGTGTCTCCTCTGGAGGTCATCGCCCATCAAAAGAAATGGTTGTGGCGTGCCATTGCCAAGGAAGTGTGGACCCTGGGGGTCCAAAACCAGCGGAGTACCCACTGCAGGAAACGGTGGGAGGACCTGAGACGCTGGGCCCGGAAGACCGCAGAGGCCCAGCTGGGGACGGCCGCCCAATAAGGTAGGGGTGCCTGTCGGAGCCTGATCCCCCTAAGCGCCTGCATACTGACAGTAGCCAATCCTGAGTCAAATGGCGCTTGAGGGCAGCACAGCAGCCACAAGGGGTGAGTACAGACTGTGTAGTATTCTTTATTTGTTGCCTGCCATAGGATCTGAGTGCAAGGTTCTAGTCAGTGGATGCCCCAATATTCTGGTGTAGCTTTTTCTGTGTGGTCCTGCTTAGCTATGTAGGGTGGTTTGTATATTTGTTTTAAGTAAAACGCGTAGAATACCTTTGCAGACAGGACTTAGTGAGTCCCAGTAGGTGTTCAGATGGTAGTGTTTGGGTTATTTACTGCTGTTGTACCCAGGTAATGGTTTGCCATTGTGGCCCATACCTCACAGTGTTGGTTCCAGTGAGTGATTGTGATGTGTATGCCATATGTGCTGTTGTTGGTGTTATTGACCCTGTGCTCCCTTTCTGTCTTCCCCACCCTCTCTCCTTTTCTCATCATGTCCTTGTGTGCATTAGCATCATCTGGCAAAGGAGCAGGGGCACCGGTGAGGGAGGGACCTGCAGCCCACGGAACCCGGGAGGCAGAGAGCTGAGATGCTGAGGGGACCAGTGGGTTGGAGAGTGAGGGTAGCACCACAGGGCACACAGGAGCGAAGAGCCAAGGACCTCCAGCTTCCAGTCAACTCTTGTTCCTCCCCCTAAAACTACACCTGCCACTATGGGGCACAAGAGTGGCTCTCCTGCCCCCCGCCCCAAGCCCACTGCTCCGCCCCCTAAACAGAAGAGTAAAGACCCCCACTCCCAAACCCAAGCCCAAGGACTCCCTCCCAAAAAGAACCCCACCACCTGCCCCACACCCCCTTCTCTCTGAGGTGACTGCCTCCCATCATCATGGTACCCCTGCCCAATGGAGTGACTAGGCTGTTGGAGTAAATTTGGGCCTTGGACGTTGCCCTGTAGCCATTTATTGACTATGGACTGGCCAATGGCCCTTGCTGTATATCTGTACATATGCATATATTTATTATTTTTAAATTGATGTTGATGTTCACACATTATTACAGTGGTTGGACCAGATGTATGTGTCCTAGCTTTCTTTGCTTCTGGGTTATGTTGATGATGATTTACTCTGCAGATTGTTCTGGGTGTGTGGTATGTTTGTTTGATGTGTGTTGTGCGTGTGGGTGTGTCACTCTCCTCTCCCTCCCTTGTGTGCTAGGCGGCTGTACACACCGTTGTTGTCTTCGTCAGCGTTGGTGCTCCTGGACTGCCATCGCGTACTACAGCATCGGCAGGGCTTTCAGTTCAGGTTCCATGGTGGCCATGGTCTCCTCTGTGTCGCTGGATGTGAGTGCCTCCTTGTATGTGATGTGTTTCCGCCAGGCTGTTGGTCCTGCCCCGGAAATCCTGGTGGTATGCTATGTCATAATATGGTGGGCGGGTCGTTGTCTTCCGCCTGCCTGAAGATAGCTACCGCCGTGGTCAGTGGATGGACTGCACTGGTGGTTCTGATGGTACATTGGCTGTCTATGGGAGGGATCACAGCCATGGTCATAATTTGGCGGCCCTCACCACCAGCCTGGCGATGGTACTACCGCCATTGCCGCCATGACGGTCAGCTGACTGCCAGTGTCACAATGAGGGCCTTTACATCTAAACTTAAGACTTTTGATCTAAACTTAGACTTTTGGTCTATGTTTACATTAGTGAACTGGGTCCCCTGTCCACCGTATTACAATTCCATTACATCCAATGTACATCGTAATATGGCAGACGGGATATTCGTCCTGTTTGTGACAGAGTAATCCAGCCACAAAACTCTAAATCAGGGCCTTGACTATCCTTTCTTAGTTACTGGAAATTTTGTTATGCTGATTTGCACCTTATCTCAGGGCACATTGCCTCACAAAATTGAGTTTTAACACTGTCTCTGATGCGCCCATCCATGAGCATGCTATTATGCTTTCTTCTGGGTGTAAGAATTTAGGGGTAATTCCTTCCCACACTTCCTTCCAACATGCTACATATTCTGTTAAGAAAAGAAAGTTTAAAATCAAACTAAACGTCAAAAAACCTCTACACGCATTAGAACCATTAAATATCTAGCATGTGCTAATTCAGTCTAGTATTCATTTAACCCCTTATGTACTGCCAACCAAAGTAATGGCAATTTGTTAACCATAAAGTTGGCTTTTTTGCAGTTTTTAGATTTAACCTAGATATATTTTATTTAGAACCTCAACAATCGTCTTTTGTGCTCATGTAAGGCCTTTACATCTCATTCCATATCACTATTATTCCATATTTCTTTAAAAACAATGTTAAATGGCTACTGATGCCTGCTGACTTTTGTAGCTGAATGTTAAATCTTCTGCTAAATAGAATGCAAAAGTGCTTAGCTGTGCACAATGAAGTTTTAGATAAAGCAATAAAGGTGGTCATTCCAACCCTGGCGGTCGGTGTTAAAGCGGCGGCAAAACCGCCAACAGGCTGGCGGTAAAAAAAATGCAATTCCGACCCTGGCAGAAACCGCCAACAGAGACTGCCACTTTAACACACCGCCCGCCACGGCGGGACAAACAAACAGTGTGGCGGTCACCGCCAACAGACAGGCGGGAGACAATGTACCGCCCACACTATCACAACCCACCAATCCGCCACCTTTTCCGGGGCGGTAGCCCCGCCAATAAAAACACGGCAGAAACAGACATTTCAAACAGAAAACGCTCACCTCCATACACCCCACGAGGAATCTGGACAGCATGGAACCCGAACTCCACATCCTCCCAGCTATTGTCTTCCTGCTCCTCTACCAGGAGCACGAACGCCGACGCAGAAGACAACGGTGAGTACTGCACCTACGACACAGGGGTGGGGGGAGGCAAAAAATTACGGGGACACACATATGCGACACACCCACCCTCACCCACTACAACACACACATCAATGCATAGCAACACATCACAGTTACACCCCAAACCCCCCGGAAGAATGCAAAGACAAAAGTAAATGATTATAAACTTAGAAATATATTGTATGACTGAGTATTAAATATATCACACATCTAAAACTTTATATACATAAATTGTCCAGTCCGATATGTGTATCAGCCATTGTTCGTGGGCCACTGGGCCAAAATCACATGGGCAAAGCCCACACAGGATACCTGACTCCAACGGAGAGAACACTGCAGGGGCATCAGATAGCAAAACTACAGGCACCTCAGGGGGAAGGGAAGGGGGGGCACCTCAGCCAGATGAGTCCATGACGCCAGATCCACGAGGGGCCTCCATGGCCACTGTGCCATCTTGGGGAGTGCAAAGCCACAGTCTCTCAAGTCTCTACAGTGGCTGGCTTGCCCACTGTGCCATCCTGGGGAGTGCAAAGCCACAGTCTCTCAAGTCTCTACAGTGGGTGGCTTGCCCACTGTGCCATCCTGGGGAGTGCAAAGCCACAGTCTCTCAAGTCTCTACAGTGGGTGGGTTGCCCACTGTTACATCCTGGGGAGTGCAAAGCCACAGTCTCTCAAGCCTCTACAGTGGGTGGCTTGCCCACTGTGCCATCCTGGGGAGTGCAAAGCCACAGTCTCTCAAGCCTCTACAGTGGGTGGCTTGCCCACTGTGCCATCCTGGGGAGTGCAAAGCCACAGTCTCTCAAGCCTCTACAGTGGGTGGCTTGCCCACTGTGCCATCCTGGGGAGTGCAAAGCCACAGTCTCTCAAGTCTCTACAGTGGGTGGCTTGCCCACTGTGCCATCCTGGGGAGTGCAAAGCCACAGTCTCTCAAGTCTCTACAGTGGGTGGCTGGCCCACTGTTACATCCTGGGGAGTGCAAAGCCACAGTCTCTCAAGTCTCTACAGTGGGTGGCTTGCCCACTGTGCCATCCTGGGGAGTGCAAAGCCACAGTCTCGCAAGTCAATATCAGTCTCCACTGGTACTGGAGGGGGACTAGTGCCCAGAGTGCTTCGTGCAGCCCTGCCCGACACAGATGTGGGCCTGCCCCTTCCGCCAATGGGCCAGCGGTGCTTGAGATGAAGGGCCCAGTTCAGCGGTGCTTGAGACGGCGGTGCCCAGCGGAGCGGTGCTTGAGATGAAGAGCCCAGCGGAGCAGTGCTTGAGATGAAGGGCCCAGTTCAGCGGTGCTTGAGATGAAGGGCCCAGTTCAGCGGTGCTTGAGACGGCGGTGCCCAGTGGAGCGGTGCTTGAGATGAAGGGCCCAGTTCAGCGGTGCTTGAGACGGCGGTGCCCAGCGGAGCGGTGCTTGAGATGAAGGGCCCAGTTCAGCAGTGCTTGAGACGGCGGTGCCCAGCGGAGCGGTGCTTGAGATGAAGGGCCCAGCGGAGCAGTGCTTGAGATGAAGGGCCCAGCGGAGCAGTGCTTGAGATGAAGGGCCCAGTTCAGCGGTGCTTGAGACAGCGGTGCCCAGCGGAGCGGTGCTTGAGATGAAGGGCCCAGCGGAGCAGTGCTTGAGACAGCGGTGCCCAGCAGAGCGGTGCTTGAGATGAAGGGCCCAGTTCAGCGGTGCTTGAGACGGCGGTGCCCAGCGGAGCGGTGCTTGAGATGAAGGGCCCAGTTGAGCGGTGCTTGAGACGGCGGTGCCCAGCGGAGCAGTGCTTGAGATGAAGGGCCCAGTTCAGCGGTGCTTGAGACGGCGGTGCCCAGCAGAGCGGTGCTTAATATGAAGGGCCCAGTTCAGCGGTGCTTGAGACAGCGGTGCCCAGCGGAGCGGTGCTTGAGATGAAGGGCCCAGCGGAGCAGTGCTTGAGACAGCGGTGCCTAGCAGAGCGGTGCTTGAGATGAAGGGCCCAGTTCAGCGGTGCTTGAGACGGCGGTGCCCAGAGGAGCGGTGCTTGAGATGAAGGGCCCAGTTCAGCGGTGCTTGAGACGGCGGTGCCCAGCGGAGCGGTGCTTGAGATGAAGGGCCCAGTTCAGCGGTGCTTGAGACGGCGGTGCCCAGCGGAGCGGTGCTTGAGATGAAGGGCCCAGTTCAGCGGTGCTTGAGACGGCGGTGCCCAGCGGAGCGGTGCTTGAGATGAAGGGCCCAGTTCAGCGGTGCTTGAGACGGCGGTGCCCAGCGGAGCAGTGTTTGAGACGGCGGTGCCCAGCAGAGCAGTGCTTGAGATGAAGGGCCCAGTTCAGCGGTGCTTGAGACGGCGGTGCCCAGCGGAGCGGTGCTTGAGATGAAGGGCCCAGTGGAGTAGTGCTTGAGATGAAGGGCCCAGTTCAGTGGTGCTTGAGACGGCGGTGCCCAGCGGAGCGGTGCTTGAGATGAAGAGCCCAGTTCAGCGATGCTTGAGATGAAGGGCGCAGCGGAGCGGTGCTTGAGATGAAAGGCCCAGTTCAGCGTTGCTTGAGACGGCGGTGCCCAGCGGAGCGGTGCTTGAGATGAAGGGCCCAGCGGAGCAGTGCTTGAGATGAAGGGCCCAGTTCAGCGGTGCTTGAGACGGCGGTGCCCAGTGGAGCAGTGCTTGAGATGAAGGGCCCAGTTCAGCGGTGCTTGAGACTGCGGTGCCCAGTGGAGCGGTGCTTGAGATGAAGGGCCCAGTGGAGTAGTGCTTGAGATGAAGGGCCCAGTTCAGTGGTGCTTGAGACAGCGGTGCCCAGCGGAGCGGTGCTTGAGATGAAGGGCCCAGTTCAGCGGTGCTTGAGACAGCGGTGCCCAGCGGAGCGGTGCTTGAGATGAAGGGCCCAGCGCAGCGGTGCTTCGGATGAGTGCCCAGTTCAGCGGATCAGCCCATGGTGTGGAGGTCATTCGCCACCTGACCTGTGGCTGGCTGCGCCTTCCTGCCCACCTGGGATCGGCCTGGTGGGGCCCTCCTGGGCTGCAGTCCCGGGCCTGTTGGTGTCCTCCTGCCCACCTGGGATGGGGCATGCGGGGCCCTCCTGCTCAGCTGGGCTGCTGGCGGTCTTGTCGGGCGTGCTGCCCTTCCCATCCTTCCCTGGTCGCCTGTGGCCCTTCCCCACCTTTGGCGGTGTGCCAGGTGGCACCACACTCCCTGCCGGAGCCATGGTAGGGATTTTGGTCCCAGGTGTTTTAGGCCTCTCGCGCCAGGCACTGACAATTTTGGCATGTTTTTGCGGCGGTGGGCTGTCTGTGCCTTGGCTCCCTACTGAGCTGGCTGCCCTTGAGGGTGGGGGACTCCACAGTCCATGGCAGACTGTCTTCACAGGGCCCGCTGTTGTGGTGGCTGAGTTGCTGACTGGAGTCTTTTTAGATGGACGGGGTGGGGGAGTTGTTGGGAAGAGGTCAAGTTTGGAAAGGAAAATAAGTTTAGGAAGAGAGGGACGGGTAGGTGTAGTAGGTATGGGAGTGGAGGAGGAGGTTGTGGTTGTAGGAGTTTGAAGTCTGGTGTCTTTGGGTGCAGGTGCTTGTGCTGGAGGCTGTCGTGAGGTGGATGGCTGTTGGGTGGGTGGCTGCCTGTGTTTGTGTAGCTTGGAAGAGGGGGTGACAGACACACTGGGAGAGGACAAAGGGGACGTGTGAATGGTAGTGGGGGTGGTGACTGTACGTGTGCAGGGGGTTCTGGTGGGTGTGCTGGTGATGGACGTAGTGGCTGAAGATGTTGTGCATGCAGGTGTGAGTGTAGACGTGACAGGGAGGGAGGAGGGAGACGAGGAGGAGGGGGACACAGTGGAGGCAGTGGGTGTTGGTATGTCTGCATGTGGATGTTGCTTGTGTGAATGCTTGTGTGATGTGTGGTGCTTATGTCTGGATGAGCTTCCCTTGGGTGTTGAGGTGTGTGCAGGCTGGTCTGATGGTGTGTCTGGGATAGGCAGAGGTACAGGGGATTGGGTCTGGTTGGAGGAAGTTGGAGGGGGGAGGCTAGAGACAGGGACAATTGATGTCATCAGTGCTGAGGCCAGAGTGTTGAACGATCGCTGATGGGCAGCCTGACCCGAATGAATGGCCTCCAGGTATGCATTACTCTGGTGCACCTCCCTTTCTACACCCTGGATGGCATTCAAAAGGGTAGACTGCCCAACAATGAGCGTCCTCAGGAGGTCAATGACCTCCTCACTGAGGGCAGCAGGGGTGACTGGGGCAGGGCCTGAGGTGCCTGGGGCGAAGGAGATGCCCACCTTCCTGGGTGAGCGGGCACGGGGCAAACGCTGAGGGGCTGCTGGGAGGGCGGTGCTGGTGCGCTGGGTGGCGGTTGTACCTGTTGTAGCGGGGGACACGGAGGTTGCCGCCACCACAAGGGAGCTCCCTTCAGAGGACGAGTCGCTGTCACTGACATCCGCACGAGTCCCCGCTGTGGAGCTCCCATCGCCCTCCGTCTCACTGGTGAAATCCGAGTCAGTTGCATGGCCCGCCATGGCCATGTGAGATGCAGCTCCCTCGTGCTCCGATGCCACTTCTCCTCCGCCTGATGATGCTAATGAACAGGAAGACAACAAAAAAGGGAGATGGGGAAAAATAAAGAAATGTTTAGTGCATGCATTGGCGACACCGTTGGCGGACAGGACAGACACAGAAGCCCCCTGCACTACGCCGCGCACTTGGGGTCGACTACGCAATCCGTGGGACATGGCCTACAAGCCTATGGGCGACGTCTGCTCACATACATGACACAGGGCAATGAATAGCTGTACTTGGCACCCTACAGAGGTGGGGGGCGGGGGCACAGGGCCATGCCTTACGGAGGGGCCTAGCCTACAGATATCGCCCTGGCCTAGGGATACCCACAGCTCTCCTCCCCCACCCAGACACCTCCACTGCGCGCAAAGTCACCAGGATTTGAGTGTACTCACCCCCTTGTGTCTGCTGTGATGTCCTCACGCGCCCATCCAACTCGGGGTAGGCCACCGCCAGGATCCGGGACATCAGGGGGGTCAAAGTACGACTGGCACCCCTCCCATGTTGGGAGGCCATCCCCAGCTGAGCCTCCGCCGTCTTCCTGCTCCAGCGTCGGATGTCCTCCCATCTCTTCCTGCAGTGGGTGCCCCGTCTCTGGTGGACCCCCAGGGTCCGGACGTCCTTGCCGATGGCACGTCAAATACCGATTTTCTGGTGGGCGCTGACCTATGTGACATGTACAGAGAGAGAAGAATAATCATCACCTTCTGCATGCTCGAAGTGAGTGGCCCCCCCATCCCCACCCTTGCCATGTGGCACATGCTCTCATCTGTCGTTTGATGCATGCCTCAATCGCTCCCCTCCCAACCATCTTTCATCCACCCGACTCAACACAGGCATTGCCCACAAAGCATGGTCCCAGTGTACTTACCTGTTGGTCTGGAGGACCGTAGAGTAGCGCATACTGGGGGAGGACCCCATCCACGAGTTTCTCCAACTCCTGAGCAGTGAAGGCAGGGGCCCTTTCCCCAGTCGCATGAGCCATTGTCTCTTCCAGACCGTGGTCACAGCAGCACTTGCAGTGTAGGTCCTCTCCTGTGGAAGATCAGGTATCGAGTGATTAAGCTGATAGAAAATGGCGGTCACGCCCGCGGCGGTGCGTACCGCGGCGGTGCGTACCACGACCGCCGGCGCACATCGTCATTGGCTCCTGAGACCCATAGGGTTCAATGTTAACCAATGCAGCTTTGCGCCGCGGTCTTCGACCGCCTACCGCCACGGTGTCCCACGCCAGCGCATTGACCTCACATCCCATTGTCGCACTTCACAGGTCAGGCAGCTGCCATTTCAAGGGCCCACATCCCTTATTTCTACTGCGTCACACATACCTAGCCCTTGCATCGACACTCATACAAGCCATTCAATGCATTGGGAATCGTGTTATGTGCAAGCTGTGGTTACGTACCTGTGGGTTGATTGACTCTGTGCTCGCTGTTGTCCTTCATAGGCACCGTCCACTGGGACATGCGACGAGATGGAGAAATCTTCCCGTGTACAGACCGCTGGTGGACCTGTCGACAATGGAGGAAAGACATGTCATACTGATGTACAGGCTTGACCGAGCCACTATACAGGAACTATGTACCCAGTTGGAGCCAGACCTGATGTCACCAATCCGCCAACCCACAGGGATCCCCCCTCTAGTGCAGGTGCTGTCAGTACTCCATTTCCTTGCAAGTGGGTCATTTCAAACAACAGTGGCCATATCATCAGGGATGTCCCAGCCCATGTTTTCCAAGGTGTTGTCCAGAGTGTTGTCTGCCCTGCTCAAACACATGCGGAGCTACATCGTCTTCCCTGAGGTGGGGGATTTGGCTACAGTGAAGGCTGATTTCTATGCCCTTGGACATATCCCCAACATCATTGGTGCCATTGATAGGACACATGTTGCTTTGGTCCCCCCCAGCAGGAGTGAACAGGTGTACAGGAACAGGAAGAGTTATCATTCCATGAATGTCCAGATGGTGTGTTTGGCTGACCAGTACATCTCCCATGTTAATTCCAAGTTCCCTGGGTCAGTGCATGACGCGTACATCATGCGGAATAGCAGCATCCCTTACGTGATGGGTCAACTCCAGAGGCACCGTGTGTGGCTATTAGGAGACTCTAGTTACCCCAACCTGTCATGGCTACTGACCCCAGTGAGGAATCCCAGGACAAGGGCAGAGGAACACTACAATGAGGCCCTTGGGAGAACTAGGAGGGTGATCGAGCGGACCTTCGGCCTCCTGAAGGCCAGGTTTAGGTGCCTCCATATGACAGGTGGATCCCTAACGTACTCACCAAAGAAGGTGTGCCAGATCATCGTGGCCTGCTGTATGCTTCACAACCTGGCTTTGCGACGCCAGGTGCCTTTTCTGCAGGAGGATGGTCCAGATGGTGGTGTTGTAGCAGCTGTGGAGCCTGTGGAGAGTGAAGAGGAGGAAGGCGAAGAGGACGACATAGAGAACAGGAACACTGTAATACAGTAGTATTTTAAATGACACACAGGTAAGAATCCACACCGGCATATTACATATACTTAACCCCTACTACCTCTCTACTGTCTGTCCTTTTCCCCCAGTTTATGGTAACTGAGTTGTGACTTTCCCTTCCAATTTCAGAGATGTGGGCCCCACTGCGTGACATCTGCTTTATTTCCCCATGGACTAAAGCTGTGTGACATTGGTTTGTTGGCATCACAATGTGAATATGCCATTTGGCACGGTAATGTCTAATACATTTGTACATAATCACAGCCAGTCTCCAGATTCTTTTATGCAATAAGTGTGTTTATTACAGTGCTCTAAATTAGTGGGTGGTTGCAAATCGTTGAGGTGTGATGGTGGAGGATTGTCCATGGCAGAGTCCAGACTATCAGTATCACAGGTGCATTATCCAGATGCCTGTGGAAAGTGGAGCAGGGGCAGTGTAAGGTTGGACAGGGTGTCAATGTGGGACAGTTGGATGACAATCAGGGAGGTATCCTTTGCTGGCGGGGGTCTTGGCATCTTACTCTGTCTTCTTCCTGGATCTCAGGGTCCGCTTGCGGGGTGGTTCACCTTCTGCAGGGGGTGGGGTTCTGGTGGCCTGTTGGTCTTGTGTCGGGGCTTCCTGTCCACTAGCGGCGGCAGAGGTGGTAGGCAGTTCTTGGTCCATGATAGTGTCAGGGGCCCTTTGTGGTGCAACAGTGTCCCGCAATGTGGTGACTACCTGATTCAGAGCCTCTACGATGGTGCCCATGGCGGTACTGATGTTTCTTAGTTCTTCCCTGAACCCCATATACTGTTGCTCCTGCAGAAGCTGGATCTCCTGAAACCTGGCCAGTACCATTGCCATCGTCTCCTGGGAGTGATGGTATGCTCCCATGATGGAGGAGAGGGCCTCGTGGAGGGTGGGTTCCCTGGGCCTGTCCCCCCCCTGTCGCACAGCAGCCCTCCCAGTTCCCCTGTTTCCCTGTGCCTCTGTCCCCTGGACCGTGTGCCCACTACCACTGCCCCCAGGTCCCTGTTGTTGTTGGGGTGGTGGGTTAACCTGGGTGCCCTGTAGTGGTGGACACACCGCTGATTGATGTGTCCTGGGGACAGAGATATGGGCCCGCTGTGTGGGTGCTGTGCTGGTGTTCCCAGAGGGGGGAAGGTCTGCTGTGGCCTGTGGCTGTCTGAGGGGAACCGACTGTCCAGAGGTCCCCGATGGGCCGGGCTGGTCATCTAGATCCATGGAGACAGAGGTGCTGTCATCACTGTGGGCCTCTTCTGGGGGTGGAGTGGACATTTGTGGACCCTCCTGTGCGGTGACGTGGCGTTCGGGTCCTGCAGGGGTATAATAGTATGATTATTGCTTCTGTGTGTGCCATAGCGTGCAATGGGTGGGTGCCCGTGTACCCCTGTGCTTGCATTCCTGTGTGGGGGCTTTTGTGAGGGTGGTTTGGGGGGGGATGGGTATGTGCAGTGGGCATGCTTAGGTGATGGGTGTCCATGCTTAGTGGTCGCATGCAGGGCTTGGTGTTGGGATGGGTGGGTTGTGAGGGTGAGACAATTGCAAGGAGTAGGTGTGATGGGGGTAGGGGTGAGGGTGAGGGTGGGGGTATGAGTTGGCAAGCTGGTGGGGTTGAAGTAGTTAAGATATGACTTACCAGAGTCCATTCCTCCGCCTACTCCTGCGAGGCCCTCAGGATGCAGGATCGCCAAGACCTGCTCCTCCCATGTTGTAAATTCTGGGGGAGGAAGTGGGGGTCCGCCAGTCCGCTGCACCGCAATGTTGTGCCTGGATACCATGGAACGCACCTTCCCCTGTAGGTCGTTCCACCGCTTCCTGATGTCGTCCCGATTTCTTGGGTGCTGTCCCACAGCGTTGACCCTGTCCACTATTCTGCTCCATAGCTCCATCTTCCTGGCAATGGTGGTGTGCTGCACCTATGTCCCGAAGAGCTGTGGCTCTACCCGTACAATTTCCTCCACAATGACCCTGAGTTCAGCGTCAGAAAACCTGGGGTGTCTTTGCGGTGCCATGGGGTGGTTTGGGTGATGTGTGGGTGGATTGTGTGGTGCTAAGTGTGGTGATGTGTATTGGTGTGTATTTTGACGTGCGTGGTAGTATTGCTGGGTGACAGTGAATTGCGCGTCTGTGTGCTCGGGTCTCTTATCTCTGTGCGTGTTCACGAATCTCTAGGAATAGGGGTTTGTGGGTGATGTGGGTGTGTGTTTTATATTGTATTGGGTGTGTGGGAGTGGTGTGTGTATGTGTAGCAGGTGTGTGTATTTCAAATTGTCTAATGTGGCTGTGTTTTGTATATGTGTGTGTATTTTGAGCGCGGCGGTGTGTACCGCCAATGGAATACCGCGGTTGAAAGAGCGCCGCGTTGATTCGTGTGTCATGAAAGTGTGGGCGTATTTCTGTTGGCGTGACGGTGGAGGTTTGTTCATCGCCAGTTTCTCGCTGCACTTTGGTGTGGCGGACTTTTGTGGATGTCTGTATTTTGGCGGTTTGCCTGTTGTGGGTCAGAATGACCGTGGCGGTTTACCGCGGCGGTGTTATGGCGGTCTTCTGCACGGCGGTAAGCGCCTTTTACCGCCGAGGTTGGAATGACCCCCATAGTGTCCTTTTCCATCAACAGACAGTGGTGCACCCTAATTCAAGCTTTATTATTGTATGTGAAACCGATCTCATCAGATTTTTTAAAGCATTTTATTCATCTACGAATAGGTATAGCATACAATCATCTTACATATGTATCATCCTAATACACTTCAGAAACTATCTTCAGCAGCAATTAGTAAACTTTTTCCACCAGTATTTCACAATATTGCCAAGTTCATGTTAACAACATCTCAACATAAAAGTAACAAATTTGGTTCTGTTGTTGTGCTAACTGACTTTCCATGATTTTCAAGTGTTTGGCTAAAGATGTTTAGTGAGGTCTGTTAGCGTTACTGAGATGTGGTGAGAGGGACTGTCATGCCCTTCAGCGCAGCCCCTGGTGTCTATGTTGGGGCTGTAGCACGTGCTCATCTCTCTGGAACTCAATATGTGTACACAGTTTTGTGTGGGGACTGATATTCGTGTCTGTATTCTCATTTCTGGTTACATCATCCCGCAATTGTGCGATCTGGTGTCTAGATGTTCTCCTTTTCTCTCCTCTATGTAATTTTCTTTTTCTCTCTTCTATGTAATAATCCCTTGTACCCCTATTCTGACTTGGGGTTTTCATCGACATTTTAGAGGGAAGAGGTCTTTATAGCCTTCCATATCATTGCTTACCTTACCAGCAGTACTGTCAAGTAAATGAAGCTACTGTTTGCCTTTGCCAGTTGTGAGTATGGAAAGAGGCCCAGCAAACACTGTTCAGGTGTGTGCGGATTCATTATCTCCGCTGCCTATGCTAGGTGATCAGTAACTACTTCCTAATATTTTTAATTGTTTCTTTATTTATTTGCATGATTAATTAAAATCTTAGCAAAAATAGCCAACTGATTAAATACAATTAAAATTTGCTACCCACTAGAAAAATTATTGCATTTATACTAAAACATTAATAAGAGTAACTAAACAATTATTAAGCGCAAACTATTCAATGAGTCTGGTTCAGCATGTTACAAGAACGTAATCCACATCCTTATGGTGAATTTGCAGTCCCAGACCACGAGTTTACGCATGTGCCATGCGCAGACAAGAATTTAACGTCTACAGTTTGTCTGCGGGTCAGTTGAGTCAAACATTTTCATCACTGCTGGCTGACAAGAACGTATCCCATATAAAAAAAAAACTGGTTTTAACAGTTGGCGACGTGCTTCTTTTAGGGCCGGGCAAATACAGATCAAATGGACCATGTCCTCCCTGGCAGCATTGATAGCCTGCAAGACGTCTCTCCCCCATTCTTCCACAGTGGTTGGTCTGTTCTAGATGGAAGGGATCCTAGGCGTAGCGCAAGCAGGTGGCGTTTGATGTGTACTGAAAATGTTGAAATCAGATATTGCGATGGTGCCAGGGTGGTATAAGTGTGCATGAGAAACCAGGCATGCGAGCATCATGCAAATTTACGTTTATCATCTAGGAAGGATTGCAGACCTATTTCCTTTTTTAACACACAGCACAGGAGGGATATGACATATTGGAGTCCCATAGGTGTGCCATTTGTGTTTCTTGCAGAGAATGCTGCAAATACCTGTTTTATGACAGGTATTGACTAAAGGACTGACATTGTTTCTTCTTATTTTATACTAGGTCTTTATTGTATGTACTTTTCTGTCCAACTGTTGTTGTTTAAGGCCAAATTCTAACCTAACCTGAGCAGGGGAAGCAGTAGGGGGAAGATTAAAAACTTGTTTGTAGATTTTTATTTGTTGCTGATCCAGGAGCAAGGCATCTTTCCCGTGTAGTGCTGCGCTTCCATATGTGGCACCTGGAAGGAATTTGGCCGACATGACAGACAGTAAAGGTTTGTACGAAGGCCCTTTTAACCTTTTGGCTAGGGCACAAAAAGCGAACAACAGGGCTTTACATTTCTGAGCGATGTGCTGCTTTTGCTGCGCAAGGTTAGCCTTGTTGTCTGTAGTAAAACCCAAATATTTATAGCAGCGAGTCACTTCAAGGCTAATGCTGCCCAACTTAATTTTATTTACAGAGTTAGAAGGGCATCCTATAGACATAGTTTTTATCTTCGTAGTGTTGATTTAAAATCGCCCATGGTGTTAACTAGCCGCTGTAGCTCTATTTTCGTGTGTCTCAATAAAAGTATGTCATCAGCATATGAGAGGTGTGATATAAGTAATGTTAGAAATGGGCTTTCTGAAGGTTAACCCCCCCAAACTTTTTGCCTTCCTCCTTCTCTTTTTCTGACCTCATATTTGCTGGCTTTAGGACTCTTTATCACTGCTAATCAGTGGTAAAGTGCATATGCTCTCTCCTTAAAACATGTTGACATTGGTTCATACCTAATTGGATTATTTAATTTACTTATACATCCCTAGTCAAGTGCACTACATGTGCCCAGGGCCTCTAAATTAAATGTTACTAGTGGGCTGCAGCACTGGTTGCGCCACCCACATAAGTAGCCCCGTGACCATGTCTCAGGCTTGCCTCTGCAGTGCCTGTGTGTGCAGTTTCACTGCCACTTCGACTTGGCATTTAAAAGTACTTGCCAAACCTTAAACTCCCCTTTTTCTACATATAAGTCACTCCTAAGGTAGTCCCTAGGTAGCCCATAGGGAGGGTGCTATGTAGGTAAAAGGCAGGACATGAACATTTGTGTTCTATATGTCCTGGTAGTGTAAAACTCCTAAATTCGTTTTACACTGCTGTGAGGCCTGCTCCTTTCCTAGGATAGCATTAGGGCTACCCTCATATACTGTTTGGGTGGTAGATCCTGATCTGAAAGGAGTAGCCAGGTCATATTTAGTATGGCCAGAATGGTGATACAAAATCCTGCTTAATGGTGAAGTTGGATTTTATATTTTGATTTTAGAAATGCTACTTTTAGAAAGTGAGCATTTCTCTACACTTAAATTCTTCTCTGCCTCCAATCCACGTCTGGCTAGGTTTAGTTGACAGCTCCCTTGTGCATTCACTCAGACAACCCCAAACACAGGATGCTCAATCACACTTGCATACATCTGCATATTGAATGGGTCTTCCTGGGCTGGGAGGGTGGAGGGCCTGACACTTACATGTCAAAGGCAGTAGCCTGCCCGCACACAAAGGACTGCCACACCCCCTACTGGGACCCTGGCAGACAGAATGGAACTGAAAGGGGACCTTGTGCACTTCTAAGCCACTCTTTGAAGACTCCCCCACTAAAGGGTATTTAAGCAGGGTCTCTGACCCTACTAACTCAGACATTCCTGAGGTAGACACTTCTAATCCACAGACACTTCCTGGAGAGGAGAAACTGAACCAGAACCTGAAACCTGCCAAGAAGAACTGCCTGGCTGCCCAAAGGACTCACGTGACTGCTTTTCTGAGAAGGACTGCTGCCTTGCTGTTGTCCTGCTGCCTTGCTGCTCTCTGGCTGTGCTGAGAAGTGTTCTCTATGGGCTTGCATGGAGCTTATCTCCTGTTCCCGGAAGTCTCAGGTCCAAAAAGAAAAATCCCTATGCAGTAAAAATCGACGCACAGCCTGCAAGAAATGACGCACAGCCTGCATCGCAGTGAGAAGGAATTCCCTGTCACTGATGGTGCCTACCGCCATGGTTTTCGTGGTGGTAAGGAGCCACGAAAACCATGACGGTAGGCGGGGTCATAATCCTGCAGGCGGAACAGTGATGGCCGCCGGGCTGTACATAGATATCTCCAGCCCGGCGGCTGTCTCCACCATGGCAGTTGGAGTGGTACATTGCCAGGTTGGCTTCAGCCAACCTGCCGATGTCATAATATGGCGGTAGGTACCGCCAGCCTGTTTGAGGTACTTACCTTCATATTACCACTGACCGCCGGGCTCATAATGAAATAAGTATAATAAAATATATCTACGTTAAAGTGCACAGCGGCAGGCCTAGTATGCTATAATAACGTGCATGAAGCTATAACTAAAAATGGCTACTCCACACCCTCCCCTTGTCGGTTGAAGGTGGTTCAAATCTTAAATATGTATCAGAGCTACAAAAACTCAACCAAAGATAATTGTAAAAAATGTCTATAATGACAAGTTAAAAGGATGCATGAGCAGATATAAAAGGACAATTTAAAATGGTATTGTGGCGTAAAAAGGGGCCGAATCAAGAATCAAAGTCATTTTGAAAATTGCAATTTGGATCCGGGACAATGGAGGACAGGAAATCTTCCACTTCAGCAGGTGTTAAAGTTGGAAAGGCATCGCCCAGAAGGACCAAGGAGCAGTCGTGTTCCATAGCCTGAGCCTCAGCCAAGGCAGCAGCCTTCCGTGGTGTGCCCAGTAATGAGTTCAGAGCCGCACCCTCCAGGAAGGGCAACTCATAAGCAGCTTCCCATAGCAAACGCACCCTCAACGCACATGTCCGGTAATTAACCCTCAGCGAGACCATCAATAGGTCAGCATCCAATGAAAGCAAGTGCTGTGTAGAAAGACAAACTTTCAGTGATTGTTCGAATGAGCACCAGAGGCACCGAAACACGGGCTGCACACAATGCAAAACCGGTCTGAATGACAGAGACCAGTCACACTCCAATTCCTCCAGGAGTGTTGCTCCAAAGTACTGCATCATGCGTTCATGACACAGCTGCGCTGGTGGGAGCGCTTTCATTCCTCCTTGTTGCAGCGCGACAGTCATTGCGCAGAACAAGTAGCAACAGCAAGATGCCAACCATTATAGCCAAAGTTGTTGGAAATTCCCCAAAATACTGGAAAATATTGAGTTTATGGCTAATGGTATTAAACCGAATATGGAGGAGAATGTGTGAATGAAACCAGAACCAACAGCCTTAAAGAAATGTGTGATTCCAGTAGTACTGGACGCATAAAATATTCATCCCACGAGTTCACCAAAGTGTCTCTGTATGTTGGTACTTAAAAGGGACTGTATCTCTGCTGATGACCTTGCCAGCTGAAGTGCGTAGATCTCCTAAGCAGATGCAATGGCCACAGTAAAGCTTTGAGTCTGCTCAAGTTGTCAAAATTCACATTAGAAGTAGCAATATGGGGCCAAATGTCAGCTACCTCTTTTAATCTAATGGGAGGAAAAGTATGTTCCCACAGCATGTAACAATCATAGAGACCGAAACAACATAAACTATTCCGGCTCCCATCCCACAACAGTCTTCACCATTGAGGAGAACATAGCTGCCATTTGAAAGCACCTGGAACGTAGGTCTAATCAAGGGGACTGGAACGCAGATAACAAGCCAAGTTCGCTGCAGACGCGTTACACGCCCTGTGCAAGGACAGCTGTTTATGAACCATCGACAGAAGTCTCGCATTCACTGCCGTTAAGAAAGACCTCTCTCATTCCACTGAGACATTTGTATGAGAAGGGCAGCTCCCACACCTCATGGATGTAACTATCTCCCAGCCTTTCATATCTGCCTACCGGAATGTGTTTTAAACATGACGTGAATTGAAGTGTGGAAATAGGCAGATTAATGGCCCATGTATCATCCACTCAGCAGATGGTATTTCAGCCACAGTGAAAGGCATCTTTTCTCATTTTTAAATGTTTAGCATGGCATAAGTTGCTTCTTTGTTAGCCATTAGTTGTTGTTGTTGTGTTAAATTAAATGTAGAAAATATGTCCCTTGCACTAAAGTGTTGCCAGGGAAAGCGACCTGCCTTCAGTGTTCAGTTTTCAACCCAACTGCATAATGGACCTTAGTTGACTCTGTCCATGGTGTAAGGAAGACATGTTGCTCTGTATTATGTCTATTGCAGAAGAGACAATGTTATTTAGGGTGTATATCCAGTAGGACAGGGTATTAATCCCATTATCTACATCAGCTAAAGCCTTCTGTAAACTTTCCTGGTCTATTTGCATCAACCGGGCAGCAGCTTCTTGTTGGGAAAGCTTCCAAGTTTTATTATATACTTCATATAAGAAACACTTTCTGCATTGTTTTCTGGGGCCTAACAGAAACTCTTGTAAATCAGTGTTATTAGACTGGAGACTGAGGTGTTCTCTAACTGCATCTAGTAAAGAACTCTTTAACCATTGTTGGCATAGTTTCCCTACACTGTATGTTGTTACTATAACCGCATGTTCGGATGATATATAGCGAGGGTCCGGCCTACTAGTTCTAAAACCCCCAGTGGAATATATAAAACGTTTATGACACCCATTGGTATCTATTGGTCACAATAACCACCCACCAGGACTTGACAGTGAAGCATTAAATATGCCATTCTTGACCCATTCATTGAGCTGATCTTCAGTTGCATTGATATATTTTTGCCATTTATGAAATTTTCCAGGGTTAGAAATACTGGCCCTGTTCAATTCCTTAATCTTTGCTAAGCCTAAACAACTTGTTGGTTGTACAGTTTCATTTAAAAATATAATTGAACAGGTTTCAGGCATGCTCTAAACAAAGCTTCCTTCTCCCGTCTTTGCCAATGTCTAGTTCCCCACACACTTTTTACGCCAATCGACTTCAGCCAATATTTGTAGCCTTCTATAGTCAACCAGGAAACAAAGGAATCAGAATAAATACATTTTGTATTTATCAATTATATGTGACATTGTGCCCAGAAAAATATGTAAACTTTTCAGAGTATGTTTTAGAGCTCCCTTGTGGTGGAGTCAGACAATGTTCCCATTATGTGTAATTGAAACAGTCTTTGGGGTATTTGCTCTGTGGATGAAATGGTGCCCATAATAATTATAGCAAAACATCTCAATATAATTCTCTATAGATTTGTAAACATCTTTGTTTTCAAATACAGTGCAATACTGCAATTTGGTCATCATAGAACCAACTGTTTTCACATCCCAATCATCAGAAACGACTCCTGGTATTATTACATCATTCATGGAAAGTTTAAACACATATGGTATTTGAATGACCTCTGTCGGGCCGTATATATCAAATCTTACTTTATCCCAAACAATCCCATCAGGAATTGGTATAGCGGAAATGTTCACTAAAGACAAGTCTATACGGACCTTTTGAGAAGAAAAATGTGGTTTTAGGACCTCATACACCAGTTCAACGGCTGATTTTTCTGGAAGAAAATGACCATGTATTAGCAAAAAGGATGTTATAACAAACCCAATCCAAAGCAGGAAAGCCAGTACAGTCAAGGAAGGCCACAGATTGTTCCATGAAAGAATAAAGTAAGTTGCTTTAAGCCAATTTATCAGCTTATGTGTTTTTGACTGTTTAGGTGCCAAAGAGGCAAATGAGTCAGAGACGTTGTCATTGATGTTGGCAAAGTATCCAGTAGCAGTTTGTGCAAAAGCTGGAGCCGTGTTTGTAGGTGGAGTGGGTGTTTCTCGTGGTGGTTCAGAATAAATGACGCCATCCATTTGTGCTGAAGTTGTGTCAAATCGATTGGTTATTTCTGTATTGTTTGATGTCAATGGAACCAATGTAAGATCATTTTCCACTCTCCCCAAGCTCGGAGAGGCGTCAGTGTTGCTGCTTACAATTTGTAGAGGAACCTCTTGACCAGTAGTAAGAGGGATTCAGGAACTACTGGCTGTTCCTTTTGGTCGACTGTGCAGGATCGGCCACATGGTGTAACTTAACATTGTCAATAGATACAAAGCGGTTTTCTTTAGCACCAGTCAACGGTGGTAGAATGATAGTTCTGCTACCGTGCATTCCCAAAATTGGGACTAGTGCATGATAGGAAGCAGCAACTTTTTCACATACTAGCTCCCCAACTTTAGCAATCCAGCCTTTGTTATCACGGAACTGTTAGAATTCCTCTAAGACAGTGACACATTCATTTATGTCAAAGGGTGTTTCTGCCACCCCCACGCCAGGACCATCAAGATCTGGAACATACATTTGAGTTCCGAACAGGCATTCAAATGAAGTACGACCCCCCAGGGACCTTTTAGGCAGATTGTTAAGTGCTCTCTGGACTCCATACAGGTGATTAAGCCAACTACTACCTGTACCTAAGACTCTGGCTGTTAATGACTGCTTTAAGTCATGGTTTAGTCGCTCCACAACACTATTTCCCTCAGGATGAAATGGAGATGAGTACTGGAGTTGGACTGGCAATGAAGCCATGGCGTCCCTGAATGCCTTTGAGGCGAAAGCAGAGCCCTGGTCCGAGTGAAAAGCCTCAACTGCATATGTACCAATAAAGACTCGTAATTCTTTGATAACAGTCCGAGCGTCAGCAGAGCGTTGTGGCCACACCCCTAGAAACCTGGAGTAGAGGTCAACAGCGACTAAGATGTATTTGTATGTACTGTCTGGTGTTAGGTGCCCACAATGGTCCAAATACACACATTGTAATGGTTTATTTGAAATAAGAAGGGGTGTCTGCGGTGGACGTTTATCAGTGGAAACTTTAATTTGTTGGCAGATGTCACAACAAACGACATACTGCTTGGCCTCTTTGTATAGGCCTGGCCACCAAAAACAGGCTTGTAACAATGATATTGTAGCCGCCACACTAGCATGGGCAGATGCTGACCCCTCATGCGCTGCTTTAATCAACTCTGATCTTATGTCTTTGTTGGGAATTTCTCGAACCCCCACGCCTGGTATCTTAACCTCAGCGTTTAGGCAGCCTCCCATTCGGTAGGAATATTTAGCAGGAAATGCTTTTGGGTAGGGTGTACCTTCAGCCGTAGCTTTCATGGCAGCCCATATGTCCTGATCCGGTTTCGCACCTAAGCGGGTTACTGCAGCAACAGTGGCCAAAGCCACTGCTGACTTCGCGGCTTCCTCAGCCAATGTGTTTCAAGCAACATGTATTCCAATGCACTGGTGTCCAAGTGTATGTGCAACATGGACATTTGGTAGCGTTTCGTTCAGATCCGCTACTTTCCCCCATAGAAGTCGGTGTTTAATGGTTTTGCCCTTATAATCTCTAAACCCATTCTGACGCCAGTAATGCAGGTATTCATTGAAGGACTGGACACAGTAGTATGAATCATGGACAATCATTGTTAGTTGTGCAGGATCTGTGTGTTCCAGTGCCATCACGAGAGCCTTTAGCTATGCTAGTTGTGCTGTGCAATCCCCTAGGGTTTGTGTGAATGTATGTTGGGGACAAAATTTATTATCCTCCATATAGCTGCTTACGACTGCGCAAGCAGGGGAGTATTGATGCTTTGTGCCAATTGCAGGTTGCACTGAGCTATCAGTGTACATGACTCTTTGATACTGATCAATAGGCAGTGTATTTGCAGGATGGGAATTCTAGTTCATATTGTAAAAATTCTTGAGTTTGTAGTTTTGGGTCAAAAATGTAGTCGACATCAGTGGCTGTCAAAGACGTGGCCCATTGTATCCAACGTGGATGCAACGCTGGCTTCGGTGACAGCCTCAAGGGCTGGAATTGGAGAGATGACTATAATGCGTTTACCCTGGGATAGAGGTCTTTCTTTAATGACGGACCATCTGTACAGCAGTGAGAATTTTCTCAGTGGGAGCAAAGCGTTGTTCTGCTGCTGAGTAGAAATGTGATTTGTATGCAATCGGGACAGTCTCACCCTCATTGAAAGTTACATAGGTGAAACCAATGGCACCAGCAATTACTCTGATGACCAGATGTGTTTTGTAATCCCTTGTGTGTAAATGTTGTGCTGCAAGCATGTCTGTTTGCAAATCTCTGAGGATGTGTATGTGTTCGACTGTCCAATATTTACTTGAAAAGTCAGGATGTATTAAGTCATATAAAGGTTTTATGATTGATGCATAATCTAGAATGTAAGTTCTGCCAAAATCTAGGAAACCCAATAGAGATTGGAGTTTTCTAATAATATTTGGAGGTTGTAATTGTGTGCATTTTTCCAAGAATTGTTGCGCTCGGCTCTTTCCATCACTCAGTAGCTTATATCCAAGAAGCAGGACGCTAAGGAAGCTTTTTTTGTTTTTTTTTTAATTGAATTTGTAGCCAAACTCAGCAAATCCCACAACAATGCGGGCTACCCGTCTTAAATGTTGTATTAGTTCATCATCCGTTAGATAGATCTCATCTACACAGGACAATACTTCAGGGTCAATGTCATGCAATATTGAAGTCACACGAGCCGCGAACAGTCCTGGACTGTTCTTGTACCCCTGGGGTAAAAAAACTGAATTTTTTTCTGGGAGCCTAGTGTGCTGAAACTTGTTACGTCTCTACTCTCAGGTGCTATTTTTTGGCAGAAGAAATCTTCGGAAATGTCCAGTGTTGTTTTGTATTTTTTACGCACTATGTTGTTCATCATTGCTCTGCTATGTGAGTTTTGTATAGCAAATGTCTGTGTATGACTGTTTAAGTATCTGTAGTCTAAGACTATTCTATATGAATGGTCCGGTTTAGCTACTGGGAATAAAGGATTATTAATTAGGGAGATGAAGGGTTCAATTACGCCCTGGTACTCCAATTGTGTGAGGATTTCCCTCACGGGTGCTTTAGCATCATGTTTTGTTGGATATTGGGGTTGTGGTTGATTTTTTAAAGGAATTACATGGTAGGGGGAATCTTTGTCCCATCCTACGTGTTTACGATATAACGCGGGGTTCCTGCACCAATGCCCAATTGATGGTGAGGATTCCGCGAGTTCCTCGCGAACAAGGGGCGAGAAAGAAGGTTTAATAACATCTTCCCCATATGGGCAGGTACGGACAAATTCAGGTGGCCAATCTTGTTTGGCCAACAAAATATCATATATGTTTACCATGCGTTCCCAAAAGATTGCGTCTATTGTGCTCAATGTCCCCTTCTAACTGTAACAATACTTTGTACACCCTGTCAGGCATGGAGACACGCATGTCCGCAGTTTCTACTTGTAGGAAGTCATCAGTTGCTTTCACCTCCAGATGCTCTAGAAGATTCTGGCAAACTATTGTGACCTCTGTTGCGCTGTCTAGTAGTGCTAGTGCCCATCCTTGTTCTTCAAGAGAACCCTCTTCTTGAGTGCCATGTCGAACCGCAACTGCTGCCACTTTTTTCTTTTTAAATTGGGTTTTTTGTTGGGAAGGTTTCTCTTCCTGTTTAACAGAAACCTCTGTTGAGCGTTGTGATTCCTGTCTCGGTTTCACGTACTCTGTTCTCCGCTCTGACAACACACCTCTCTCACTGCGTTTTTCCAATGAGTCCTGAAAGTAATGAGATTGGTGTGCATCAGTATATTGATATCTGTCAGTCATTTTAAATTATCTCTATTTCTGAGAATAAATCTATTCTGTGGGGTCTCCATGCACAGAGATTCTCCCCTTTCTTTTTTAGGAGTTTGTTGTTTTTTATCCCAGCGTTTCTTATTACCCTCAGGAGCTTGCTTACTTTGAAATTGTTGTTTTGTTGGTGTAGCCTCCAGACTATTTCGACCAATACTAGAGTCTGCGATAATCTTTGGCAGCTTGCGTTCTTGATCCCAGAGCTGCATGCACACCGCTAATGCGACCGCTTCCCCTTTAAGGTTACTTAAAATAGTCGAGGATACTCTGGCAAAATTGCCCATTAATTGCATCCCCAAATTCAGGGCTGGGGCAGCCCCGTATTCATCTTGAATTTGTTTAAACACTTCCGGTAAATTGGCAAGTGTCGGTGTACTGTGCGCGGTAGTATAGAGCATGGCAAATATGCATTGCAGTTATCTATTGTGGGAACCATCCCAAATGCCAAGCACATTGTTAATATTCTGTGTTTATCCTGAGGTCCAGTATGGGGAAATACTGCTTCCAGCGCATTTATTTTTCGAGCTATCCAAAACTGAATTTCTTCTCGTTTGGCTGGTACCTTACACATGATCAAATGTACAGTTGCAGGATTAATGCCTGGCATCACTGCAGGTGGTTGGGCTGGAGCAGCACTTGGGTTTGGATTTAATGTTTGCATTACAAACTGTACTAATCATCTATATATTGCCGTCAGCTCAGTATATAAACGACAGACTTCAGCTACCGCTAGATTCGCTGCAGCAGGGTGAGGTGTATAAGTGGCCAATAAAGGCCAGCTAGGACCATCATTATTTAGAGGACCTAACCTAACAGGTAACATTGTGTGGGGTTGTTCACCATCAAGCCAATTATTATGTTCTTGATAAGACAGAAGTATTTCTAAATATACATATGCTCTGTATTGTCCAGGGGCATTTGCAACTGTATAGTGATGAAATATGTTTGTGTTCCCATCAACTGCTGGAAATGTGACCCAAGAATAGAAGAGTTCTATTCTATGAGCTGCATATGCGTCAACCACAAATGTGACTGGACCCTCCTGGGCTGTTAGGCCATGTGCCAATAAATGTGCAGAAAGGGGTTGTCCCATATCGACTGCCATTGCTACCTGTTGCGGATTCACCATATTAAATGGTAAATTTGTTCAGAGATAATAACATAAAATGGGGATTATCCTTTTAGAGTAAAGGCTTGAACAACCTCCAGCGTCAGTGTAAGTGTTTCCTACTTAGCTGAGGAGTGAATCCTTAATACCACAGACGTCTCCGTATAAAGTACTGAGGTGTCTTTGTATATAAAGAGACAAAGATACTCAGGAGGACCCGAAAATTAGAGCCTGTCCAAACGTTGGCGCCACCATGCTGAGTAGGATCTCATTATTCTAATGACACTACTGGATTTTGAGTGGCAGAATCGCCTGTGGTGTGGGAGACTGAGTGTTACACACTACATGTGATGCCTGTCACCCTAATCCAGGTTCTGCTCCGACTAACTAGCAGTGTCTCATCTCTACCCAAGGGCAAGGATGATTGGGCAGCCGAGCACATGACATAGTTTATTTCTCAGGGAAATCGCGGTCACTCCGGTCTCATCCATTTCTCTCAGTTGCATTAGTCTCACATACACAATGACAAACAGAGGCAGTATATTTTTCAATAAGGTTTTAATGAAGCAACTGTATCTTAGATAGCAAAGCATGTACTGCAATAACCAGGATGATACAGCATGACAAGATTAGAATTGTCAAAAGATATAGGAGGGATGGGGAGGTATTGTGGTCCAGTGTATATCCTCCCAAGGAATACGTCAAAAACATATGATACACTGTTCCAAAATATGTGCAAGGAGACTGAGGGCTACCATAGACGGGGTCCTAAATTTTAGGAGCAAGACACCTCACACATCCCGAGGGATGTCATGCTTCATCATCGGAGCAGCTCCTCGTCAGACTGGCGCTGCAATGTCTGACGGGCTCCACCCCGAAAAGGGGGGGCTCTTTGCCGGAGATCTTTTATGGTGATGAAGCCGTAGCCCCAAATGTGGGAAAAAGTATAGAAGGAGATCCAAAAAATGAGATGGTTAAAATTGGCTCTCTAAATCAGCACAGGGTAACTTAGTTCATTAGCCCAAATGCAAAGAAAAAGGGGCCAAGGTTAAAAAGGTCACAAGAGTAAGACTGCAATAATGTACAGTTACCCTATATCAAAGTGATCAAAGAAAGGGTGGAGAGACCATCCCTATCGTGGGTCAACATGTTTCGCATCCTGGTGGTCCATACGGATCCAGTGATGCTTCATCAGGACCAGTAACAACCTATGAGTGTCTCCTAAATATACAAAGAGTGAGATCTGGGAAAATAGTTGGAAATTATCATAAAGATATCCAGTCACTTACATAAAAAAGAAAAAATTTCTTTAGCCGTCGCCCAACCCAAGTAGGGAAGTGCGCTTCATAGGGCCACACCGACGTTTGATCAAGCGCAAAAACAATTTGTTGATGCTGCCGTCAACGCCATTAAATCTACCCGGGTCCGTGTTCCCTGGAAGATTAGAATTGTGACAAGGAGAGTGAAGCATAGAAATAACGCTACCATATTGTCACCGGAGTCAATGGACTAATTCCTACCTAGGCTATAATAGAGCAAAGCATGTTAAGCTCTAATTCTGCCCTTCAGGTTCCCCTGGGAAGAGATCATCCCCCATACCTGAGCAAAGGCCTGAAATCTGCATAAGCAGCTGTAGCGAAGCCTTCAGCTATCAATATAGAGTCGTGGTTCTCTGGCTGAAATCTCCCTCTAACGTGTAAGGGACAGGGAAGTGTTTATATAATAAAACAGCTGATGTTCTGAGAAAATGTCCCTATGTAAGGATGTGTGCTTTCTATGAAAGTCCTGCAGCCTTGAAAGAAGCGCAGAGTGAACAAGAATGTGTTGTTTAAGAACATAGGTCTGGCTTAAGCAAAAATAGCTAGATAGAAATAAATAAAACAAGACAGCAAAAGTGACTATTGTAAGAATAATAAACAAAGCTTAATAGAATATATCTAGGTTAAAGTGCACAGCGGCAGGCCTAGTGTGCTAAAATAATGTGCATGGAGCTATAACTAAAAATAGCTACACAACAGTAGTATGGTAAACACTTTTGAGGGAGTGTACAATTTGATGGCCAGAGAGGACATGTTCAGTCACTGTTTTCCAGAGCTCTGCCAGCACTTGGTTGATTTTAAGGTCTCTGACCCCAGGGAACTTGCAAAGGAGGCAGACCTCTGGGTGAGTACCAGAGTGTATGAAAAGTCATTTGGGAGTGATCCTAAGGAGAGTAGTTTAGGTTCCCCTCAACAGAGTGGAGGGGAGGTACACAGTGACCCAGATAGATCCCAGAATGGTAAGGGGGAAAAAGGGTTCCATGTCCCTTCTATCTTCCAGGTCTCCTTGTCTAGTTCTCTACCCAGGTCTGTCTCCTAATTGAGCTTTAAACTGGTTGTACTGGTCGTCACTAAAGAGTTGAGGGTCCTATAAGCCAGGCCACTTGCTTCCTCTCTTCACCTAGCAATAACAGCATTTGCAAGGTCCTATCAGCGCCCATGATTCAGTATCATTAGGCCACCATTTTGTTTCTAAGGTGTTTCTTCAGTGTGCTGTAGAGCAGGAACTGTCCAGCTGAGGATCTCTTTTCCGCTGTCAAGCCAGTAAGCATTTTCTTCATAGCAATCCACCATTGTTAGTGGCAGTGCTGGTGCTACTGCCAGACCCTACTATGTCATATGTATAATCCATCCCAAGTTGGGAATCCTTGTTGGCTGTCATCCTATATCCCATAAATAAATTTGTCAGCTCTTGCTCGTCAATTATACCTAGGAGATTTCTAATTTCATGCAGCTGCACTCTCCCAAGCACTGGTTTTCCCATTGTAGTTGTGCATCTGTAAAACAGTGCTCAATGTTCAGTGCTCCCTGGAGCTCCCTTAGTTGGTGGAAGCTTTAATTTGCTGAGTGCACCTAAGTATCTGTCCCAGCCCCATATCCGAATAGCCAACATAGAATTCAAGTAATTGAAGAAAGATTTAGGGATCCATAGTTGCTGTGTGATAAAAGATGATAGGAGACATGTAAGCCGGGGATTTCATTTGAATTAATAACATTCTTTCACGTTCGTCCTCAGTGCAGCAGACCGAAAATGGAGAACCAGCAGTGAGGCCCCAAATTTCAAAAGTTGAAATGCCATTTCAAGTGTTATGCCAGCAAGACACTGAGGTAGTATCAGCAGGAGAGGCCCATAGGTTCTCATATCCAATCTGGCCCAGACAAGCTGTCAAGAACCCAAACCAGGCAATCTTATAAGCACTGGGCTGCCCAAAACACCTTCTAAAGCCTCACAAAAAGGTGTAATCTCAGAACCGTCTAAAGTCTCTGCCAATTTAGGAGTGCCCTTAGCCCAGCAATATAATTGACCCATCTCAGACCATAATCCAACTACAAAGGGACAAGCAGAGTACTAACCGGGAGATTAACTAGGCTTCTCAAGAAACAATTTTCTTACAGCTCTAGGGGTCTGATATCATAAAAAACCCAAAAGCTCCCAACCATATATGATGGCCCTAGAGTCTGGGCTTTATAAATTTCTGGGGGCCAGTGACACTGGGCAGAATAGAAAGGAAGGATGGGCCCTCAAAGTCCTTTCACTGTATTGCTCTAGCTTGAGCCTACACATCTGGACATGGAGGGACAAATCAAAACTTTCAGTGAGCGTGACTCCTAGATAGTCAAACACCGAAACCCTCTCCAATGGTGCGGCATTAAGGCCCTCATTAAAACATTGGCGGTAAATGCCCCTACTGCCGTGCTGACGGCCGCCAAAATACCGTGACCGCGGCGGTATACCGTTACGGGTATTATGACCCACACAGAGAAATCTGCCACTATACAGACACTCACACAAGTCCGCCAGCCCAAAGGTCAGTGATAAACTGGCGGTACCAAAACACACACCGTTACGCAAACAGAAATACGCCCACAGCATCATGACCCACGAATCACTGCGGCGGTCATTCAGCCGCGGTAAACCATTGGCGGTACACATTGCCGCGCTCAAAATACACACACACTAACAAAACTAGCTCACATTGGACAATTCAAACTACACATACCTGATACACATACACACTCCACACCCTCACACCCATACCACTATAAAACACACACCCACATTACCCACAACCCCTTACAATGAAAAATTGCCAACTGTGAGAGAGACAAGCCAGGAGCACCCACAGAATGTGAGCCACATTACACCATCACCCATACATCATCCACACACCTCACAGCACTCACCCCAAAACATCACCCCACACACCCTCACACATACCACTCACACTACACCCATGGCACCACAAAGACACCCCAGGTTCTCTGAGGAGAAGCTAAGGGTCATGGTGGAGGAAATCAGCAGGGTAGAGCCACAGCTATTCGGATCACAGGTGAAGCCGACATCCATTGCTAGGAAGATGGCGGAGAGTTGTGGACAGGGTCAACGCCGTGGGACAGCACCCCAGAACAAGGGATGACATCAGGAAGAGGTGGAATGACCTACAGGAGACAGTGCGTTCCGTGGTTGCAAGATACCAGGTAGCTGTACAGAGGACTGGCGGTGGACCCCCACCTCCTCCCCCACAACTAACAACATAGGAGGAGCAAGTCTTGGCGATCATGCATCCTGTGGGCCTCGCAGGAGTAGCAGGAGGACTGGACTCTGGTAAGTCAAATCTTTACTACTATATCCCCCACCCTACCTGCATGCCATCACAAACTCCTACCCCTACCCTCACCCCCATCACTCCACCACCTCACATATACCCCAACATCACAAGCCACCCATCCCAGTACCAAACCCTGCATGCAATACCAATGCATGGACACCCATCACAGACCTGCATGGATACCCATCACCACAGTATGCACACTAGTGACAATCATTTAGCCAAACCAAGGACAACTCACACAAGCCAAAGCTGCCTTGCTAATAATAACCATAGAGGGAAACATATCCATGCACAAGATGGCACAAGCAGATACAATAACACTGCATTTACATCCCCACAGGACCCCCACTCAACGACACCGGTGAGGAGGTGCCAGCCACATCCAGTCCCCCCACAGAAGAGGCCCACAGTGATGACAGCAGCTCTGCACGCCTGGATCACGATGACCAACTTGGCCCATCAGGGACCTCTGGACAGTCGGTGACGCTGCCACAGTCCCAAACCACCACAGAGCCTCCCCCCTCAGGAAACACCAGGACAGCACCCACCCATCGGGCCCATACCTCTGTCCCCAGGACACGTCAATCAGCAGTGTATCCACCACTACAGGGACGCCAGGCAACCACACAAACACAGTACGATCAGGGACCTGGGATCAGTGGCAGTGGGCCCACGGTTCAGGGGGTAGAGGCACAGGACAACAGGGAAGCTGGGAGGACTGCTGTGCAATGGGGGAGGACAGGCCCATGAGCCACTTGCAGGGATCCTGGGAGCATACCACCATTCCCAGGAGACCATGGGCCAGATACTGTACAAGTTGCAGGAGACCCAGCGGCTGCAGGAGGGACAGTACCTGGGGATCAGGGAGGACCTGAAAGCCATCCTTACCATCCTGGTCAGCATTGAAGGGGTGCTGGCAGACATGGCCAACACCATGAGGGAGGCAGTGGCACAGCAATGGGCCCCTGACACTAGCCACACCGAAGAACAGCCCTCCACCTCCGACGGCGCTGGTGGACAGGAGGCCCCGCCACAGGCCACCAGCACCCCTTCCCCTGCAGAAGGAGAACCACCCCACAAATGGGCCCTTCGAACCAGGCAGAAGCCAGAGAACATTGCCAAGACCCCCGTCACCCTTGTGTCCCACTCTGTCACCCTGTCCACCTTGAACTGCAATTGTTCACCTTCCTATGTCACCTTGGACAATGTACCTGTGATACAAATAGACTGGACTCTATCCTGGACCTTCCTCCATCAGCAACCCAGCCCATTGCAATACACCCTCCATTTATTAGCACCAAAATAAACACCCTTAAAACAAATTCAAGTATGGAGTCTGGATTATATGACACATGTATTATTTTCACAAACTGTAAACATTGCATTTCTAATCTACTGTAATATTAACATAGGTATAACCTGTAGTGGGCAGCAGTGAACACACCAGGAGCCAGGGGCACAGAGATCTGAAAAAAGAGATGCCAAATGGTAGTGTAAGTGGCCATAGACATAGGCAAATCAGGCTGCCTTGTTCAATGTCAAACACAAAACTGCAATGGAAGGAGAAGTTACAGTGTCTTACCTGTGTGTCACTGGAAGAACCGTTGAATGAGTGTACTTCTTTTGTGCACATCTTCTTCCTCTGTCTCCTCTTCATCACTGTCCACAGGCTCGACCGCTGCCACACAACCATCTCCAGGCACATCCTCCTGCAGAAAAGGCACCTGGCATCTCAAGGCCAGGTTGTGCAATATGCAACATGCAACGATGATCTGGCACACCTTCTTGGGTGAGTAGTACAAGGATCCGCCAGTCGGATGGAGGCACCGAATCTGGCCTTCAGGAGGCCAAAGGTTCTCTCAATTATCCCCCTTGTTCGCCCATGTGCCTCTTCGTAACGTTCCTCTGCCGTTGCCCTGTCATTCCTCACTGGGGTCAGTAGCCATGAGAGGCTGGGGTAACCAGAGTCACCTGTAAATATTGAGGGAATCCTATTAGCCACACACTCACCCTTAGGGCCAAACCCACAACCATATACCTACATCAACTGGGTGGGGACCATGAGCTCAACTATTAGCCACACCCGGTGCCTCTGGAGTTGAGGCATCACATACGGAATGCTGCTATTCCTCAAGATAAAGGCATCATGCACATAGCCAGGATACTTGGCATTCACATGGGAGAGGTGCTGGGCCGCTAAACACACCATCTGCACATTCAGAGAGTGAAAGCTTTTTCTTTTCCTGAACACTTGTTTATTTCTCCGGGGGAAGGGGGGACAAATGCTATATGTGTACCATCAATGGCACCAATGATGTTGGGGATATGTCCCAGGGCATAAAGGTCAGCCTTCACTGTGGCAAAATCCTCTACCTGGGGGAATACGATGTAGCTGCGCATGTGTTTCAGCAGGGCAGACAACACTCTGGTCAGCACATTTGAGAACATAGGCTGTGACATCCCTGCTGCCATGGCCACTGTCGCTTGGAAAGAGCCACTTGTCAAGAAATTAAGCACTGACAGGACCTGCACTAGAGGGTGGATACCTGTGGGGTGGCGGATAGCTGAGATCAGGTCTGGCTCCAATTGTGCACACAGTTCTTGGATTGTGGCCCTCTCAAGTCTCTAGGTGAGGATAATGTGCCTGTTCTCCATAGTCGCCAGGTCCACCAGGGGTCTGTACACAGGGGGATGTCTCTATCTCCTATTCATCCTCAGCAGTTGAACTCTAGGGTGAAAAACGGTGAGCAGAGGGTCATATTCACACACATGTGAAAATAAAAATGCATTTCTTCCTTTACAGAAACAGTATGTGAATTTGAGAGTCAATTGATGTGCCAATGTCTGCTGTGACGCAGTTATGTGCCTGTGCCCCCTTGAAATGGCAGTTGCCTGACCTGTGAGGAGAGACAAGTGGAAATGAGGTAATTCCGCTGGCGTGCGCTGTTGCGGTCGGCGGTCGATGACCGCCGCGCAACTTCGCATTGGTTATTATTGGGCCCTATGGGTTCCAGGAGCCAATGGAGATGTACGCCAGCGATGAAGGTACGCACCGCCGAGGACGTAACCGCCATTTTCTATCTGTTCACTCACTTGCTACCTGACCTTCAACAGGTGAGGACCTACACTGCAAGTGTTGCTGTGACCTGTGTCTGGAATCGACAATGGCTCGAGTGTCTGAGGAAAGGGCCCCTGCCTTCACTTCGGAGGAGTTGGAGAGACTGGTGGATGGGGTCCTACCCCAGTACACTTTACTCTATGGTCCTCCAGACAAACAGGTGGGTAAAATGTGAGCATGATGCGTAGGCCATGAATGTATGGCTTGCTGTGTGTGTAAGCCTTGTATGGGGGGGCTCAGGGGACCTGGGCAGAGTGCTGCATGTCTGGTGGTCAATGTCTGTGCAGAAGGGGATGGGAGGGATGTTGTGGGCCATGAGTGTAACAGTCTGGACGGTATGACTAATCCCTTTTTCTATCCATATTTTCCTGCAGGTCAGCGCCCATCAGAAAAAAGGTATTTGGTGTGCCTTCGTCAAGGAGGCGCGGACCCTTGGGGTCTTTGACAGGCGAAGCACCCACTGCCGCAAACGGTTGGAGGACCTGTGCCTCTGGGCAAGGAAGACAGCGGAGGCCCAGCTGGGGCTGGCCTCCCAACGAGGAAGGGGTGCCCGTGTGCCCTGACCCCCTTGATGTTCTGCATCCTGGCAGTGGCCTATCCTGAGTTGGATGGGTGCTTGAAGGCATCACAGCAGCCAGAAGGGGGTGAGTACAGATTCAGAATCATGACTTTGTGCGCGTTAAGGTTTTACTTGAGTGGTGGATGTGGACTCTGGGTGCCCCTAGGCCAGGGCGAACATGACAGGGTAGGTCCTTTGTTGGGCAGGTTCTGAAGCACTTCAACCCCAACAGTGTTAGTGGGCATCTACTACTGGCCAGGGTCCTGTGGGTTTCAGGTGTGCAGCTAATGGCATTATGCAATGTACCCCATGTGCTGGTGACTAGCTTTGTAACTGATAGTGCATGGCCTAGTACATAGGGCTGATCCCTGTGTGTTGTATACGCCAATGGTAGTGTTGTTGCTGGCATTGACTAAGTGTATCCTCTGTCTCTCCCCCACTTCTTTTTTTGTCACTCTGTCCTTGTGTGCATTAGCATCATCTGGTGGAGGAGCAGAGGCACCGGTGACGGAGGGAGCTGCATCCCACATGGGCCTGGAGGCCGAATCCACCGACGGTGAGGGCACCAGTGGGACAGAGGGCAAGGGGAGCACCACAACGGAGACAGGAGGAGACATTACCGACAGCGACTCCTTCTCCGATGGAAGCTCCTTGGTGGTGGCGAACACCTCTGTGCCCACCCCAACAACAGGTACAGCCGCCACCTCCTGTACCAGCACCGCCCTCCCAGCAGCCCCTCAGTGTGTTTCCCATGCCCGCTCACCCAGGAGGGTGGGCATTTCCTTCACCCCAGGCTCCTCAGGCCCTGCCCCAGTCAGCCCTTCTGCCCTCAGTGAGGAGGCTATTGACCCCCAGAGCTCCCTGACTGTTGGGCAGGCAACCATACTGAATGCCATCCAGGGTGTCGAAAGGCATTGGCAACACACAAATGCATACCTGGAGGGCATTCACTCTGGCGTGCCGGCCCAACAGCTAGTATTCCAGGCTCTGGCCTCCGCACTGATGGCAGCCATTGTCCTTGTCTCCAGCCTCCCCCCTCCATCTTCCTCTACCCAGTCCCAATCCCCTCAACCCCAGCCTATCCCAAGCACACCTTCAGACCAGCAATCACCCAAATCAACACACAGAAGTGGCTCAGGAAAACACAAGCACCACGCATCATCTCACAGACACTCACACAAGCACCATCCTTATGCAGACACATCAACATCCACTGCCTCCACTGTGTCCCGCTCCTCCTCCTCCTCCACCCCTACCCAGTAGCATCTCCACTCACACCTGCATGCACTACATCCTCATCTACTACCTCCGTCACCATCACGCCTATCACTACACGTCCCTCACTGGCAGTCACCACCCCCACATCCATGCACACGTCCCCTGTGTCCTCTCCCACTGTGTCTGTGACCCCTCCCAAAGTACACAAACGCAAGCATACCCCCACCCAACACCCATCCACCTCAGAACAGCATCCAGCTCATGCACCTGCACCCAAACACAGCAGACTGACACCTCGTACAACCACTCCCTCTTCCTCTACTCCCAAACCTTGAACCTCTTCCTGCCCCAGTGTCCCTAAGAAGCTTTTCCTCGCCAACATTGACCTCTTCCCTACCCCTCCCCCACCCCCGTCCTTCACCTCGGGCCAGGGTGGCCAGAACCAAGCCCAGCATCTCAGCCACCCAGTGCTGTGGTTTCTGCAGCTGTGAGAGGCTCCAAAGAGGCACCCGTCGGCCCAGCCAGTGTGCCACCAACACCTGCCAGGGCCAAGAAGGGTCTGCCACCTGGCAAGGGCAAGAAGGGGACAGCATCCAGCAAGAGGAAGGAGTCACAACCAGCCAGCAAGGCCAAGTCAAAGACTCCAGGAGCAGAAGCAAGGAGGCACCACCATCTGCCAAGGGCAGGAAGGGGCACAGAACACCAGCCATGGCATGTCAGCCATCCTAGGCTGCAGGTGAAGGCCTGGAGGCTACCATCACCACTGCCAGTATCACCACCTGCACCGCAGCCAACACCGCCACTTGAACACCACCCAGGACCACCACCTGCACCGCCTCAAGCAGCTCCACTGCCAGCTGCAGCATCCCCAGTGGGCAGCCGTCCAAGGCTGCAGGTGAAGGCCTGGAGGCTACCACCACAACCGCCAGTATCACCACCTGCATCGCAGCCAGCACCGACACCTGCACCGTAGCCAGCACGGCCACCTGCACCGCGGCCAGCACCGCCACCTGCACCGCCACAAGCAGCACCACTGCCAGCAGCAGTAGCCCCAGTGGGCAGCAGTCCGAGGCTGCTGGTGAACGCCTTGAGGCTACCACCACCACTGCCAGCACCCCTACCTGCAGCGCGACTGCGATTCACTGAGCAGCCATCACCGCCGGAGAGCAGTGTGTAGTGGTGACTACATGGGCTGCAGTGCGCCCTGGCCCCTGCAAAAGCTGTCGCTGTGACACCCATGTGAGAGACTGTGACCTTGCACTCCAAAACATCTGCATCACAGGGCACAATGCCCCCTCCAGAACCAGTGGAAGAAGGCATCCACTCAGCCCCTCCTTGCCAGGATGAAGCACACTGGGCTCAATGCCCCCTCCAGAACCAGTGGAAGAAGGCATCCACTCAGCCCCTCCTTGCCAGGATGAAGCACACTGGGCACAATGCCCCCTCCAGAACCAGTGGAAGAAGGCATTCACTAGAGAGACTGTGGCCTTGCACTCCCCAGGACCAAGCAGTGAGAAAAGCACACACTGGAGAGACTGTGGCTTTACACTCCCCAGGACCAAGCAGTGGGCAAAACACCCACTTGAGAGACTGTGGCTTTGCACTCCCCAGGACCAAGCAGTGGGAAATCCACACACTAGAGAGACTGTGGCTTTGCACTCCCCAGGACAAAGCAGTGGCCAAACCACCCACTAGAGAGACTGTGGCTTTGCACTCCCCAGGACCAAGCAGTGGGCATGGAGCCCCCTCCAGGAGCAGTGGCGTTGTACCATCTTCTGGCTGAGGTGCCCCCCCATTCCACATCCCCCTGAGGTGCCTGTGTGTTTTTTCGGCCTGATGCCCCTGCAGTGTTCTCGCCGTATTGAGGCAGGAGTCGTGTGGCCTTGGCCTATGTGTTTTGACCCAGTGAGCCTCGGACAATTTTTGTGTGGGCATTGTCCCGCCTTTTGTATATATTGTGCATGCTGTTTGTTCTTTATGAACATATTTCTAAGTAGTACTAATATTACACTCATTTTACTCCATTTCTTTTGTCCTTGCGTTATTCCTGAGGGTTAAAGGATGTATATGTAATGTTGTTGCATGTGATTGTGTGTATGGTGTTGGGGGCGAGGGTGGGGGTGTTGCGTGTTGCGTGTGTGTGTCACTCTCTTTTTCCTCCCCACCTCCCCTGTGTGCTAGGTGCAGTACTCACTGTGGTCGTCGTCGCCGGCGTTCTTGTTCCTGGTGTATGAGAAGATACACCAGCATGAGGAACACCAGCAGCTCTGGGCAACCCACCCTGGGCACCTCTAGTGCACTGTATGAGGGACTTACTAATAAATCAAATACGCCAATCATGGATAAGCCAATTACATACACATTTTGTATAAGAGCACTTGCACTTTAGCACTGGTTAGCCGTGGTAAAGTGCCCAGAGTAACAAAAACAGCAAAATCAGAGTCCAACACACATCAACAACCTGGGAAACAGAGGCAAAAAGTTAAGGGAGACCATGCCAAGGATAAAAAGTCTAACATGTGTCCCCCCAGCTGAAAGTGGGGAGGCACTACCCATCCTCATTGGAGTTCTCATCACTAAGGCTGAAGAGCCTGCACAGACCATCAGCATTGGCGTGCTCTGTACCAAGACCATGTTCCACCATAAAGTCCATCACCTGTAGGGAAATGGACCACCTCAGCAGTTTTGGATTCTCACCCCTCATCTGCATTAACCATATGAGGGGCCTGTGGTTGGTCTGAACTCAGAAATGAGTCCCAAATAAGTAGGGTCTTAGCTTCTTCAGCGCCCAGACCACAGCAAACGCTTCACGTTCTATAGCACTCCACCTACGTTCCCTGGGAAATAACCTCCTGCTAATGAAGGCTATGGGATGATCTAGGCCCTCTTCATTAAGCTATGAGAGTACTGTTCCAACAATACCATGCTCTGAGGTGTCTGTTTGCACAACAAACTCCTTGGAATTGTCAGGTGCTGTGCACATGGCAGCCTTCAGGGCATCAAAAGTGTTCTGGCAAGCCTCTGTCCAGATCACCTTCCTGGTTTGCTTCTTTGAAGTCAACTCAGTCAAGGGGGTAACAATGGTACTATAACCCTTGACAAACCTCCTGTAGTATCCTGTGAGACCTAAGAAGGCTCTCACTTTACCTGGGTCTTTGGAGGCTCCCAAGCCAGAATTGTATCAATTTTTGGCTGTAGGGGTGCCACCTGGTTACTCCCCACCTGGTGTCCCAAGTACACCACAGAACCCTGCCCTATTTGGCACTTGCTCGCCTAAATAGTGAGGCCTGCCTTCTGCAGGGCCTCTAACAGTCTCCTGAGGTGTTGAAGGTGTTCCTCCCATGTGGAACTGAAAACAACAATGTCATCCAGGTAGGCGGCACTGAACTCCTCCAGCCCAGCCAACACCTGGTTGTCAACCTCTGAAAGGTGGCAGGGGCATTCTTTATCCCGAATGGCATCACTATAAATTGAAAGTGTCCATCTGAGGTAGGGATGGTGACCTCTTCTTGGCCCCGTCAGTTAAGGCAAGCTGCCAGTACCCAGATGTAAAGTCAAACATACTGAGGTACTTGGCAGCTCCTAACCGGTCAATGAGCTCATCAGCTCGGGGGATGGGGTGTGCGTCAGTCTTGCTGACCGCATTGAGTCCCCAGTAGTCCACACAGAAACTAAGTTCTGGAGTGCCACCAGGTGCAGCAGTTTTTGGGACCAATACTACTGGGCTGGCTAAAGGACTGCTGGAGTGCAAGGCAAAGCATTTTGGATACTTCATCCCTAATGCATGCCCTGACCCTTTCAGTCACCCTGTAAACTTTTTGTTTAATAGGTGTACTGTCCCCAGTGTCCACATCATATGTATGAGTCACAAGTGTGTGACTCCTGGGATCAGGGAAAACAGTGAGGTAAACTGTCCCAACACGTGGCAACAGTCACCCTGCTGCTCCTCAGGGAGGGGGAGAGGATCACTCCCTCCATAGACCCATATTTTTCTCCTGCAGACAGGAAGTCAGGAAGAGGCTCACTCTCCTCCTCCACCCCATCATCTGTCGCAAGGAGCATGGACAATTCAGTCCGCTCAAAGTGAGGTTTGAGGCGGTTGACATGCAGGACCCTTAAAGGGTTCCTTGGAGACTGCAAGTTCACCAGGTAGGTGACTTCACTCTTGCGCTCCACCACCTCAAATGGCCCAGTCCACTTATCCTGGACTTCCTTGGGGAACCCCAAGCGGGTACAAACCACCGTCAGTGCACGACCCACCAAAGGGGAAGTGACTGACCTCAGAGGAATGGATTCTGGGTACTGGGTGGCATGGTCCACGAAGACCAGGATGAACCTGTTGCCCAAGGATGTGTTGGGGTCCAGAGGCCCCACAATGTCAATATCTACCCTCTCAAAGGGAGTACTAACCACAGGTAAAGGTTGGAGGGGAGCCCTACATTTCTCCCCACTCTTGCCACTATCCTGACAAGTTGGGCAAGACCTACAGTGTGCAGCGGAATACTTGTGCATCTGGGGCAAATAGAAGTGGGAGACTAGCCTCTTGTAGGTCTTGACGTGCCCCAGATGTCCTGCCAAAGGCACATCATTAGCCAACTCCAGTAGGAAGGCCCTGAAGTACTGGGGTACCACCAGCATACGAGCTGACCCAGGCTCAGGAACCTTAGGCTCACTATACAGGAGGCCATCCTCCCAATACATCAGGTGAGTACTGGGCTCCTCGCCAGCCGCCTGGGCGCAGCCTGCTGCCGCAGTCCCTCTAGAGTAGGGCACATTTTCTGTGCTTCACAGAATGCCTCCCTGGTGGGTCCCCCTTCCTGCTGCCACTACAACAGCTCAGGCATCTCCCCCAGTTCAGACACCTGTTCACCTGTAGGCTCCGGGGCATCACCCTCAGACTCCGCCTCCTCCCAGACCGTGGGAACTTCTGGGGCTGGTTTCCCGTGCCCCCTGCCCTTCCTCTTCTTGGCGGTCCCCTGGGCCACTGTTTCAGGCTCCAGAGACTCTTAACCACCCTGATGGGCTGTCATTGGCCGGATGGACATGTATATCCACCCAGGCAGACCCAACATCTCCAAGTGAGACCTGTGTTCCACCTCCTTCCAAGGAGAATCCTCCAGGTCATTGCCTAGCAAACAATCAACAGGCACGGTTGGACTCACAGCTACCTTCAAGGAACCTGAGACCCCCCCATTCAAAGGGAACCTACACCACCCTGCACAGGCACTCTGAGTTGTCCACTGCAACTACCTGGTGAAGTATCCGGGGATCTATCTGCTCTTCAGACACCAGCTGACTCCTCACTGTAGTCACACTGGCTCCTGTGTCTCTCAGAGCCTCCACCCTCTGTCCATTAATGGTCACCCATTGCCTGTACTTTTTAGTGTTCTCAGGCACGAGGGTTCTCTGGATCATCTCACTGTTCCCCAGTGAGACAAGGGTCATCTCAGCTGGCTCCCACCCACCTGAAACCAACTCCTCTCCAAGCGCTACACTGGCCAAACCCTGGGACAGCCCACCAGTGGGTGCTGGTGTACTTTTGGGGCATTTGGGGTCCCCCCTCACATGAGCCACCTGGTCACATGCTTAGCACTTACGGGGGTGACCACCTGCCACTGGCTTCCTTTTGGAGAACCATGGGTTCTTCTCACTGTGGGGTTGGGAATCCTTACCCAGGTAATCAGTTTGGGGCCTTTTAGAGAGCTCCCCCTATTTACCCTTATCCCCCCTTCTTCTGAGATGGACCCTGTCCACCCTTGGCGTGGTCTCCCCCATACTTCTTTTGGACCCTGGTGCTCTGCCAGGGGTCCGCTTCCTGCGCAAGCTTCCTGGAATTAGTCAGCTTGCTGTCAATCAGGTGCTGGCACAGCTCTGGAAAACATAAACTGTACAAGTGCTCCCAGGCAATCGATTGTAAAGCCCCTCATACCTTACCTTACTGCCCTTCACCCAACCATCTAGTGACCTGCAATAAGAATCAACACATTCCAACCATGTTTGGGATTCCTTCTTCTTAAAGGACCTAAACTTGTCCTTATACTGCTCAGGGGTGAGACCATATCTTGTGAGTAGGGCATCCTTCATAATAGTGTAGGTGAGACTCTGAGCATCCCCTAAGGCTGTCAGTGTATCCCTCCCCTCTACCTCAAAGTGCTTCCACAGAGCCGCCCCCCAATGAGCTTCAGGGACCAGATTCATGTGGAGAGCAGACTTATACCCCTTGAACCACATGTATATGTCATCCTCCCTCTTGTAATCATTCACTAGGTCTTTTGAGATGTGTACCCTTCTTTAAGGCTGCACTGCACTGTTGCTGTCACCATCTCTACTGGAATGGATCCTATGATCTAACTCTTTCAAGCTAAGCTCATGAGCCAGCAGTAGCTTCCTTTCCTCAATGGCCATCCTTCTCTCTTCCATCTCTAAACTGAGGTTCTTCAGCTGCAATTGGTACACTGCTACCTGCTTTAGAGACTCTCTCCCTAGACAGACCAGGCCCACCCACTACATCATGGTGAGAAACTTGCACCCCTTCCTCCCTTTCCTGCTCAACATCTGTGTGCCCCTCAGCTTGTTTGGCTCTCACCCATGCCCTCAGCGCCTTTTGCAGCTTCTCCTTCTTGGATGAGCTCTTAATAGGGCAGGCAAAATCCTTGCAGAATTGCTTCAACTGAGCTACCGTATAGCTCTCCACTTTCTCTATGTCAAAGGCAACTCCAGCTGATGCATCTCCAGATTGAGACATGATGAAGATTTAAACAAGCGCAAAGTTCCAAAGGCAGAAAAACAAATTCCCAAATGAAGTTTAACAAAAAAAAAAGTCAATCCAGGGATCAGCAAGAAATAGAACAAAAAGAAGTCCCAAAGAGAAAAGCAAAAATCACAAGACAAGTAATATGTGGTCACATAGTGGTCTGAACTCAAACAGTACTATACACTTAATTACTGTATGTCAAATACAAATACAAGTCCAATCCCAACCGCTGATCACCAATGTTAGAAATGGGGTCTTTGGTTGGCAGTCAGGTTACCCCTGTCCAAGCAAAGAACCTCACTCTAGTCAGGGTAAAAGTGAAACACCCTCAGCTAACCCCTGCTTCCCCCCTTGATAGCTTGGCACCAGCAGTAGGCTTAACTTCAGAGACCTGGGTGTAAAGTATTTGTACCAACACACGCAGTAACTTAATGAAAACACTACAAAATGACACAACACAGGTTTAGAGAAATAGAGAATATGGGGGTCATTCTGACCTCGGCGGTAAAAGGCGCCTACCGCCGGTCAGAAATCCTCCATAATCCCGCCGCGGTCGCGGAAACCCGCCACGGTCATTCTGACCCGCAGAAGGCAAACCTCCGAAAATCCGACCGCCACAACAGACCGTCAGACCAGCGGTCGGCGGAAAGGTGGAGGTGACAAAACCTCCACCGTCACGCCAACAGAAATACGCCCATGCCATTACGACCCACGAATCCACGCGGCGGTCATTCAAACGCGGTATTCCATTGGCGGGACACACCGCCGCGGTCAGAATACACACAAACGAACAAAACTCAGCCACATTGGACGATTTGAATCCCACACACCTGATACACATACACACACCACTCCCACACACACAATACGATATAAAACACCCACCCACATCACCCACAAACCCCTACGCTAAAAAATTCGTAAAGAAGGCAAGAGCGAGACACCAGCATCCAAAAAATAACAGCCACAGCCACTCAACACCATCACCCACACACTATCGACACACAAAACAACACACACCACCACACTCAACTCACTTAAATACACATACTCCACCCCACACATCATACACACCACCCCATGGCACCCCAAAGACAACCCCGCTTCACAGACGAAGAACTCAGGGTCATGGTGGAGGAAATCGTTCGGGTAGAGCCCCAGCTGTTCGGCACACAGATACAATACACCAGCATTGCCCGGAGGACGGAGCTATGGCAGAGGATTGTCGACAGGGTGAACGCAGTGGGACAGCACCCCAGAAATCGGGAAGACATCAGGAAGCGATGGAACGACCTACGGGGGAAGGTGCGTTCCATGGTATCCAAGCACAACATCGCCTTGCAGAAGACTGGCGGAGGACCCCCACCTCAACCCCCACAATTCACATCATGGGAGGAGGAAGTCTTGAACATCCTGCATCCTGACGGCCTCGCAGGAGTCGGCGGAGGAATGGATACTGGTAAGTTGAAGCATCAATACTGCTTCCCCCCCACCTGCATGCCAAATCAGACCCCAACCCTCACCCCCATCCTCGAACCCCACCCTCACCCCCACCCCCATCCTCACCCCCACCCTCACCCCCACCCCCATCCTCACCCCCACCCTCACCCCCACCACCATCCTCACCCCCACCACCATCCTCACCCCCACCACCATCCTCACCCCCACCCCCAGCACACCTATTCCCCGCCAATGTCTCACCATCACAACCCACACATCCCAAAACCTAGGCCTGCATGCGTCCACTAAGCATGGACACCCATCACCAAAGCATGCCCAATGCATATACACATCCCCCCCACAAGCCACCCTCACCAAAGCCCCCACACACGAATGCCAGCACTTGGGGACACGAGAACCCACAGATACACCCATATGCCACACATTGAAACTATAACCATACCTCTATACCCCTGCAGGACCCGACCGTCAACACACCGCGGCGGAGGGGCCAGAATTATCCACACCCCCCACCCAAGAGGCCGTCAGCGATGACAGCAGCTCTGTCGACCTGGACACCGATGACCAGCCCGGACCATCGGGGACCTCTGGACAGTCGGTTCCCCTCACACAGGCCCAGGCCACTACAGACCCAAACCCCTCTGGGAACACCAGCACAGCTCCCACCCAGCGGGCCCATGCCTCTGTCTCCAGGGCGCGTCAATCTGCGGTGTGTCTACCACTACAGGGCACCCAGGATAACCCACCACCCCAACAACAACAGGGACCTGGGGGCAGTGGTAGTGGGCACACCGGCCAGGGGGCAGAGGCCCAGGGAAACAGGGGAACTCGGAGGGCAGCTGTGCGACAGGGGGGGGAGGAGAGGCCCAGGGAACCCACTCTCCACGAGGTCCTCACCACCATCATGGGAGCATACAACCGCTCCCAGGAGACGATGGCGACGGTACTGGCCCGGTTCCAGGAGATCCAGGTACTGCAGGAGGAACACTATCGGGGGTACAGGGAGGACATCAGAGCCATCAACACCACCCTGGTTACCATGGTAGGGCTGCTGCAGGACCTCGTCAACAACAGGGCGGACACTCAACAACACCCAAGGGCCCCTGCCACTAGCCTGGACCAAGAACAGCCAACCACCTCCGCCGGCGCTAGTGGACAGGAGGCCCCCGCACAGCAGCAGCCCACCAGACCCCCACCTCCTGCAGGAGAAGAACCACCCCGCAAGAGGGCCCTGAGATCTCGCAAGAAGACAGAGTAGGATGTCAAGACCCCCGCCAGCAATGGATACCACCTGATGTCATCCCACTGTCCCACATTGTCACCCTGTCCATCCTTGAACTGCCCATGCTCCATCTCTCCACAGGCCTCTGGACAATGCACCTGTGTGACTGTTACTCTGGACTCTGCCATGGACATTCCTTCACCATAGCCCCCACCCACTTGAAACCACCCATCCCATTTTGAGCACTTAAATAAACACCTATTTTGCACCAAAATATCTGGAGTCTGGCTGTGATTTCAATAGATTGTAATTGACATGACAGTGCAAATATGTCCTTGTACATGGTGAAGTCAACAAACAGCTGCCACAAAGCTGTAGTCCATGGGGAAACGAAGCACAGGACTCGTAGTGGGGACCCCAGATCTGAAATAGGGAGGGAAAAGCCAAAACTCAGTCATCATACACTGGGGCAAATAGACAGGCAGCAGAGATGCTGGAGAGTAGTTAACATTTACTAAATTATCTTTGAAATGTTACCTGTGTCCTATTGGAAGTACTGTTCAATGATTCTGTCCCTGTTGTCTGTTTCAGCCCCGTCGTCTTCCTCCTCGTCACTCTCCTCAGGTTCCACCGCTGCCACAACACCACCGTCTCGACCATCCTCCTGCAGGAAAGGCACCTGGCGGCGCAAAGCCAGGTTGTGAAGCATGCAGCAGGCCACGATGATGTGACACACCTTCTTAGGTGAGTACATTAGGGATCCACCTGTCATATGCAGGCACCTAAACCTGGCCTTTAGGAGGCCAAAGGTGCGTTCGATCACCCTCCTAGTACGCCCATGGGCCTCATTGTACCGTTCCTCTGCCCTGGTCCGGGGATTCCTTACTGGGGTCAGTAGCCACGACAGGTTGGGGTACCCAGAGTCCCCCACTAGCCATACACGGTGTCTCTGTAGCTGTTCCATCACGTAAGGGATGCTGCTATTCCTGAGGATGTAGGCGTCATGCACTGACCCAGGGAATTTGGCATTTACATGCGAGATGTACTGGTCAGCCAAACACACCACCTGGATGTTCATTGAATGGTAATTTTTTCTGTTCCTGTACACCTGCTCCCTGTCTTTTGGGGGAACCAAAGCCACATGGGTCCCATCAATGGCACCAATTACGTTGGGAATATGTCCAAGGGCGTAGAAATCACCCTTCACTGTAGCCAATTCGCCCACCTCAGGGAAAATGATGTAGCTCCTCACGGATTTCATCAGGGCAGACAACACTCTGGATAACACCTTCGAAAACATGGGCTGAGACATCCCAGAAGCAATTCCCACGGTTGTCTGAAATGACCCACTTGCCAAGAAATGGAGTACTGACATGACCTGCACCAGAGGGGGAATCCCTGTGGGTTGGCGGATGGGGGACATCAGGTCGGGCTCCAGCTGGGCACACAGTTCATGGATAGTGGCACGGTTAAGACGGTAGGTCAGGATAATGTGGCGTTCTTCCATTGTCGACAGGTCCACCAGCGGTCGGTACACAGGAGGATTCATCCGTCTCCTCGCCCAACCCAGCGGACGGTGCCTAGGAAGGACAACATGGAGCACACAGTCAAGCAACCCACAGGTACGTACTCACAGCTAGCACAGTAAACGATTCTCTATGCAGTGAATGGCGTGTCTGAGTGGCTAAGCAAGGCCTAGGCCTGTGTGACGCAGTTGAAATTGAGCCATGTGGGCCCTGGAAATGGCGGCTGCCTGACCTGTGAAGTGTGACAATGGGATGTGAGGTCAATGCGCTGGCGTGGCACACCGCGGCGGGCGGCGGGCCAAGACCGCGGCGCCAAGCCGCATTGGTTAACATTGAAGCCTATGGGTTTCAGGAGCCAATGGCGAAGGGCGCCGGCGGTGGCGGGACGCACCGCCGCGGTACGCACCGCCGCGGACGTGACCGCCATTTTCTATCTACTTATCCACTTGCGACTTGAACTTTCACAGGAGAGGACCTATACTGCAAGTGTTGCTGTGACCTCGGTCTGGAAGGGACAATGGCTGCTGCACCTAGGGAAAGGGCCCCTGCCTTCACTGGAGAGGAGTTGGAGAAACTTGTGGATGGGGTCCTCCCCCAGTATGCGCTACTCTACGGTCCTCCAGACCAACAAGTGAGTTTAATTCAATATGGATTTGGGGCCACTGGCTGGCTTGGGGGCCTGGCGGGGGGCCTGGCGGGGATGGGGGGCATGTTGGGCCTGGCGGGGGGCCTGGCGGGGGGCCTGGCGGGGATGGGGGGCATGTTGGGCCTGGCGGGGGGCATGGCGGGGATGGGGGGCATGTTGGGCCTGGCGGGGGGCATGGCGGGGATGGGGGGCATGTTGGGCCTGGCGGGGGTCCTGGCGGGGGGCCTGGCAGGGATGGGGGGCATGTTGGGCCTGGCGGGGGGCCTGGCGGGGATGGGGGGCATGTTGGGCCTGGCGGGGGTCATGGCGGGGGGCCTGGCGGGGATGGGGGGCGTTGGGCCACTGGAAAGGAAAATGCTGACAAACTTGAACGTGGTATTTCTCCCTCCCTGTACGTGTCACATAGGTCCGCGCCCATGAGAAGATCGGGATTTGGCGTGCCATCGCCAAGGAAGTCCGGACCCTGGGGGTCCACCATCGACGGGGCACCCACTGCCGCAAGAGGTGGGAGGACATCCGCCGCGGGACCAAGAAGACCGCCGAGTCTCTGCTGGGGATGGCCTCCCAACGTAGGCGGGGTGCCTGCCGTCAACTGAGCCCCCTGATGTTCCGGATCCTGGCGGTGGCCTACCCTGAATTGGATGGGCGCGTGAGGGCAGCACAGCAGACACAAGGGGGTGAGTACAAGCATTATCTACTCTGTTGTCGCGCAGTGGAGGTGTCTGGTTGGGGGAGGAGGGCTGGGGGTCCCCCTAGGCCAGGGCGATATCTGTAGGCTGGGCACCCCCGTAAGCCCCTGTGTCCCCAGCCACCACCCTCAGTAGTTTGTCAGTACAGCCATCCCTGGGCCGTGTCATCCATGGGTGCAGTTGTCAACTCTAGGCGTGTAGGGCATGTTCCACGGAATGCGTAGCGGACCCCAAGTGCGCAACTTAGTGCAGGGGGCATCTGTGTCTGTCATGTCCGCTAACTGTACCGGAGATCCATGTACTCAATATCCCTTTATTTCTCTCTCCCCCCCCCTTTTTGTTTGTCTTTCTGTGCTTGTGTGCATCAGCATCATCAGGCGGAGGAGAAGTGGCATCGGGGCAGGAGGGAGCTGCATCTCACATGGCCCAGGAGGGCCATGCCACAGAGTCAGACTGGACCAGTGAGACGGAGGGCGAGGGGAGCTCCACGACGGGGACGACTGGACCCTGCAGCGACACGGACACGTCCTCGGAAGGGGGCTCCCTTGCGGGGGTGGCACCATCCGTGCCCCCCGCCATTACAGGTACAGCCGCCACCCAGCGCACCATCTCCGCCCTCCCAGCAGCCCCTCCGCGTTCGCCCCGTGCCCGCTCTGCCAGGAAGCCGGGCATCTCCTTCGCCCCAGGCACCTCAGGCCCTGCCCCTGTTACCCCCGCTGCCCTCAGTGAGGAGGTCATTGACCTCCTCCGAACGCTCATTGTTGGGCAGACTACCCTTTTGAATGCCATCCAGGGGGTGGAGAGGGAGGTTCATCGCAGCAATGCGTACCTGGAGGGCATTAATTCGGGTCAGGCTGCCCATCAGCGATCGTTCCAGGCTCTGGCCTCAGCACTGACGGCAGCCATTGTCCCTGTCTCCTGCCTGCCTCTACTAACTCCCTCCTCCCAGTCTCCTGTTCCTCTGCCTGTCCCACCCACACCATCAGACCAGCCTGCACACACCTCAACACCCAAGAGAAGCTCATCCAAACATAAGCACCACAGATCACGCAGACATTCACACACGCAACATTCCGATGCAGACATGCCAACAGTCACTACCACCTCTGTGACCCCCACCTCCTCGTCTCCCTCCTCCCTCCCTGTGACGTCTACACTCACACCTCCATTCACCTCACCATCAGCCAGTGTTTCCATCACCAGCACACCCTCCACTCCAGTCCGCACACGTGCAGTCACCACCCCCACTGCCATTTACACGTCCCCTGTGTCCTCTCCCACTGTGTCTGTCACCCCCTCTTCCACACCACACAAACGCAGCCACCCACCCACCCAACAGCCATCCACCTCACGACAGCCTATCCCTCCTGCACCTGCACCCAAAGACAGCAAACGTGACTCACCTACAACCACATCCTCTCCCTCCACTCCCATTCCCACTGTACCTACCACTCTCCATTGTCCCAAGAAGCTCTTCCTCGCCACTACTAACTTCTTTCCTGACCCTGAGCCCCCCCCTCCTTCTCGTCGGGGTAAGAAGAGCACCTCAGCCACCACCAGCCCTGCAGCCCCCTTGACAAGGGTGCAGGGGTATTGGAGCCCGCCAGCCCGCATGTCTGGATCTTCGCCCAGCAGCAAGGGGACAGCCAGCCCACCCCCTGGGAAGAGGAGCAGAAGGCGGAAGGGGCGCCGCAGGAGCCCGCCTTCTACATCCCCCCCGGACACCACCCAGAGACAGTCACCAGCCACAGCTCCAAAGGGAGGAAAGGGCCACAGGCCGACGACTAAGGAGGGCAAGGGCAGCAAGTCGGAGAGGTCAGGCAGCAGGCCTGCTGCCCAGGAGGAGCCCACAACCCCCATAGCCGCTGCCCCGGGAGGAACCGGCACAGCTGCCCCGGGAGAGCCCACCACCCCCATAGCCGCTGCCCAGGGAGGACCCAGCCCAGCTGGCCAGGAGGGCCCCACCACCCACAGCCCAGGTGGGCAGTGAAGGAGCACCATCCCCGCTGCCCAGGAGGGCACCACCAGGCAATTAGCAGTTGGCCATAGACCGTCCGCCGTCTCAAGAACCGCTGAACTGGGCCCTTCAGGGCAAGGACCGCTGAACTGGGCCCCGCCGTCTCAAGAACCGCTGAACTGGGCCCCGCCGTCTCAAGAACCGCTGAACTGGGCCCTTCAAGGCAAGGACCGCTGAACTGGGCCCCGCCGTCTCAAGAACCGCTGAACTGGGCCCTTCAAGGCAAGGACCGCTGAACTGGGCCCCGCCGTCTCAAGAACCGCTGAACTGGGCCCTTCAAGGCAAGGAGCGCTGAACTGGGCCCCGCCGTCTCAAGAACCGCTGAACTGGGCCCTTCAGGGCAAGGACCGCTGAACTGGGCCCCGCCGTCTCAAGAACCGCTCCACTGGGCCCCGCCGTCTCACGCACCGCTCCGCTGGGCCCCGCCGTCTCAAGAACCGCTTAACTGGGCCCTTCAGGGCAAGGACCGCTGAACTGGGCCCCGCCGTCTCAAGCACCGCTCCGCTGGGCCCCGCCGTCTCAAGAACCGCTCCGCTGGGCCCCGCCGTCTCACGCACCGCTCCGCTGGACCCCGCCGTCTCAAGAACCGCTTAACTGGGCCCTTCAGGGCAAGGACCGCTGAACTGGGCCCCGCCGTCTCAAGCACCGCTCCGCTGGGCCCCGCCGTCTCAAGAACCGCTCCGCTGGGCCCCGCCGTCTCACGCACCGCTCCGCTGGGCCCCGCCGTCTCAAGAACCGCTTAACTGGGCCCTTCAGGGCAAGGACCGCTGAACTGGGCCCCGCCGTCTCAAGCACCGCTCCGCTGGGCCCCGCCGTCTCAAGAACCGCTCCGCTGGGCCCCGCCGTCTCAAGAACCGCTCCGCTGGGCCCCGCCGTCTCAAGAACCGCTTAACTGGGCCCTTCAGGGCAAGGACCGCTGAACTGGGCCCCGCCGTCTCAAGCACCACTCCGCTAGGCCCCGCCGTCTCAAGAACCGCTTAACTGGGCCCTTCAGGGCAAGGACCGCTGAACTGGGCCCCGCCGTCTCAGGAACCGCTGAACTGGGCCCTTCAAGGCAAGAACCGCTGGCCCTTTGGCAGACGTGGCAGGGCAGGATCTATCTCGGGCAGGGCTGCAGGATGTCCTCTGGCCAACTTGCCTCCTCCAGTGGCAGTGGGGTCTGTTATGGACTGTATGGACTGTGGCTTTGCTCTCCCCAGGATGGCCCAGTGGGCAGGCCACCCACTGTATGGACTGTATGGACTGTGGCTTGGCTCTCCCCAGGATGGCCCAGTGGGCAGGCCACCCACTGTATGGACTGTATGGACTGTGGCTTTGCTCTCCCCAGGATGGCCCAGTGGTCAGGCCACCCACTGTATGGACTGTTTGGACTGTGGCTTTGCTCTCCCCAGGATGGCCCAGTGGGCAGGCCACCCACTGTATGGACTGTATGGACTGTGGCTTGGCTCTCCCCAGGATGGCCCAGTGGGCAGGCCACCCACTGTATGGACTGTTTGGACTGTGGCTTTGCTCTCCCCAGGATGGCCCAGTGGGCAGGCCACCCACTGTATGGACTGTTTGGACTGTGGCTTTGCTCTCCCCAGGATGGCCCAGTGGGCAGGCCACCCACTGTATGGACTGTATGGACTGTGGCTTTGCTCTCCCCAGGATGGCCCAGTGGGCAGGCCACCCACTGTATGGACTGTATGGACTGTGGCTTTGCTCTCCCCAGGATGGCCCAGTGGGCAGGCCACCCACTGTATGGACTGTTTGGACTGTGGCTTTGCTCTCCCCAGGATGGCCCAGTGGGCAGGCCACCCACTGTATGGACTGTATGGACTGTGGCTTTGCTCTCCCCAGGATGGCCCAGTGGGCAGGCCACCCACTGTATGGACTGTATGGACTGTGGCTTTGCTCTCCCCAGGATGGCCCAGTGGTCATGGAGTCCCCTCGTGGATCTGGCGTCGTGTACTCAAGTGGCTGAGGTGCCCCCCCTTCCCTTCCCCCTGAGGTGCCTGTCCTATTTTCTTTCTGATGCCCCTGCAGTGTTCTCTCCGTGGAGTTCTTGTCGTGGGACTGGGCCTTGCCCCTTTGCACAGGACGCCTGTGATCCACGGACAGTGGTTGGACTACATTTAGTAGCTGTATATATTTTGTACATAGTTTATTTATTTATTGGGATTACTGGTGTACATATTTCAATATATCTGCCCGTTTATGATCTCTTCTTTTGGTCTTTGCATTATTTCGGAGGGGGGTGGTTTGTGGGTTGTGACAGTGATCTGTGGGAATGCATTGATGTGTGTGTTGTAGTGGGTGTGGGTGGGTGGGTGTGTGCCGGTAATCTTTTCCCTCCCCTGTGTCGTAGGTGCAGTACTCACCGATGTCTTCCGCGCCGCCGGGCGTGCTCCTGGTATATGAGCAGGAATAGGAGTGCGGGGATGACCTGCAACTCTGGTTCCATACTGCCGGAATCTCGCGTGGAGTGCGTAGAGGTGAGCGTTTTCCCGTTCGTAGTCTGTTTCCGCCGTGTTCTTATCGGCGGTGCTCCCGCCCCGGAAAAGGTGGCAGATTGGTGGGTCGTAATAGGGTGGGCGGTACATTGTCTGCCGCCTGGCTGTTGGCGGGAACCGCCGCGCTGTTTGTTTGTACCGCTGTGGCGGGCGGAGTGTTAAGTTGGCGGGCTGTGTTGGCGGTTCCCGCCAGGGTCAGAATTGCATATTTTAGACCGCCGGCCTGTTGGCGGCTTGGCCGCCGCTTTATCACCGACCGCCAGGGTCAGAATGAGGGCCTATGTATCTAAACAAAACAAGACCAAAATGACAAAAATCCACACTACAAAAGTCAAGTTATCAATTAAAAAGCAAAAAGAGTCTTTATGTAGCTTTAAACACACACTAACACTGTTAGCATTCAAATGTACCTAGGTGCGTCAAAAATAACCTTGCACGGGTGAGTGTGCGTCAAAAAGGGCTTGCGATGCGCCGTTTTCACTCACGAGCGAGACCTTCTGTCGTTTCTCCTTTCTTCAGGTAGGGTGCGTTGTTTCTTCTCTCCGCAGGAGAGCGATGCATCGATCCAGTCAGCACTCTCAGGTCCGGGCAGGCCTTGCATTGTTTTTACACGCCCAGCGGTGTTTGCGTGGGAAATGCAGCCGGACAATGAGCCGAAAACCACGCAGCGCGGTTTGCGATCTCACCTGCCTACGTAAGCAATGCTGCACGTCGTTTCTCCAGCACCATACGTCGATTGTTCAGTTGCATTGCATGTGAGCATTGATTTTCAGCCACGAAGCTGGCGGCTTGTCGACTTTTCATCCGCCGATAGGAGTTACGTCGATCTTTTCCCTGCACGTCGTTCTGTGAGTGGATTTCTTCCTCTTAGGCTGCCAGCTTCTGCTTTCAGGGTCCCAGGAACTAGATTGGCACCACTTGGCAGAGTAGGAGTCTCTCCAGAGACTCCAGGTGCTGGCAGAGAGAAGTCTTTGCTGTCCCTGTGACTTCAAACAACAGGAAGCAAGCTCTAAATCAAGCCCTTGGAGATCTTCACAAGATGGAAGGCACACAAAGTCCAGTCTGTGCCCTCTTACTCCGGCAACTGCAGGGTAGCTCCACAAAGCACAGTCACAGGCAGGGTAGCTCTTCTTCCTCAGCTCTTCAGCTCTTCTCCAGCCAGAGGTTCCTCTTGGTTTCCAGAAGTGTTCTAAAGTCTGTGGTTTTAGGTGCCCTTTTTATATTCATTTTCTCCTTTGAAATAGGCCTACTTCAAAGCAAAGTCTCTCTTGAATGGTAAATCCTGCCTTGCCCAGGCCAGGCCCCAGACATTCACCAGGGGGTTGGAGACTGCATTGTGTGAGGGCAGGCACAGCCCTTTCAGGTGTGAGTGACCACTCCTCCTCTCCCTTCTAGCACAGATGGCTCATAAGGAAATGCAGACTACATCCCAGCTCTCTTTGTGTCACTGTCTAGTGTGAGGTGCATACAGCCCAAACTGTCAAACTGACCCACACAGGGAATCTACAAACCGGCAGTCACAGAAATGGTATAAGCAAGAAAATGCTCACTTTCTAATAGTGGCATTTTCAAACACACAATCTTAAAATCAACTTTACTAAAAGATGTATTTTTAAATTGTGAGCTCAGAGACGCCAAACTCGACATGTCACTCCGCTCCCAAAGGGAATTTACATTTTAATCAGATTTAAAGGTAGCCCCCATGTTAACTTATGAGAGGGACAGGCCTTGCAACACTGAAAAATGAATTTAACAATATTTCACTGTCAGGACATATAAAACACATTACTATGGGGGACATTACAACATTGGCGGTAAAAGCCGCTTATCGCCATGCAGAAGACCACCAACACACTGCCGCGGAATTCCGCCACAGTCATTATGACCCACAGCTCGGAATCCGCCAAAATCCAGACACCCACACAAGTCCGCCACACCAAAGGTCAGTGATAAACTGGTGATAACAAAACATCCACCGTCACAACAACAGGAATGCCACCACACTATCACGACCCATGAATCCATGCGGCGGTCTTTCAAGCGCGGTATTCCATTGGCGGTACACACCACCACGCTCAAAATACACACACTCTTACAAAACACATCCACATTGGACAAATCGAAATACACACACCTGATACACATACACACACCACTCCCACACATCCAGTACTATATAAATCACACACTCACATCACCCACAAACCCTTACGTCAACAATTGCGAAAGAAGGCCAGAGAGAGACACCACCAGAAAGAACAACAGCACCAACAGGTACCCTACACCATCACTCACACAACATCCAAGCACCTCACACAACACACCTCTAAATATCACCCCACACATCACAACACACACCACCCCACACATCACCCACACCACCCCATGGCCCCGCAAAGACACCCCAGGTTCTCTGAGGAGGAGCTCAGGGTCATGGTGGAGGAAATCATCCGGGTAGAGCCACAGCTATTCGGATCACAGGTGCAGCACGCCACCATAGCTAGGAAGATGGAGCTATCGTGGACAGGGTCAACGCAGTGGGACAGCACCGAAGAACACAGGATGGCATCAGGAAGAGGTGAAACGACCTACAGGGGAAGGTGCGTTCCGTGGTCTCAAGACACCACCTTGTGGTTCAGAGGACTGGCGGCGGACCCCCACCTCCTCCCCCAGAACTCACTACATGGGAGGAGCAGGTCTTGGCTATACTGCATCCTGAGGGCCTCGCAGGAGTAGTTGGAGGAATGGACTCTGGTAAGTCAAACCTTTAACTACTTCATCCCCCACCCACCTGCATGCTATCACATACCCCCACCCTCGCCCTCACCCCCATCACTCCAACTTCTCACGTATGTCCCAATATCACAAACCACACATCCCAAGCCCTGCATGTAACACCAAAGCATGGACACCCATCACCAAATCATGTCCACTGCACATACCCACACACCCCCCTAAACCTTTATCACACAAGGTACTACACAGGAATGCAAGCACTGGGGTACACGGTCACCCACCCATTGCACACCATGGCACACACAGATATTAAAACTATGCCTTTACACCCCTGCAGGACCCCTGCCCACTGTCACCAGACAGGAGGGTCCAGACATGTCCACTCCACCCACAGAAGAGGCCCACAGTGATGACAGCAGCTCTGTCCAACTGGATCAAGATGACCAGGCCGACCCATCTGTGACCCCGGGACAGTCGGTTCCCCGCACACTGGCACAGGCCACTACAGAGCTTCCTTCCTCTGGAAACACCAGCACAGCACCCACCCAGCGGTCCTATACCTCTGTCCCCAGGACACGTCAATCAGCAGTGTATCCACCACTACAGGGAACCCAGGCTAACCCACCACCCCAACAACATCAGGGACCTGGGGGCAGTGGCAGTGGGCACACGGTTCAGGGGACAGAGGCCCAGGAACGCAGGGGAACTGGGAGGGCTGCTATGCGACAGGGGGAGGACAGGCCCAGGGAACCCACTCTCCACGAGGCCCTCTCCAACATCATGGGAGCCTACCACCATTCCCAGGAGACAATGGCAATGGTACTGGTCAAGTTTCAGGAGACCCAGCGGCTGCAGGAGGAACAGTATTTTGGGTTCAGGGAGGAACTCAAATCCATCAATTCCACCCTGAGCACCATTCTAGGGGTGCTGAAGGAAGTACTCAACACCAGGAGGGACACTGTGGCACAACAAGGGGCCCCTGACACTAGCCTGGATGATGAACTGTCCACCACCTCTGCCGGTGCTAGTGGACAGGAGGCACCGCCACAGGACAACGACACCAGCACCCCACCCCCTGCAGATGGAGAACCACCATTCAAGCAGTCCCTGAGATCCAGGGCAAAGACAGAGAACAATGCCAAGACCCCCGCCAAGAAATGAGACCACCCTGATTGTCATCCTTCTGTCCCACTTTGTCACTCTGTCCATACTTAAACTGCCCCAGCTCCACTTCCTGTGCCCCTTTGGACAATGCACCTGTCAGACTAAAAGACTGGACTCTGCCATGGACATTCCTCCACCATCACCCCAGACCATTTTACACCCCCCTCCACTATTTAGAACTTAAATAAACACCCTTAAGTCACAAACCAATCAAGAGTCTGTCTGTGCTTTTGAAAATGTGTATTAGCAATAACAGTGGCAAAATGCTATATCAAATGTAATGTCAACATACCTATGTCACACAGCTCTAGTCCATGCGGAAACAAAGCAGAGGTCAGACAGTGGGACCCACATCTGTGAAATCGTAAGGGAAAGTGACAACTCAGTGACCATACACTGGGTGAAAATGACAGACAGATGAGAGGTAGTAGAATTAAATCAGATGTAGCAGGCAGTGTTGTCTTCTTACCTGTGTCTCACTGGAAGTATTGCTGGATCACCATGTTCCTGTTGTCTATGTCCTCTTCTTCTGCTTCCTCGACTTCACTGTCCACAGGCTCCCCAGCGGCCACAACACCTCCATCTGGACCATCCTCCTGCAGAAAAGGCACCTGTTGTCGCAAAGCCAAGTTGTGAAGCATACAGCAGGCCACGATGATCTGGCATACCTTCTTTGGTGAGTAGAATAGGGAACCACCTGTCATATGGAGGCACCTGAACCAGGCCTTCAGGAGGCCAAAGGTCCACTCTATAATCCTCTGAGTTCACCCATGGGCCTCATTGTAGCGTTCCTCTGCCCTTGTCCTGGGATTCCTCACTGGGGTCAGTAGCCATGACAGGTTGGGGTAACCAGAGTCACCTGCAAATCGCGAGTAACAACTGTTAGACACACACTAACTCATAGGGACATCCCCAGACCCAGACACCTAGTCACACTGTATTGGGTCCATGTCTTCACCTAATAGCCACACACGGTGCCTCTGGAGTTGCCCCATCACATAAGGAATGCTGCTATTCCGTAGAATATAAGCGTCATGCACTGAGCCAGGAAATTTGGCATTCACATGGGAGATGTACTGATCGGCCAAACACACCATCTGCACATTCATAGAATGGTAACTCTTCCGGTTTCTGTACACCTGTTCACTCCTGCGTGGGGGGACCAAGGCCACATGTGTCCCATCAATAGCATCTATGATGTTAGGGATATGTCCCAGGGCATAGAAGTCACCTTTCACTGTAGGCAAATCCTCCACCTGAGGGAAAACGATGTAGCTCCGCATGTGTTTCAGCAGGTCAGACAACACTCTAGACAACACGTTGGAAAACATAGGCTGGGACATCCCTGATGCTATGGCCACTGTAGTTTGAAAAGACCCACTTGCTAGGAAATGGAGTACTGACAGCACCTGCACTTGAGGGGGGATTCCTGTGGGATAGCGGATAGCTGACATCAGGTCTGGCTCCAACTGGGCACAAAGTTCCAGGATTGTGGTACGATCAGGTCTGTAGGTGATCACATGTCGCTCCTCCATTGTCGACAGGTCCACCAGCGGTCTGTACACCGGAGGATGCAGCCATCTCCTCACCAGCCCCAGCTGACGGTGCCTATGGAGGAGAACAGCGAGCAGAGAGTCAACCAACTCTGAGGTACGTAAACACAGCTTAATCGGAAAATATTAGCAAATTGACATATGGCTGTATTAGTGTTTAAGCAAGGCCTAGATATGTGTGACTCAGTCCAAAATAATGCCATGTGGGTCCCTGAAATGGCGGCTGCCTGACCTGTAAAGTGGGACAAGGGGATATGAGATAACTGCGCTGGCATTGTATACTGTTGCGGTAGGCGGTCGAAGACCGCAGCGCTATCCTGCATTGGTCCCAGGAGCCAATGACGATGTACGCCGGCGGTGACGGTACACACTGTCACGGACGTGACTGACATATTCTCTCTGTTCAATCACTTGATACCTGATCTTCGACAGGAGAGGACCTACACTGCAAGTGCTGCTGTGACCTCAGTCTGGAAGAGACAATGGCTTGTGTGTCTGGGGAAAGGGCCCCCTGCCTTCAGCACAGAGGAGTTGGAGAAACTAGTGGATGGGGTCCTCCCCCAGTACACGCTACTCTATGGTCCTCCAGACAAACAGGTGAGTACACTCTGAGAATGCTGTATGGGCAATGCCTGTTTGGAGTGGTGTGGATGAAAGATAGGGGGGGGGTGAGAATGAGGCGTGCATGATACGACGGTGAGCGCATGTGCGTCATGGCAAGGGTAGGGATGCGGGCCAATGACTGTGACGGTGCGGATATCCTCTCCTTTTCCCCTGTACTATTCCTGTAGGTCAGCGCCCACCAGAAGAAGGACATTTGGCGTGCCATCGCCAAGGAAGTCCGGACCCTGGGGGTCTACCACAGATGGAGCACCCACTGCCGTAAAAGATGGGAGGACATTCGCCGCTGGAGCAAGAAAACGGCGGAGGCCCCGCTGGGGATGGCATCCCAATGTGGGAGGGGTGCCCGTCGCACCATGACCCCCCTGATGTTCAGGATCCTGACAGTGGCGTACCCAGAGTTGGATGGGTGCTTGAGGGCATCACAGCAGCCACAAGGGGGTGAGTACACTCCCATTCTGCTGATTCAACGCGCATTGTAGGTGTCTGGGTGGGGGAGGTGGGTTCCCCTAGGCCAGGGCCTAGTTTACTAGGCAAGGTCCCTTCTTAAGGCAGGCCCTGTGGCAGCCCACCTGTGTACAGAGCCAACTACACCTAGTCAGGCTCCTGTGATATCCATGTGTGCAGCAATCTGGCATAGCCTTGTAACCCATGTCCCTGCGATTGATTAGGGAACTCCAAGTGCACGGTGTAGTGCAGGGGGCTTCTGTGTCTGTAGTGTCCGCCAACGGTAGCATGCACTCAACATGTCTCAAGATGTCTTTCTTATGTCTTCCCTCCCCTTTTTGTGGTCTCCCTGTTCTTGTGTGCATTAGCATCATCAGGCGGAGGAGCAGTGGCACCGGAGCAGGAGGGAGCTGCATCCCACATGGCCCTGTAGGGCGACACAACGGAGTCTGAATTCACCAGTGGGACGGAGGGCGAGGGGAGCTCCACGGTGGGGACAGGAGCTGAGACCAGTGATACTGACTCCTCCTCTGATGGGAGCTCCCTTGCAGTGGCGGGCCCATCTGTGCCCCCCGCATCTACAGGTACTGCCGCCACCCCCTCTACCAGCACCACCCTCCCAGCAGCCCCTCAGCGTTTGCCCCGTGGCCGCTCACCCAGGAGGGTGGGCATCTCCTTTGCCCCAGGCACCTCAGCCCCTGCCCCTGTCACCCCTGCTGCCCTCAGTGAGGAGGCCATTGACCTCCTCAGGTCCTTCACTATTGGGCAGTCTACCATTTTGAATGCCATCTAGGGTGTAGAGAGGCAGTTGCAACAAACCAATGCATACCTGGAGGGCATTCATTCTGGTCAGGCAGCCCAACAGCAAGCTTTTCAGACTCTGGCCTCAGAACTGATGGCAGCCATTGTCCCTGTCTCTAGCCTCCCCCCTCCAACTTCCTCCACCCAGACCCAAACCCCTGTACCTCAGCCTATCTCAAGCACACCATCAGACCAGCATGCACACACCTCAACACACAAGGGAAGCTCTGACAAACATAAGCACCACATATCCCACAGGCACTCACACAAGCATCATACACATGCAGACACACCAACATCCACTGCCTCCACTGTGTCCCTCTCCTTCTCGTCTCCCTCCTCCCTCCCAGTCTTGTCTCCACTCACACCTGCATGCACTACATCCTCAGCCACTACGTCCATCACCAGCACACCCACCACCACGCCCCGCTCACATGCAGTCACCACCCCCCCTACCATTCACACATCCCCTGTGTCCTCTACCAGTGTGTCTGTGAGCCCACCTCCCAAGGTACACAAACGCAGCCACACACCCACCCAACAGCCATCCACCTCAAGACTGCCTCCAGCCCATGCACCTTCACCCAAAGTCACCAAACGTACACCTCCTACAACCACTACCTCTTCCTCCACTCCCAAACCCCCTCCATCTACCCGTCCCAGTGTTCCCAAACAACTTTTCCTGTCCAACCTTGACCTCTTTCCCTCACCTCCCCCACCCCTTCAGTCTCCTAGGGCCCTCCTCTCCAGGTCCCAACCCAGCACCTCAGCCACAACATCTGCAGGACCGGTGGTGCCAGTAGTAACCGGATTCTGGAGTGCGTCAGGCAGCAGGACAGCCAGTGTGGCAAGGAGCCAGAGCACGGACAGTCCCCCACCTGTAAAGCACAAAAAGTTGGCCAGTGCCCGGCTGGAGAGAGGAAAGAAATCTGCCACCAAAGCCGCTCCCTGGGGTACGGTTGGGAGTGTGGAGACAGCTGCGTCACCATCCAAGGTGGGGAAGAGGCACAGTACACGACCGCCACCAGCACCGCTGCCCAGGACACCACCACCACCAGCACCGCTGCCAAGGACACCGCTGCCACCAGCACCGCTGCCCAGGTCACCGCCGCCACCAGCACCGCTGCCCAGGACACTGCCGCCACAGCACCGCTGCCAAGGACACCCAGGACACTGCCGCCACAGCACCGCTGCCAAGGACACCACCGCCACCAGCACCGCTGCCAAGGACACCGCCACCACCAGCATCCGCTGCCAAGGACATCGCCGCCACCAGCACTGCTGCCCAGGACAATGCCGCAACAAGCACCGCAGGCCAGTGAGCGCCAAAGATTCCGACGCTACTGAGGCCGCCACGAGCAGGATGAAGCACTCTGGGCACAAAGCCCCCTCCAGAACCAGTGGAGAGATACATCCACTCACACAGTCCTTGGTAGGAAGAAGCACTCTGGGCACAAAGCCCCCTCCAGAACCAGTGGAGAGATACATCCACTACCTCAGTCCTTGGCAGGATGAAGCACTCTGGGCACAAAGCCCCCTACAGAACCAGTGGAGAGATACATCCACTCACACAGTCCTTGGCAGGATGAAGCACTCTGGGCACAAAGTCCCCTCCAGAACCAGTGGAGAGATACATCCACTCACACAGTCCTTGGCAGGATGAAACACTCTGGGCACAAAGCCCCCTCCAAAACCAGTGGAGAAAGGCATCCACTACCTGAATCCTTGGCAGGATGAAGCACTCTGAGCACAAAGCCCCTTACAGAACCAGTGGAGAGATACATCCACTCACACAGTCCTTGGCAGGACAAAGCACTCTGGGCACAAAGTCTCCTCCAGAACCAGTGGAGAGATACATCTACTACCTCAGTCCTTGGCAGGATGAAGCACTCTGGGCACAAAGCCCCTTCCATAACCAGTAGAGAGATACATCCACTCACACAGTCCTTGGCAGGATGAAACACTCTGGGCACAAAGCCCCCTCCAAAACCAGTGGAGAAAGGCATCCACTACCTGAATCCTTGGCAGGATGAAGCACTCTGAGCACAAAGCCCCTTACAGAACCAGTGGAGAGATACATCCACTCACACAGTCCTTGGCAGGACAAAGCACTCTGGGCACAAAGTCTCCTCCAGAACCAGTGGAGAGATACATCTACTACCTCAGTCCTTGGCAGGATGAAGCACTCTGGGCACAAAGCCCCTTCCATAACCAGTAGAGAGATACATCCACTCACACAGTCCTTGGCAGGATGAAGCACTCTGGACACAAAGTCCCCTCCAGAACCAGCGGAAAGATACATCCACTCACACAGTCTTTGGCAGGATGAAGCACTCTGGGCACAAAGCCCCCTCCAGAACCAGTGGAGAGATTTATCCACTACCTCAGTCCTTGGCAGGATGAAGCACTCTGGACACAAAGCCCCCCCTCAGAACCAGTGGAGAGATACATCCACTCACACAGTCCTTGGCAGGATGAAGCACTCTGGGCACAAAGGCCCCTCCAGAACCAGTGGAGACTGTTATCCACTTGAGAGACTGTGGCTTTGCACTCCCCAGGATTGAACAGTGGGCAAACCACCCACTGTAGAGACTTGAGAGACTGTGTCTTTGCACTCCCCAGGATGCAGCAGTGGGCAAACCACCCACTATAGAGACTTGAGAGACTGTGGCTTTGCACTCCCTAGGATGCAGCAGTGGGCAAACCACCCACTGTAGAGACTTTAGAGATTGTGGCTTTGCACACCTCAGGATTGAACAGTGGGCAAACCACCCACTGTAGAGACTTGAGAGACTGTGGCTTTGCACTCCCCAGGATTGAACAGTGGGCAAACCACCCACTGTAGAGACTTGAGAGACTGTGGCTTTGCACAGTGGGCATGGAGCCCCCCTCGTGGATCTGGCGTCGTGCACTCATCCGGCTGAGGTGCCCCCCCTTTCCTTCCCCCTGAGGTGCCTGCTTTATTTCTATCTGATGCCCCAGCAGTGTTCTCTCCGTCTTGTTTGGGTATTGAGTGTGGGCCTCGCCCATGCATTTTGGGCCCAGTGGTCCACGGACTATGATGGTGGAATCCCTTGGACTTGTATTCTTGGTGTATATATTTGTTTATAGTGTGAATATCTTTGTATATGTATACATTTTTGATTCATGTCTTTGAATATATTACAATCATTCGACTCATTTCCTTTTGTCTTTGCATTCTTCCAGCGGGGGTTGGAGGGTGTAACTGTAATGTATCATGATGTATTAGTGTGTGTGTTGTCGTGGGTGAGGATGTGGGTGGGGGTGTTGCGTGTGTGTGTCACTGTTTTTTCCCTCCCTCCTCCCCAGTACTCACCGTGGTCTTCACAGCTGGCGTTCGTGCTCCTGGTAGAGGAGCAGGAAGATAAAGGCTGGAAGAATCTGGAGCTCGGGTTCCATGGCGTCCTGGTTCCTCGTGGGGTGTGTAGAGGTGAGTGTTTTCCCTTCCAAGTCCTGTTTCCATTGTGTTTTTTGTTTACGGTGAATCCGCCCCGGAAAAGGTGGCGGATTGGACTGTTGTAATTCTGTGAGCGGTACATTGTCCTCTGCCTGTCTGTTGGCGGTTACCGCCGCGGTGTTTGTTTGTACCGACTTGGCGGTCGGAGTGTTAAAGTGGCTGTCTATGTTGGCGGTTTCCGCCACGGTTGTGATTCCATTTTTTTTTCCGCCGGCCTGTTACAGCCGATTTAACACCGACCGCCAGGGTTGTAATGACCACCTATATGTCCTACCTTAACCATACACTGCACCCTGCCCTTGGGGCTACCTAGGGCCTACCTTTGGGCTGTCTTACATGTAAGAAAAGGGAACGTCTAGGCCTGGCAAGTGGGTACACTTGCCAAGTCGAATTTACAGTTACGACTGCATCCACAGACACTGCAGTGGCAGGTCTGAGACATGATTACCGAGCTACTTATGTTGGTGGCACAACCAGTGCTCCAGGCCTACTAGTAGCATTTGTTTTATAGGCCCTGGGCACCTCTAGTGCACTGTACTAGGGACTTACTAATAAATCAAATATGCCAATCATGGATAAGCCAATTACATACACATTTTGTACAGGAGCACTTGCACTTTAGCACTGGTTAGCAGTGGTAAAGTGCCCAGAGTAACAAAAACATTAAAATCAGAGTCCAACACACATCAACAACCTGGGAAACAGAGGCAAAAAGCTAAAGGAGACCACGCCAAGAATGAAAAGTCTAACAGGTACTAATTTGGTTGATGACATGCTGCTTGGCACCATTGCTTGTGGATCTACAGTACACATTATAAATACAAAAAACCCTACTGGAGGGAAAGCACAGGGATGCACATTGTACACCAGGTCTACTCATGTCAATCACCTTAGATTTGCAACATAAGGTGGTCTTAACCCAAATTGACAACCCCCGGAGGGTCTACCACTCCAGGAAGTTGTAGCAGGTAAAGAAAAATTAACAAACCCTACAATATTCTGTGTGGCTACCAACTAGGTCTCTTGAAATAGGCATATATCGAATGAATCAATAAATAAACCCCAGCTAGGGCAAGCAAGTTTGAAAACGAAGCCAGCAAAATTCTATGAGACAAATTTAGTATGAATGGGCAGGGCATTCCTCAAAATCACATGATCCACAGTTGTTGTAGGAGTAAGTTCAGGGGTTACCAGCCTATTAGACAAAATATTACTGTGTCTAATTAAAGACGCTTGGTGTCAATCTATACCATCTAAATACACAAGAGGAAGAAATCTGTTAGGGGTCAGGACAGAAGACCCAGCATCAATGGTGGCCCTAGTAAAAATAGACCCTGGTCCCACCCTATCTCTTGGGACCAGATGTCTATAAAAAAAGCCAAGGGGAATAAGAATAATGCCACCTCCTGACTGTTTGGCTCAAGTCCCGCTCCTAATCAGTCACTCTGTCAATTCAGGAACCCTTTGGTTGATGACTGCACAATCCCCTGTAAGGTACTTAGATAAGGGGCTAACCCATCCCACCCTCCACATGAATAGAATATCATTATATTCAATAATTTTGAACTCCGTATGGTGGGTCAACCAGTTACACACCTTAGTTTTGAGGTGCACAAAAGGTTCTTCTTGGGTGCCCTGTACTGGGGGAACTCTGGTTAGAATAACCACGTAAGGGCAGCAGTCGAGGAGAGACTCAACCAGGACTGGAGATGTGTTGGAAGCCTGCAGCTGCAAATTGTAACTCTCATGCAACACCCTATTCGAAGCTACAGAACTTGGAGAAAATGTGGGGTCTATTTCTTGGAATGGAAGGCTGGGGCCATCAGTAACAGCTGGCCTACTGAAACTACGGGGCGAGTGCTATTACTGGCAATTTTGGTCAGCAGCAGATGAGCCACCCCCCCCCCCCCCCCCAAATAACATTAGTCAAATTTCTAATGGTGAGTTCCAAGGAACACATCTTGTCCATCAAGGGAGTGATAAATGCATGCACAGATGAAGTAAATCGATTCAAAATGAGATCCCAATTAGGGGCCATGGAAATATCACCATCTGCAGTGGGCCTAGTCGAGCCCACGGTGATCTGCAATGAAGGGGGATCTGCGCACTATTTATGATCAGAACTTTGCCTTGTGCCACCTAACTGTTTGTCATGACCCCCTCGTTTCAGCCTGCACTTTCTTTTGGGACACGGTTCGCCACTACTGGCATGCACGAGACAGTGGAACTTGGAGACACAGTAGCTGCCAAATTAGCAGACTGACCAGTGTCTCTTTTGGGAGTAAGGCCCATACTAGACTAAGTGACTAAGGCTATAGAGTTTGAGCCAGCGGGTGAACCTTATGAGGGTAGTGGAAGGGGTCATGAGCTATACTAAAGCTCCAGAAAGCCTCCTTTCTGCCAATTCAATCTCCTTGGACACAGCACTAACCACATGGGCCTAAAAGGAGTCCAATGTGGAAGGGCCTGGTAGATTGGCTGTAATAGTAGCTTTAACCATCTGAGCTTTTCTCTTACCCATAATGTCTCCCAAATGGCCACCAATTACAAATTAATAAAGGGCGGAGGGGAGCCAAGCCAATAAATACCAGCAGTGAGTCACCCCAGACGTCTGCAAGAAAGTGGGTGAGTGGTTTCAATGCACAAGGAACAACAAGAGGAAGCTAGACCGACCCCAAGCGGCAATAAGAGACTTATACCAGGGAGCCCAACAAAAGCTGCCCTTGTGAGAATAAGTAATTAAGAACTAAATACTCACCACTGTATGCAAAGGAGCTATGCCCCAAGAATCCTCAGTGTCAGCACAGCCCAGCCTCAGTCCGCCCACTCTGCAGAAGGTTTGCAAAAGTTATGAGCGCATTGGTGCACTTAGCCCCACCCCCACCTGTCCCGTACCAGCAGAGCCTCTTTGTGCAAGGTGTTATGGCAGGTGTAGTCCTTTAGGGCTGGGGCATGAAACAACATACCTGGAGTCAGAGCTCCCACTCCACCAGTCACTCCTGTGTCCTGCGCTGTGGGAGTCTTGGAAGCACTGTGAGTGAATTGGTGCACTTAGCCCCACCCCCCTCCTGTCCCATACTAGTAGCACCTCAGGATGCAAGGTGTTATGGCAGGTGTACAAAAAAAAAAAAAATGATGGACAGAGTGTTGAACAGGGTCAAGACTGATTTGCATATGGCTGGGTCCAAACTGGGGTGGCATGGTGAGCAAAAACAAAAAAAACAATGGATTAAAACCAGATCTTTGCAACTGGGGGTGAGTGTTTGCATTGTTCAGCATTCTGTCCATCATCTGTTCTTTTTGCTTTTGTCACCCTAAGTGCGCCGGGTATGCCCAGACGTGGGCCATGGGCTCACTATGCCACTGGAATTAAGCTAGCCTAGCTGAAGAAGGGTGATACCCTGAAACAGGTCCCAGGACACTTGTTTCCAGTCCAGGGAGGACCTGGCTTGGCAGTTCGGTTTGGACTGTCCGCATGAGGAACAGGGTCAAGACTGATTTGCGTAGGCTGGGTCCAAACTGGGGTGGCATGGTGAGCAAAAAAACGATGGATTGAACCCAGATCTTTGTGACTGGGGGTGAGTGTTTACATTGTTCAGCATTCCATCCATCATCTGTTCTTTTTGTTATGACAGGAGTAGTCCTCCAGGGTTGGGGCCAGTAAGACTCAACTTTCACTCCAGGAGGGAGGTTTGGGGGGCACCCAATTACAAATTTCAGTAGCCAATGCTCTGGCTCCATGCCTCTCCTCACCCAGATCATATCGCACTGGAAAGAGCAATTGAGCATGATAGACTGGTGGAGTGGCTCTTTACCACTAAACAGTCTGAGTTACGCCTTCTGAGAATCTGTGAGGTCATGTAGGTCTGCTGGGCTAAATTCCTGTGCATTAGAGGGTCCCCTTTTCCTTACTCCATGTCACTTCCACTGTGGGAGCTCCTGAGCACAAGGGACGTAGCCTGCACATTTGATACATGACTGTGGCAGATGCTGGCATCATGCGCACAGGTGATTTATATGCACAAGGTGTGATGTGTTCCTATGTACAATTGAGGAAAGCCCATGACTTAGGACTGGGCCATTTCGTGGTGTAAGGTGCTTTAGCTTACGCGTTTTCCTCTGGGATCTGGTAGAGCCAGGTCCAGCTGCAGTGCTCTATTACCTGCTGACACACAAGGGAGGGCGCATTGCTGTGGCAGTTCTGTACACTGCCCTGCAAAAGCAGTTAGCAAAATCTAGTAGATTTCATTGCGCCATTTTTGCAGGCCTCTTAACACCGGAACTCCCCCTTGCATACATAATGTGGTGCAAGGGGTTGCAAAGTGGCACAATGCATGCATTGTGCAACTTTGTAAATATGGCATGGTGATTTTCGTCTTGTTGCGCCACATTAGCATTAAAAAAATTATGCTAATGTGGCACAGGGTGGTACTAGGGCCTTGAAAATCTGGCCTTTGGTTTCCTCTTTGTTTCACCAGAACTCACTTCCAAAGGCTCAGGAACTGGAATTGGCACCACTTGGCAAATCAGGGCTCTCAGACAAGAAAGCCCAGGTGCTGCAAGATGAAGTCTTTGATGTCGCTGAAACTTCTAACAGGAGGCAAGCTCAGTTCAAGCCCTTGGAAAACTTGAGATAGCATGATATAGAAAGCAAAGTCCAGTCCTTTCACTCCCAGGATAGAAGCAGCAAGTAGCAGGCCAACATAGCAAAGCAACAGGCAGAGTGACCGTCCCTCCTACGTCATCTAGCTCTTCTTACTGGCAGAATGTCCTCAGTCTAGAAGTGTTCTGAAGTTGTGATCTAAGAGGCCCAATACTTATACTCATTTCTTCCTTTGAAGTAGGCAAATTTAAAAGAAAAGTCTTTGTACTGCACAAGGCCCTGCCTTTCCTGACCTGGCCGAGCCACACTCCAGAGGGCTGGAAATTGCTTTATGTGAGGACAGGCACAGCCCCATTCAGGTGCAAGTGTCATCTCCTCCCACCCGTCTAGCCCAGGAAAACCCATCGGAATACGCAGGGCACACCTCAGGTCCAATTGTGTGACTGTCTAGAGTGAATTCACAAAGAGCCCAAATGTTATTCTGACCCAGACATGTATTCCACAGGCAGACAGAGGTACAGAATGGTTAAGCAAGAGAATGTTCACATTCTAAAAATGGCATTTTCAAATTTACAATTTAAAAAACAACTCAACCAAAAGAGGTATTTTTAAATTGTGAGTTCAGAGACCCCAAGCTCCAAATCTCTGTCTGCTCCCAATGGAACATTACACTTAAAAGATGTTTCATGGCAATCCACATGTTAACCTATGGGAGAGATAGGCCTTGTTTTAATGAAAACCGATTATGCAGTATTTCACTATCAGGACATGTAAAACACACCAGTACATGTCCTTCCTTTTAAATACAATGTACCCTGCCCAAAGGGCTGTCTTGGGTCTACCTTAGGGGTGACGTACAGGTAGTAAAAGGGAAGGTTTGGGCCTGGCAAGTGGGTGCACTTGCAGGTCGAACTGGTAGTTCTAAACTGCCCACTAAGACATTGCAGTGGCAGGTCTGAGACATGTTTACAGGGCTACTCATGTGGGTGGCACAATCAGTGCTGCCGACCCACTAGTAGCATTTTGATTTACAGGTCCTGGGCACACATAGGGAACTTTACTAAGTACTTACTAGTAAATCAAATATGCCAATCATGATTAAACCAGCCACCAATACAGTTTAGAGAGAGACAGCACTTGCACTATAGCACTGGTCAGCAGTGGTAAAGTGCCCAGATTCCTAAAGTCAACAAAAACAGGTCAGAAAAAACAGGAGGAAGTGAGGCCAAATTTTTGGGAATGACCCTGCAAAAAGTACTCTAATCAACTTTCACGGAATTCATGGTTTAAATACCTGCAGTTTAACTACCTTCACCAGCTGTACCTCTCCCCAAGTAGCATCCGTTATATATTCCTGGGTTTGACGATGGTGTGCTCGCAATATGCTGCACCCGAAGCGTCCTTCTACATATGGTGTGGGAATCTCAAGTGTCGGACCTGGTGGGTAGGGAACCAACTCCCACCACAGGATTCTGTTCGTTAGGGCCGATTCCTAGGAATAAAAAAAAACAAGCATCGGTGTCGTATGATAGACATCACACTGACCTTATGCAAGAATGACATTGAAATGGTTTGGAAGGCCTTAGAATCCCACTTGATATTGCTGTGGCTCACTCTGAAAGTAGGCTATAGCGGAACAGACAGCCATGAATGTAATAAGTCGATGGACTGGGGCCATACAGGGTATAACAATAGAGGATGCTTACGAACTGGAGGTCAGACATCACAACAGACTGTCCTGAATACCATGAGTAAGCCACGTGACTGTATGGTTGTCTCCTTGGGCACTCAGCGGGGCATGTTGTGTTGGGGGAGTGGACGTGCAAATTAGACTGAGCCCCGCACATCAGGCCCTAGGATGCCAATTTACTCAAGCGATTAAGGTAAGGATTATATAAACGAGAAGTGGACACTACAGGCAGACTTCATGAGGGCACAGGGGCCAGTCAGAGCCCCATGGTGAATTTGACTACCAGCAAGTCGAGGTCACAGTGTTGCTTCTTTTTTAATTTATAGTTTTAATGCTCAGTTGGTTGCAATGGGTTTTTTCCTCCCTTACTCTGCACAGGAGGCTGATAATCACAAAGGAATGGAATTGTGTTCGCATAATCCCCTGCTCCCCTGTTGGGACCCTTTGCCCATGCTGTGCCATGTGGCGAAGGGATACAAAAGCTACCCATATTATGTTGCTGGGGTGTGGGATGAGGGTTTGATGATTAACAGAACTGTAACACTACGAAGTGAAAATGCAAAACTCAATTTTTAAACAAAAGGGTCATGCCAGTAAATACAAATTCAGCACTTTCAAACTTGCATATGTTGAACTTCTCTTCATATTGTCACTTTGTACATTCCAATTTAAGAGAGGGAAAAATGTAATCCCCCAGATAATAATATTAATCATTCTAATCAGTTCTAAAACAATTATCTGGCAAGAGCTTTATATTAACAATCTGTCACTGTTATATTCACTGAAGCGATCCAGTAAGTGCTATAATCCTATAGGTGTCTTGTAAATGGGATGAGGGGCAGCGCACTGGGTGAGGAAGGGGGGAATAAACAATGAATGTATTCAATAAAAAAGCACTTACCTTCCCTCGCTGCCGTGCCACTCCTCTCCTCCGTCGCAAGCTGCAGGCACAAGCTGCCAGCCTGCCCTGTGGCTAATCCTGGTGCTGCTCAGAGCAGCGTCAGAATTGGCTGGGAGTGCCCAGCCCGGTTGCTCCCAGGCAGAGTGTGAGCCTGTGCAGTCTCTCTACAGCCCGGCAACTGTGTTGCTTGGCTGGAGAGAGCCTACTGCGCATGTGTGTTTGGCTGAGCCGAGACGGCTGGCCAAACATACAAGTACTCTGAGGGAGAGTGCTGTGCACTCCTCCTCAGTGTTCGTCATTCTGTGGCCCCACTCCTTTAAAAGAAAACAATAATAAACAAAGTTTGCTATCATTTTCTTGTAAAGGTTTTGAAGCTGCTGCTGCTGGCGGGGGTGAGCTCCTCTGCCCTAACGGAGGACCTGACCCTGCCGAGATCACCATCACAAGTCTTAACTCGTGGTTACCAGTCTTTGGAGAGGACCATCTCGCCAAAGTTAGGGTAAGCACAGAACAGTATTTTACCCCATTTGAGGTGCAGAATTGTTTGGTGAGACCTCCTGAGTAGCCATAACACACTCAGACCCATATTATAGGGAACTGGCGTATGGCAACACTACAAGTCTTCTTGTTGTGCTATCCTACACCAATGTTAAATGGTGGGAATGCATCGTTTGTATAAGATACAGTGCATTCCTATCCTTTCCCCCTGCGCCGGTGCACAATTGGCTGCCTAGCGCCAATGCAGGCACCCTTCCACCATGGTGCAAAGGTGCCTGCTTTGCATGCAAGATTGTTTTTGTGCAGGAAGGGACACTTTTATTTGGAAACAGGTTTTTACTATAGGGAAAAGCTAAAACAGTCTATGGTGTGAAGTACCACTTTCCTCATTCCTGGGACATGTCAACCTCAATATTGGGCTTATTTTGTTATCTCTATAACATCATTCACCGAGGTTCCAATTCGTTACTCATGGTTCACTTTTTTAATGTAAAACATTAGTTTTTATCACATTTCAAAAATGGTCTCTATTGCCAAGTGCTGGATGCGGTTTTGGCTGAAGCTTTTCAGGCCTTCTATGGTTATCCTCAAGCCATGTTTGAAATTTAAAGTCAGGCATGTAGGTGAGGCAAGGTCACACCACAGCCCACTTGAGACTCCTGAGTTTTAGGTTGCTACTGCACTTTTGGAAAATTATTACTGCGGTTTTAATAAAAAGTCATATATATGCCAGTTAGAAGTAATCATTTGTTACAATGTTTAACGGTCAGAGAAAATACATTGTGGTTGCTTAGCAGTCTCACAGTCCAGAAGTAAAAATTAGGCAGCACTCAAATGTGCACTTTCGTAAAATAACTTTAGCCCACTGGTCTAAGACTCAGAATAAACAGAGTGCTCCCCTGCCATAAATGAAGATGTCAACTGTTTGCTTTCATCACCAACATTAAACTATTAGAATGAAGTGAGGAGTGCTGTGGGCTGCAACTGTTTTCCTTCTTTGAATTCTTGAAAGTTTTATTCACTTGCCTAGTCTTAAACTGCTTTTTACCTCGAAAAGAAAGTTTAAAGAGACTGAAGATGTGTGTGTTATACTCCCTGTAATACCTCATACAGCTTTTGCAATGTTCTGCCCTAGCGGCACATGCCACTTGTGTGTCACAACTCCATCTTGTGCCCTATGCACGATGGGCTTTACTCACTGGGCTCATGCAACCTTTCCCTTGTGGCGCCTCCCTGCCCCAAGTACTCCAATTCATGCCTCCCTTGTGGTCCCTTCCAGTCTCGAGCATTCCAGAAACTCTGAACCATTCATCCTCCTGTTCCGTTGCTAGGCAAGTTTGTGATATTGTTCACCTGTACCATCATGCACTTGGGGTTCTGTTGGTCTTGTTTATTGTTGCCAATTACTGTTGACACCTGCAATCTGCCAAGCCTCGTATCTGTTGTATGTAACACATACTTTTCCCCAGGTTCATGGGAATATTCTATGCATCCACGTGGGACACATGCTCTTCTGGAACACTCTTTGCTTCCTGTATAAGTACCCCCCCCGAACATGCATCATCCCTACACACACTTTCTGAGCCACCCAGATCTTCCAGCTTTCCAGTCCTGTGCAAGCAACATCTCTGTAGTCTATTCCCAAGTCACCCAGAACTACCAACGCTCTAGTCTTCCAATCCTTTGTGACTAATCTTTGACCCGGAATTCTGCAACACTTCCAGTGTCTTCCTTCATGAGCTACGATTCCGCCTCCTCTTGATCTTCTTTCACTGAGCCTCCTGCCAAGACAAGGCTAAGGGCCTGATTTAGAGATTGGCGGGGGTTACTCCATCACCACAGTGACGAATATTCTGTCTGACAAAATATAAACCCAAAGGATGTAATGGGATTTATATTTTGGCAGATGGGATATCCATCACCATTTTGACGGAGTAAACCCCCCGCCAAACTGTAAATCAGACCCCAAGTACCTTCCCTTCACGTTAGTGTGCACTAATCCATTATAGAAGTAAGCAGGCCTATCAGTCACTTTTATCTCTAGACTTGTCTCCAGTTCCTTCTCCTTAATTTTCCTCCAGCACTCCTTGCTTGTCTTTACTCCAGACCCTCTCTCCAACCTTCTCACATTAACTTGTTTTGTTCATGGACCAGAGACTTAAAAGTTTGTTCAGAAGCGATTGATATTTGTATGAACCTCGTAACCTCGAGACTGTGTTTCTAGCATACCTTGGGAGTGTCAGTATCTCTAACCTTTGGACCCAGTGTAAATTTGGGAGTGTCAGTAACTCCAACCTATGTTACTAGTGTAACCTGGGAGTGGCAGTAACTCCAACCCATGTTTCTAGTACAACTTTAGGAGTGTCAGTAACTCCAATCATGTTCTGAATGTAACCTTGTTCCGAGTGTAACCTAGTTCTGAGTGTAACCTTGTTTGTAGCATACCTTGAGAGTTTCCCTAAACTCCAAACTAAATACAGAGTATAACTTTGTTTCTAGTATGCCTTCGGAGAGTTTGTAACTCCAATCCATGTATCAAGTCTACCCTTTGGAGTGCCAGTAATGCCAATCTTTACTTCAAGTTTACCCTGGGAGTGTCAGAGGCTCCAATCAGTATTTCAAGGTCTTCCTCAAAGGTTACAGAACATTCCCATCCAATAATCTGGTCATTCTGCTCTTGAAGAAACCTGTAAGTGTTGGTTATTGAAGCAATGCATTGTAAATTATGTAGAGGATTGCTAATGTATTGATGTTAATTGCTTCTTCTTGTTACTCACAGTGTATTGCATCTTCACAAAACCAGAGATATTGGTCCCATAAACGTTCACCTTTGCATATCCAAACAGTCCCAGGAGCAACTCATCCTGTTAAGCAGAGTAGTACCTTCACTGAGCAGATCCAGTACCACATGTTTCTTTTTCTTATTTTGTTCCTTCCCTCCTTCCCCCTCTGGATGCTGTGGAATCTAGGAGTACCATCCCTGGATCTTGTAGTGTTCTGGGAGGGAGTGGAGATCCAGCATCAGCTGCAGTGTTGTCTCCTCGGTTTGGACCATGTGAGTGCGTGATACTGTGCAACTGTCCTAATGTCATTGATGGAAGCATTTCCCAAAAACTGGTCCTCTTACCCCATTATGTCTAGTGTTAGAAATGGGGTTTTTGGTTGGCAGACAGGTTACCCCCTGTTTAAACAAGGACCTTCACTCTGTTCAGGGTAAAGGAGAATCACCCTCAGTTAACCCCCTCTAATCCCCTTAGTAGCTTGGCATGAGCAGGCAGGCTTAACTTCAGAAGCAATGAGTAAAGTATTTGTACCAACACACACAGCAACTCAATGAAAACACTACAAAATGACTCAACACATGTTTGGAAAAATAAATAATAATTATCTAAACAAAACAAGAACAAAATGATAAAAATCTGACATACACAAGTCAAGTTATGAATTTTAAAAAGAATAAGGCCCTCATTACAAACCTGGCGGTCGGTGGAGAAGCGGCGGTCTTACCGCCGACAGGCTGGCGGTAAACATTTTGGAATTATGACCATGGCGGTTACCGCCATGGTCACCCGCCACTTCTCCGATCCGACCGCTGGGCTGGAGACCTGGGTCTCCAGCCCAGCGGTCGTCACAATACCGCTGGCGGTATCATGACCCGGCTGACCGCCATGGATTTCATGGGGTTTGGAACCGCCATGAAATCCATTGCGGTGAGCACTATCAGTGCCAGGGAATTCCTTCCCTGGCACTGATAGGGGTCTCCCCACCCCCCACCCCCAGTCCTTCCCCTACACTCCCCACCACCTCTGCCACCCCCAAAGGTGGCAGGACCCCCCTCCCTACCCCTACCCCCAACATTACATTACACATTCACACCTGACACGCATGCAGGCACCACCAACACACATACCCGCACACACACCAACATACATGCCAACAACCACACACAGTCATACGCACACACCCACATTCAGACATACACGCACACATCCATACAGATATACATACAGACAGACACGCACTCATTTCCAAACACACAACACCCCCGCATGCATACACGCACTCACACACCCCCTCTACATACGCACACCCCTATGCACGCACACAACACCCCCCCCACCCGCCATCCCCTAACGGAAGATCAACTTACCTGGTCCGTTGATCCTCCGGGAGGGGACGGGATCCATGGGGGCTGCTCCGCCACCACCACACCGTCAACAGAACACTGCCACGCCGAATCACAGAACGTGATACAGTGGGCGGTGTTCTGTTGACGTGGCGGTGGAGGTGGAGCAAACTCCACTTCCCCGCCGCCCGCCAGTATGGCTGCTGGCGGCTCTCCATCCGAAAAATGACAGAGGGCTGCCAGCAGTCATAATACGCGAGCGGAAAACCGCCAACACTGGCGGTCTTCAGCACGGCAGTCCCTCGGCGGTCTTGTCAAAAGACCGCCGAGGTCGAAATGACCCCCTAAGTGTCTTAGGCCTTCATTATGACTTTGGCGGTCTATAACGTAGACTGCTGAAGTCCCGTCAGCCACAAGACCGCCAGGGATGGTGGTCATCCAACCACCATATTATGACTGCTGGCGGCTCTCCACCAAAATTTGGATGGAGAGCCGCCAGCAGCCATACTGGTAGTCGGTGGTGCAGTGGAAGCTGCTTCACTTGCACCGCCACATCATCATAACACCGCCACGCCTATTACGAGTTGGTACTATGCATGGCAGTGTTGTGGTGAAGGGGTGCTGGCGTGGAGTAGGCCCCAGTAATCCCGTCCCCTCCCGGGCGACCACTGAAAAAAGGTAAGTGCTCGTCCAATAGGGGAGGGGGGTGATGAGTGGTGTGTGCGTGCATGGGGATGTGCGTTTGTGTGATTTGAAGGGTGTGTACATTTGTGTGTGATTGTGAGTGCCTGTGAGTGCGTGAATGGATGCAGGGGTGTTGGGGATGTGTGTGAGTGTATGTGTGTGTCTGCATGAATGCGTGAATGCATGTGTGTGTGTGTGGTGCGTGCATGGTTGGATGGGGTGGGGGGTCTCTACGCGCTTAGGGGGGAGTGTGGCTTTGTGGGGGGGCGGCTGGAGGAGTTCCATACTGGCAACAGGAATGTAAATTCCTGTTGCCAGTATCATTTCCGCCAGGGATTTCCTGGCGGGCTTGATGCCAGGAAATCCCTAGTGGAAGGAGGCTCCAAATACCATTGTGGGTCCGACCGCCCTGGCTGTAGAGGCGGTGAACTGGCTGCTTTGCAGCCTTGTTCACCTCCATGGTCATAATCTGGCGGTTCAGCACCACCCAAATGTCATAATGAGAGCTTTAATCCTTAGAAAACAGTGAGAATGCTTTTATTTCACAAAAGGGTAGCTTCAAAATAAAGCCGCACGGATGAGCGTGCGTTGGGAAATACCAGTGATGCATCAATTTCTCACCAGCAAGCAAGAACATGCGTCACCACTTCTCCGGTCAGGTCGGCATGCGTCGTTTCTTCTCTCCCTCAAGACAGTGATGCGTCAATCCGGACAGGCACCTCGGGTCCGGGCAGGCTTTGCGTTGATTTTTCCAATCCTAGCGATGTTTGTGTTGAAATCCGGTCACACGGTGCCAAGAAACCGTGCTGCATGGGGGCTTGCATCATTGACAGCAGCCACTGTGGGTGTTGTTTCTTCAGCTGCATTTTGTTGATCTCCCAGCAACGATACAGGTGGAGAATCATTTTTAGCTGCAGTGACTCGCAAGGCAAGTCATTTAGCAGCCGCGAAGAGGGTGGTGCGTCAAACTTTGTTCCTCACTGCGAATTTCTGTCCTTTTCCACCAGCTGCACCTTTCAAAGACCCATAGTGTAATGCTGCGGGCCTTCGCGGCCCGGGCAGGAAAACCGGTTTGGGCCATGGTTGGAGCCGTGGTCTGTTTTCCCGGCCGTGGGACTCGCCGCAGCCCTTTTTTCCGGCCTTGAATCGTCCGGGCCCATGATTGGGCATCAGGCCTCGCCATGTTTGGGGCACGGCAAGGCCTCGGCGTTAGGAGTATGTGCCCCCCCACCCCTCACTTACCTGGTGTCTTGCCTTTTTTGGGCTATTTTTCTTCTGTCTTCTTTCTTTTTTCTTTCTTTTTTTTCCTTTTCTTCTCTCTAGTGGGGCCATATTCTCCTTCTCCCCGCATGCCTTTCTTCAAGTCTTCTTCCCTGCATGCATCTGGTTCCCTTTCTAATATGGCGTCCTCATCTACTTTGTTCTATAGTCTTTTCCCAATCTAACGTGGCGTTCTTGCTTTTTCCTGCATGTCACTTCCTGTTCAGGGGCATTTAGGGGGTTAGATTCTTGTTCTCCTTGCGCTGCAATACTTCCTTTGGTGGTGATCACACTTTGGTTGTTTTCTTCCGATTCCCGTCTTTATTCCTGTTTTTTCCAGCTTTCTTCCAGTTATTTTTCTTGACTTGGAAGCCTGATATATTTTCATATGTCTTTTTCTTCTGTTACATGGAGTTCCTGTCATAGAGGTTTTTTCCCTTTGGATTTTTTTTTCCTCTGAGACTCACTCTGGAGGGCATGGACTGCCTTTGATGTACCATTGTCAGCAGCACCATGGCTACCGAAAAGGGCCGCCCTTACCTTGGCCAGAGCAGGACCTGCAAGAATCAAGCTCGCCCTCCTGACAAAGGCCGTAAGCTAAGGGTAGATCGTGACACAGAGACAGGTTAGGGCACCACTTGGCAGGCAGGACTCTCAGCAGAAAGCCCAAGTGCTGGCAGGGAGAAGTCTTTGTTGTCCCTGAGACTTCAACAACAGGAGGCAAGCTCAGCTCAAGCCCTTGGAGATTCTTCACCAGTGGGAAGTCACACAAACGTCAGTCTTTGTCCTCTCTAAGGTAGAAGCAGCTACTGCAGGCCAACCCAGCAAAGCACAGTCACAGGCAAAGGGACAGTACTCCTCCTCCAGCCACCAGCTCTTCTCCTTGGCAGAGGTTCATCTTGGTTCCAGAAGTAATCTGATTTTCAGGGGTTTTGGGTGGTCTTCTTCTATGATTTCTGCCTATGAAGTAGGCCTACTTCAAAGAGAAGTCTCTGTTGTTTTTAAGATCCTGCCTTGCCCAGGCCAGACCCCAGACATACAACAGGGGGTTGGAGACTGCACTGTGTGAGGGCAGGCAGAGCCCTTTCAAGTGTACGTGACCACTCCTTCCATCCCTTCAGCCCAGATGGCCCATCAGGATATGTAGGCTGTACCCCAGCTCCCTTTGTGTCACTGTCTAGAGGAGAGATGTAAACAGCCCAACTGTCAAACTGACCCACACAGGGAATCCACAAACAAGCAGAGTCACAGAATGATTTACGCAAGAAAATGCCTGCTTTCTAAAAGTGGCATTTACAAACACACAATCTAAAAACCAACTTAACTCAAAGATCTTTTTTAAAATTGTGAGTTCAGAGACCCCAAACCCCACATGTCTATCTGCTCCCAAAGGGAATCCGTACTTTAATATTATTTAAAGGCAGCTCCCATGTTAACCTATGAGAGAGATAGGCCTTGCAACAGTGAAAACTGAATTTGGTAGTATTTCACTGTCAGGACGTGTAAAACACATAAGTGCATGTCCCATCTTTAACATACACTGCACCCTGCCCATGGGGCTACGTAGGGCCTACCTTAGGGGTACCTCACATGTATTAAAAGTAAAGGTTTCGGCCTGGCAAGTGGGTACACTTGCCAAGTCAAATTGTCAGTTTCAAACTGCATGCACAGACACTACAGTGGCAGGTCTAAGCCATCTTTACAGGGCTACTAATGTGGGTGGCACAACCAGTGCTGCAGGTCCACTAGTAACATTTGATTTACAGGCCCTCAGCCCTAGTAAATCAAATATGCCAGTCATGGATAAGCCAAGGTACACATATAATTATATAGGGAATGCTTACACTTTAGCACTTGTCAGCAGTGGTAAAGTGTCCAGAGCAAATAAAAACAGCAACAACAGAGTCCAGCACACAGACACAACCTGAGAAGTAGGGGAGACCATGCCAATGATGCCAAGTCTAACATCTAGCAGTGCAGCAACAGTTTCACCCATCTAAAAGGTTATAGAAATGAATTCTAACACAACATTGAGAAACAAATGCAGATTAAGTCCAAATTCAAAGCAATAGCTTCAGTATAGAATTTATCTGTGGAGCACAACATCAACAAACATATTACAAGATTCAAGGTATATCATATGAATGGTGGTTCTACTGTTAGACTGGATACAGTGGGATCAGTTTGAATAGTCTGTGGAATTGCTAATCATGCATTATCCAAGGTTAAGAAGGGAGTCATGGACCTTGAAAACAATCACTTTTTCCAAAGCCCTTCATTTATGGAAATCACTTATTTTACTACCTGATGCATAGGCTATCCAAGAGCAAATATGGATTTTAATTGTGTTTATAGCTGCCCAGTGTAGGGAAGCTCTTGTATATATGGCATTTAAAATATTTTCCAAATGCAATACCTCAGGAGAACTTTATATGCATATTGTTGATTTGCATGTGGCTCAGGAGAACAGGGTATCCCCTCCTGGTCACCTTTCTCTGGAGATAACCAGGATGAAACAGACAAGGCATTGTAGAGTCAGGGGACGTATCTCTAGGCATCTTTCCCTTGCCAACTTATCTTGGTGGTACATGATCCAGTATCAATTGTGCAAAGATCATTCTCTTTAGGTTTTCTACGGTTCCCAGGTTCCTCTGAAGCTTTTCTGATGCTGCTGGGATTTGTGAGCTCTGTGTACAAATTCTAAATATTCAAACAAATAAATGCTCCAATTTATAGCTATTTGATAATGGCTCAGACTATTTGAAGAAAACTGTGGAGTGCAAATACATCTCAAGGTTTTAAGGATTGAATCAATGATTGGAGAGATGGTACAGAATGAAAAGTGTCTGAAATTGTTTAATGGGATACAATAGTTTTCAGTACTCATTGAATATAGGGGTTAAATATGCCTAGCAAACACAACAAATGCAAGAGATCAGACTGAGACTGCAGAAAAGCACAGAATAAGCAGCAGGTTAAACAGTATCTTCTAGGTGATTAGCCACTGTCAAACCAGAGAATTGAATACTGGCACAAAAGAGGATCAAAACTGGGTTCTGCACATTTTATGAGAAGGTATAGTTTACCTACCATTAATCTTCATTCGTCCAGTTCTACAGTCCTCATCTAGGTACTTACTAAATCACTCTGAAGGCTCCACAGCTCTTCCCTATCTCCTTGAGCAACTTAAGGGAGATAATACCATCCAGACTTCCTGTTGCATCTATGTTCTCTTCTATACTTCTTATTGAATTCTGGACGGGTAAAGGGGGGCGTAAGCCATGGGACGAGGAATGTGGAATCACAATAATAAAGATTACTAAATTACTAGGTAATCTAGACATCACCTCATCACTCACATCCCTCGTCCCACTCAATGTTTAATGCAGAGATGACAAAGCAAATGAAGTGTCTTATAAGAAATAAAACACACACAACAGAGTTCAAGCTATCCAAGTTTTATTTGAAAACTACATGAATCTGTTAACTTCACATGCTCTCAAGACACATTTCTTGAATGCAAAATTGACATACTAAAGTAATTCACTTGCTCGAGCCAAGATCAACTGGTCGTTATTAACAAAAGTTGAAGATGTTGCCTTGCTTGCTGCAACACTGCTGTCTATAATGGAAGAAACACCCGTATTCACCCTTATTCTGCCCAGGAGGCTGCCATACTGCTTTACACCGCTAGCGGCATCTAAGTGTATGAATCCACCTTGAACCCCATTCAGGTCAGAAACAAAACTGGTGCAACACTCTTGAGTTCCGTAGAAGTCTGAATTAACGTTTGGTACAAAATTAGGACCCAATTTCAAATCAATGTGATCGTCATAAATACTCAAATAACAGGAGTGCAGAGCGAAGCATTCAGCTTGTGCAGTCTTCAGGCAGTACTAAAAGCCGCTAGCAAAACAACCTTTAGCAACTGACATTTAAATTGAATCCTCTTGTAATGTTTCAAAGTGATTACAAAGCCTTCAGGACCAATAGCAAAAGTCAAATATACTGTAATTTGAAACCCTCTTTAATGGTAAAGTTGGATTTTAAGTCACAATTCTGAAAATGCTACTTTTAGAAAGTTGGCTCTTTCTTTCCCTAACATTTGGTGCTAGCTGTTACTGTCCTGGGCCACAAGACTGTAAATGGCTCTGCTGTTGCAGTTTGTGGATTCTGCCAGACAGTGAGATAAAGGGGGCTATTTGCAGTCAGGATGGGCCATCCTGTCTGGATGGTTGGGGGTGAAGCTATGCCCTGTCTTACTTACACTACATAAAGGACTCGCCTCCAGTATATCCAAACAAATGTGACACTAGTCTTTTGTTACCCCCAGACTTCTTGGAGCCTTAACAGGGGAAGATCCAGATTTGGGGGTAGTATAGGGAATTTCCCCACTTCAAAGGCTGGCACCAGGTATAAACTTTGGACCTGCAGAGTCATTCTTTAGTACACTCCTGCATCTGTCGGCATTACAGAAGAAGGACTGCTTTGCTTCCTAGAGGGTGGCCCTGCTGCTACCAGAGGGCCATCATGCTGATTGCAGACTGCACTGACCCCCAGAGGGCTTCCCTGCTCATTGACAACTACCCTTCTCACTCAGAACTGAGAGACTCCAAGGGTCAGTTGGCTGACCTCCTGTCTGAGCTACATTAACACAGCAAAGCTCAGAGGCTTCTCTGCCACTGCGCAGCTAGCCTGCTGCAACTGGACCTGCCTAGATGTGCAACTAGACCTGCCGGAACTCTACTAGAGTGTGTGCTTGATCCCCATAAGGTGCCTCTCCAGGTTTTGAAACCTTTGCTGGCATCAGAGTGCATTCTCTTCAAGAAAAGGAGAAATACTGAAGTTTTGGGCTACTCACAACCACCAGCGCAAAGCTCCAGTGAATCTGATTGCTGATTGTTCAAGCTATAGTGACTGCCAGCAACATCCGGCAATGCAAGATCGGCACTTCACACTACAGCAACAACTGCCTATGGTGGCTGCCAAAGCGAAGCTCCACCAATGACCGTCTGTGATGCCTAACCAGATTTTCTTGTTACACCAATGACCGTCCGCAATGCCAGGCTTGCTCTTCTCATTAAAGCGAACGCCATCCACTATGCCTTTCCTTCTCCTTGCAGCCTCCTCCATCATGAACTGGACTTTTCATGTCAGTTGTCATCTTGGTCTCATTTTATTTATTCAAATTAAATGTACTCTATTTCTCTAAATTGGTTTGGGGGTTTTCTTGTGTTGTGTTTTTTATTTTGTGTGTACACCGCAGAAATACTTTACATTTTGCCTCCAAGCTAAGTCTGACTGCTTTTCTGTTAAGCTAGCACAGAGTTAAGAAGATGTTAATTTAGTGACTTTTGGGGTTCACCCTGGCTAGGATTGTGATTGTTGCCTGAGTAGGACTTCCACCCTTCTCAATGCATAACCCAATTTCTTACAGGCCGATTTCCTATGACTCTACCTTTCAATCTCCAGAGTAGCAATTTTAGGGCCTGTTTTAGATGTTGGCAGATCTGTTCCCACGATCACATTTCTGTTGGTTATTCTGTTCACCTACTAGGTGGTCTGCCTGCCCAAATTAGATGCTAGTAGGTCTGCAGACGTTAGTCTGTCCATGTCCTGGCTTCTCTGCCAGAATTTTCCTCCCGCGTTGATAGCATTGCAGGCATCAGCAGCTGTCGTAGAGAATACAGCCAATATTTCCGCCGGGCCAATCACAATCTGCCTTCCCATCGACGTAACTGTGGTGGCTAAACCTCCACACCTGAGTTGGCCGTTCTGACGGGATATAAGGTAGAAGCTTACCTTTTTTTTCTTTTTTCCATTTCTGTTTCCATTATGAACTTGATTATCCTAGTCCTTCCTTTGCTGCTGCTACTTCACCATGAAGCAAATCAACCCAGTTGTTGCCAGAATCAAAGGTAAGCTTTTATTCCACTTGTTTTCATTTGATTTGTCTGTTTACATTTGCTCTGGATTCATGCATTTTCAACATCTTACAAGCAATTTCTTTCAGATGTGTAATGCATGTGTGTGTAATGTCCTTTAGGAAATAATAGAAACACACCTATATTAACATTTTTTTTTTCAAATTTTGTCCAGGCTTCGAGCATGATAATAGACAGTTACCCAAAATTTGACACAAATCAAAACACAGAATTAAACACATAATTTGTTCATACAGGTGTGTTCATTTATTTATCATAAACTAACAAATTATGAACATATGCATTACACTTTTTTAATATTTTAAATTCAATATAATTCAGTGATAGCACTAGAGAAGGTAAAACATTTTAAAAAATAAATCTAAAATCAATGTTACTTTTAAACTTAAATCGTAACGTTAATTTATTTATGTGTTATATCCCCTTGTCTAGTGCATTCACTGTATTTTATTCTATAAAGTATATCTACTTTCATTTTTCTAAGTTGTAATGCATATTTGTTTTTTTTCACTTATTAAGGTAAAATAAACACATCTGTATTAGCACTTCTTAATAATAATATGAATCGCATCTTTTGGTGTAAGTGTCCACTACCATGATGAATGTTTGCACCAAAATGTTAATGTCCATTACTTTTTCAAATGTTTCTGATGTTTGGACTTTACAAATATGTCATAATAAAAATATTTTGCATCTACTGTTATAAATGTAAGTAAGAATATGTATTTCACATTTTCAACATTAACTTGTTTAAAAATCAATGAATTCTACAAGAATAGTAACGGTAGGACAAACTTTGTAAAATTAAACGTTTTTATTCATAAATTAGATCATTCTCATTCAGATTATTTTGCAATATAAAAAAATTAAATAAGTAAAAAATGGTGTCCAACACAACAGCACATGGCTGTCCTGCCCATAATTTGCCTCTTATCCAGAGTCGAAGGGTAACCTCCTCAGGAAAGGACATCTATTTGGTCCAGAGCAGATACCTCAAGGCTTTTTGTTAGGAGGGGTAGGTTTAGATTTGGTAGGGGTCAAGGCAAGTAAGAGTAGAATTTGGAAGGAGGAGTAAGGGTTGGAGGGGTGGTAGAGGATTGGTTTGTGGAGGTAGAGGAAGCTGGAGTGGGTGAAGTGCTTGTGCCTGTATGTTTGCAGCTTCATGTGGGACTGGTGTTTGTTGTGTATGTTTGGATGTGTGTTTGTTGACTGGTGTGTCATATTCTGGTGAATGTGTGTGTTCAATTTTGGATGTTGTTGTTTTGTGTGTATGTGTGCCTTTGTGTATTTGTATTGGTTTTGATGAGTGTGTTGTTCTGGTGGTTGGTGTGGTTGTGGTGCTTGTAGGTGTGTTGGTGGTTGTAGTGCTTGTAGGTGTGGTGGTTGTTGTGGTGCTTGTGGATGTGGTGGTGCTTATGTGATTCTGGGTGTAGTGGTACTTGTGAGTGTTGTATTTGTGGGTGTAGTGTCCATAGTGTATGTATGTTGTTTGTGTGTTTCTTTGTGTTTGTGTTTATGTGTGTGTGATTTTGCTGCTTGTGTCTGTTGCAGCGGGTGCCTCCAAAGGCGAGAGTGTGCCTGGGATTGGGGTGTGAGTTGTGGTTTAGGTTGGGGAAGGGACCTGCATTGGCGCAGAAGGTTGGGCAGGTTGGGAGGCTGGGGTGAGTAAGGAGGCTGCTATTTTAGCAAATGATCTCTGCATACCAGACATTAAACTGGGAATGGCATCCAGAAATATAGCCATTTGTTGCATTTGGCAGCTTAGCACCTGGATGCCATTCACTATCGCAGTCTGGCCTACAGAGATGCTGTGTGAGAGGACAATAACCTACTCACTCAGTGCAGCAGGGCTGAGAGAGGTAGGGGGTAATGTGCCTGAGGTAAAGGAGACTCAAACCCTTTAAGAGGGTCAGGATCGGCCAACTGAGGGGGGTGCAAGAGGGAGTAGGGAGATGTGTCTCTGGGTGGTGGACAAGGATGCGGTTTTAACAGTTCCAGTAGGGTCCACCACCACTAGGGACTGGTCACTTGTGGAGGCCTCTGATTAAGATGAAGATGTGGTGTCCTCCATTTCAGTCCCCTCACCCTCCATGCCAAAGTGTCCATCAGTGTCAGATGTTTCCCTACCTGAAACACAGTGACTAGCTGCTTCTCCGCCTTCTTGGCCAATGTCTCCTTCCCCTCCTCTTGAAGATGCTGTAATGACAAATACAATAATTTTATTGTATCTGTGTAAATACATTCTCATTAATTTTGTTTTCTCAAAATGTTTTCTAAAATGTTATATTTCACCTGCTTAAAGGCTTTTGACTTTAGGTGTATTTATGTGCATCTTTATCCCCTGCATGTAGGGAACATTTTCAGAAACCATTTGTTTAGAGTTTTGTAATTTTCCATTATTGCTCCTAATTCAGTTCTGGTAATTTTATCTATGTTTTCTATCTACAGGAACATGAAGTTGTACACTTCTAAATGTTTCGAATTCATTATTTAAAAAAGTGAACTCATTTTAGATTTAAAAAAACACATGGCGCATTGTATGTACAAGGCTAGAAAAGGCTGATTAGACACTTTTGTAAAATAAAATTATGAATCAATGTGTATTAATATATGCTGTAATGTTGTAACAATATTTGTGTAAATTGAAAAGCTGTTTCTTATTTGGGCCATTTCACAATGGTAAAATTTACTTTAATTAACTTATTTTTTTACTTACTTACTTTAATTAACTTATTGTTTATTATAATTAAAAATATATATATATTATTTTTTCAAAGTTAAAATTATATTTTTCAAATCTGTACTTAAGTTTCTTTTTAATGTATCATGCCCTATGAGCTTACCTATGTTGTTGAAGAGATCCAAATAATATTTTTTGTTCAATTTCAAATTACTTCTGCAGCATAATTATTAATATAGATAGATTCATAAAAAAATGTCTCTAGCATATTTTAATTTAATGTTAGTGTGTTTTACCAATGTGAAAATAACAAAAAAAATCAGTTTAGTCAAATATTGGTACAACATTACAGTAAACGTTTACATACTCTCATTATTCTAATGAGACTACTGGATTTTGAGAGGCAGAATCGCCTGCGGTGTCGGAGACTGAGTCTGACCCACTACAGGTGACATCTGTCACTCTAATCCGACACATGAGCATATATCGAAGGACAATTTAAAATGTTAACATGTGGCATAAAAAGGACCGAATTTCAGTTATTTTTTAATATTTCCAGTCGAATCCGGGACAATGGATGACAGGAAATCTTCCACTTCGGCAGGTGTTAAAGTTGGAAAGGCATCGCCGAGAAGGACCAAGGAGCAGTCATGTTCCATAGCCTGAGCATCAGCCAAGACGGCATTTCTAATTTTTCTATGTTTAGCATGACATAAGTTGCTTCTTTCTTAGCCATTAGTTGTTGTTGTCGCGTTAAATTAAAGGAAGAATATATCTCCCTTGTGCTGACATGTTGCCAGGGAACGTGAACCGCCTTCAATGTTTGAAGTGTCCAACCCAACTGCATAATGGATCTCAGCTGACTCTGTCCATGATGTAAGGAAGACATATCTGTTTGTATAATGTCTATAGCAGAAGAGATGATGCTATTTAAGGTGTATATCCGGTCGGACAGGGTATTAATCCCATTATACACAACAGCTAATGCCTTTTAAAATTTTCCTGGTCTATTTGCCTTAACCAGGCAGCAGCTTCTTGTGAAAGCTTCCAGATTTCATTATATACTTCATATAGGAATCGTTTTCTCCTTGTTTTCTGGGGCATAACAGGAAGTCCTGTAAGTCGGTGGTATTAGACAGGAGACTGAGGTGTTCTCTAACCGCGTCTAGTGAGGAAGTCTTTAACCATTGCTGGCAGTTTCCCTACACTGTATGTTGTTACTATACCTTCATAGTCGGATGATATATAGCGAGGGTCTGGCCTACTAGTTCTAAAACCCCCTGAGGAGTTAATAAAATGGTCGTGACACCCAGTGGTATCTATTGGCCACAATAACCACCCACCAGGACGTGTCAGTGAAACATTAAATGTGCCATTCTGGACCCATTCATCAAGCTGATCTTCAGTTGCATTTATATATTTTTGACATTTATAAAGGTATACTGGGCGTGTTCAATTCCTTAATCTTTGCTAAGCCTAAACAACTCGTTTGTTGAACAGTTTCATTTAAAAATATCATTGGAACAGGTATTGGGCATGCTCTAAATAAAGCATCCTTCCCCCGTATTTGCCAATTTCTAGTTCCCAACACACTTCAGCCAATATTCATAGCCCTCTATAATCAACCAGTAAACAAAGGAATCTGAATATATATATTTAGTTTTTGTCAATAGTATGCATATGTTTTCTGTAGGTGGCAATCTAAAATAATACAACTCAGCATTTTTAACATCGTGCCCAGAACAATATGTAAACTTTTCAGGACACGTTTTGGAACTCTTTTGTGGTGGAGTAGGGCAATTATCCCATTGTGTGTAATTAAAAACAGTCTTTGGGCTGCTTGCTCTGTGGATGAAATGGTGCCCATAATAATTATACTTTATACATATCACCATAATTCTCTTTAGATTGATAAAAATCTTTGTTTTCAAATACTGTATAATACTGCAATTCAGTCAAATTCAATTAAACAAAAACAAAAAGCAATTTACAATTTTAACATTTGTAACTTTGATGCATTTTCAACTATTAACTATTTCAAAATGAGTAATTTTTTTGTGCCTGATTTTGATTTTTGCAGATGGGATACTCCAACATATACGTAACATAATTTGCCTATATTACCCTTGGAATAGGCAGGACAGACTATGGCCCTCATTACAACCCTGGCGGTCCGAGATAAAGCGGCGGTAATACCGCCAACAGGCTGGCGGACAAAAAAATGGGATTACGACCATGGCAAAAACCGTCATCACTGACAGTCACTTTAACACTCCAACCGCCAGGGCAGTAGCAACAAACACTGCTGCGGTCACCGCCAACAGACAGGCGGAAGACAATGTACCGCCCACTGTATTCTGAGAGGCCAATCCGCCAGCTTTTCCGAAGCGGTACCAATGACATCAAAAGCACGGCGGAAACAGAACATTGAAGGGGAACCACTCACCTTTCGACACTCAAGAAGAACCAGGATGCCAGGGAGCCCAAACTGCAGGTCTTCCCCATGCTGGTGTATCTACTAATACACCAGGAATTTGAAAGAAGGCGGTGGCGACGACGACGGTGAGTACTGCACCCAGCAGGGGAGGGGCGAGGAAAAGGAAAGTGACACACACACACAACAGGTAACACCCCCACCCTCACCCACAACACCATACACACTAACACATCCAACAACATTATAGATACATCCCATAACCCCCTGGAAAAACACAAGGACAAAAGGAATTGAGTTAAATTTGTGTTATTTTGAAAATGCATATAAAGGAAACGATTGAAAACAACAGTTTCTACAAATATGTACAATATGACAGAGGGCCGTACACTGTCCATTGCAAATGTCCGTGGACCGGTGGCCCAAAAAATAATGGGTAAAGCCCACACTTGACTCCTGCCTCAAAACGGAGAGAACACTGCAAGGGCATGAGGTCAATAAAACACAGGCACCTCAGGGGGAAGGGGAGGGGGGGCACCTCAGCCAGAAGGTGTACTATGCCACTGCTCCTCGAGGGGCAACATGCCCACAGCGATGTCCTGGGGAGTGCAAAGCCACAGTCTCACAAGTCTCTCAAGTGGGTGGTTTGCCCACTGCTTGGTCCTGGGGAGTGCAAAGCCACAGTCTCTCAAGTCTCTCAAGTGGGTGGTTTGCCCACTGCTTGGTCCTGGGGAGTGCAAAGCCACAGTCTCTAAGGCCCTCATTACAACCTTGGCGAAGTTGAACCGCTGAGCATTGCAGCCGGGTCCTGATGGAGCCGGCGGTGTTGCGGCCATGCGACGGGTGCAGCTGCACCCGTCGCGCTTTCACTGTCTGCACAGCAGACAGTGAAAAGCAGGGTGGGGCCCCCAGGGGCCTCGCGACTCCCCTTCCCGCCAGCCTTTCCATGGTGGTCTCTACCTCCATGGACAGGCTGGCGGGAAGGGGAGTTATAATCCCCAGGGCAGCGCTGCAAGCAGCGCTGCCCTGGTGGATTATAACTGCCGGGAAAACGATGGCGGGAAACCGCGGGTCCCGGCGGTGTGACCGCAGCGCTACCGCCGCAGTCAAAATATGGCGGCTTGTACCGCCAGCCTGTTGGCGGTACGATCGCCAAAACAACCCTGGCCGTCTTTGACCGCCAAGGCTGTAATAAGGGCCTAAGTCTCTCAAGAGGGTGGTTTACCCACTGTTTGGTCTTGGGAAGTGCAAAGCCACAGTCTCTCAAGTGGGTGACATGTTCCACTAGTTCTGGAGGGGGCCTTGTGCCCAGTCTGCTTCATCCTGCCATGGATTGCGTGAGTGGATGCATTTCTCCACTGGTTCTGGAGGGGGCCTTGTGCCCAGTGATGCTACACCTGGGGTGTGGCAGTTCACATTCCCTCACCTGGGTGTCTGAGGCACGAGATGTGCAGGAAACAGGTAGCATGATACTCCATGGAGGCAGAGCCACACTCCATCCTGCTGCGACTTAGGCTGCAAACTGCTGGTAGTGCCAGTGTTGTTGATGGTGCCTCAAGTGGTGTTTGCAGGGTCCAGGATGTCTCCTGCAGCCTCAGACGGCTGCCCACTGGTGCTGATGTCCGATGTAGTGGCACCGGCTGGGCATGTGGCGTTGCATATGGCAGTGCAGGTGGCGGTGCCTATGGCGGTGTCTGCGGCGGAGATGCTGGCGGTGCTGCCCGCGGTGCAGGTGCTTGCAGTAGTGGAGGGAGACACCAGGCCATCTCCAGCAGCCTTGGACGGCTGCCCACTGGGGATGATGCTGGTGACTGGCAGTGCAGGGGGTGGTGCAGATGGCGGGGCAGGTGGTGGTGCAGGTGGCAGTTGTTGCGGCGGTGCTTACCCTAGTACAGGTTGCTGGCCTGTCAGGACAAATTGTGGTCACCAGTCCCTCACCTGGAGGCTCCGAGCCTTGAAGTGACTTGCCCTTGCTTTTGTGTCCCTTACCCACCATGGTAGACTCTGCTGGGACCTTGGCACTGTCCTCTTTTGTTTTGGATGAGGCCTTGCTGGGTGGGTTGTGTGTCTTGTCAGTGCTGCATGATAGCCCCTTCTTAATCTTGGCTGGGACCACAGTAGACGCCGACTTGGTGGCTGAGGTGCTGGCCTGGGATCTAGACATCCTAGCCCTAGGGGAAGGACAGGGGGAGGCGTAGGGAAGAAGTCAACTTTTGCCAGGAATTTTTTTTTTGACACACTGAGATCGGAAGATGGAGGGGGTGTTGGAGTGGAGGAAGAGGTAGTGGTGGTGGGAGGTGTACGTCTGCTGAGTTTGGGTGAAGGTGCATGGGCTGGAGGCTGTTGTAAGGTGGATGGCTGTTGAGTGGGTGTGTGCCTGCGTTTGTGTACTTTAGGAGGAGGGCTCACAGATACACTGGGAGAGAACAACGGGACGTGTGCATGGTTGTGGGGGTGGTGATTGCTCGTGAGGGGTGTGTTGTGATGGGCGTGCTGGTGATGGAGGCAGTGGCTGATGATGTAGTGTATGCAGGTGTGAGTGGAGATGCTACTGGGAGGGAGGAGGATGAAGAGGAGGAGGGGGACACAGTGGAGGAAGTGGATGTTGTTATGTGTGCATGGGTATTGTGCTTGTGTGAGTGCCTGTGTGATGATGTGTGGTGCTTATGTTTTCCTGAGCCACATTTGTGTGTTGATGTGTGTGCATGCTGGTCTGAAGGTGTGCTTGGGATAGGGTAAGGTAGAGGGGATTGGGTCTGGGTAGTAGAATTTGGAGGGGGAGGCTGGACACAGGGACAATGGATGCCATCAGTGCTGAGGCCAGAGCCTGAAATGCTCTCTGTTGGGCTGCCACGCCAGAATGAATGCCCTCCAGGTATGCATTTGCTTGTTGCCAATGCCTCTCGACACCCTGGATGGCATTCAGAATGGTTGACTGCCCAACAGTGAGGGATCTCAGGAGGTCAATAGCCTTCTCACTGAGGGCAGCAGGGATGACTGGGGCAGGGCCTGAGGAGCCTGGGGCGAAGGAGATGGCCACCCACAGAGGTGTCCACCACCGCCAGTGACCTTCCATTGGAGGAGGAGTCGCTGTCACTGGTATCTCCTCCTGTCCCCGTCGTGGAGCTCCCTTCGCCCTCCGTCCCACTGGTGCCTTCAATCTCAGTGGATTCGCCCTCATGGGCCATGTGGGATGCAGCTCCCTCCGTCGCCAGTGCCTCTGCTCCTCCGCCAGATGATGCTAATGCACATAAGGATAGGGTGACAAAACAAAAAGGGGGGGGAGAGACAGAGGATACACTTGGTTAATGCCAGCAACACCACTACAGTTGGAGTACACAACACACACTGAACTGTCCTATGCACTAGGCCATGCCCAACCACTCACTAAGGTAGTCACCAGCCTGTGGGGTACAGTGCCTAACACCAGCATCTGCACACATGACACCCACAGGACCCTACCCAGTAGTAGTTGGCCACTTGTACCATTGGGGTAGAGGTGCTTCGGAGCCTGCAAACAAGGGACCTACCCTGCCATGATCGCCCTGGCCTAGGGGCACCCACAGCCCACATCCCCCACCCACCCCTTGTGGCTGCTGTGATGCCCTCAAGCGCCCATCCAACTCCGGACAGGCCACTGCCAGGATGCAGAACATCAGGGGGGTCATGGTGCGACGGGCACCCCTTCCATGTTGGGAGGCCAGCCACAGCTGGGCCTTGGCCGTCTTCTTGGTCCAGCGGCTCAGGTCCTCACATCTCTTGTGGCAGTGGGTGCTCCGCCTGTGATAGACCCCCAGGGTCCACACCTTCTTGGCGATGGCACACCAAATACCCTTTTTCTGTTGGGCGCTGACCTAGAGGGAAAATACAGCAGAAAATGTAATTACTCACCCTTCCGGACTGTCATACTCATTGCCCACCAATTCCCACTGATGCCCTGACGCACATACAGTGACCACCTCTCATGCAGCATTCAGGCCAGGACATCTTAGCACCCCCCAACATGTGGCTTACATCCACCCACTCCAAACGGGTATTGCCCACACATCATGCTCACAGTGTACTCACCTGTTTGTCTGGAGGACCGTAGAGTAACGTGTACTGAGGGAGGACCTCATCCACCAGTTTCTCCAACTCCTCCACAGTGAAACAGGGGCCTTTTCCCCAGACACTCTAGCCATTGTCGCTTCCAGACTCAGGTCACAGCAGCACTTGCAGTGTAAGTCCTCTCCTGTTGATGGTCAGGTAGCAAGTGAGTGAATAGGTAGAAAATGGTGGTGACGTCCGCGGCGGTGCGCACTGTCACAGCTGGCGTACATCGCCATTGGCTCCTGGGGCCCATAGGGCCCAATGATACCCAATGCGGAGTTGCGCTGCAGTCATCGACCGCCTACCGCGACGCAGCATAACCCCAGCGCAGATACCTCATTTCCCCTTGTCCCTCCTCACAGGTCAGGCAGCCGACATTTCAGGGGGGCACAATGCATGGCATGGCACCTAACTGCGTCACAGCACATATTAGCACATATAGTGACTCTCGATTTCAAACACTCCTCTGTGACATTAATTCAAACACAGTTGTGCTATCTATGTGGTAAATGACCTTCTTCTCACCGTTCTCCTCCATAGGCTACAACCGCTGAGGCAGATGATGAGATGGCGGCATCCTCCGGTGTACAGACCCCTGGTGGACCTGTTGACAATGGAGGACAGACACATTATCATCACATACAGACTTGATTGTGCCACTATCCAAGAACTGTGTGCCCAATTGGAGCCAGGCCTGATGTCAGCTATCCGCCAGCCCACAGGAATAACCCCTCTACTGCAGGCCCTGTCAGTGCTCCATTTCCTGGCAAGTGGCTCCTTTCAAACAACAGTGGCCATGGCATCAGGGATGTCTCAGCCAATGTTCTCCAACGTGTTGACCAAAGTGTTGTCTGCCCTGCTGAAACACATGCACAGCTACATCGTCTTCCCCCAGGTGGAGGATTTTGGCCACAGTGAAAGCTGAATTCTATGCCCTGGGACATATCCCCAACATCATTGGTACCATTGATGTTACACATGTGGCATTTGTCCCCCCGCAGAAATGAACAGGTCTACAGGAATAGAAAAAGCTATAATTCGATGAATGTTCAAATGGTGTGTTTGGCGGACCTGTACATCTCCCATGTGAATGCCAAATATCCTGGCTCAGTGCATGACGCCTATATCCTGAGGAACAGCAGCATCCCTTGTGTTATGGGCTAACTCCAGAGGCACCGGGTGTGGCTATTAGGTGAGCCCAAGGTCCACACACAGTAGTAGATGTCTGGGTATGGGGTTGTCCCTAAGGGTTAGTGTGTATCTAACAGTTGTCCCTCGATATTTGCAGGTGACTCTGGTTACCCCAACCTCTCATGGCTACTGACCCCAGTGAGGAATGCCAGGGCAAGAGCAGAGTAACGTTACAATGAGGCACATGGGCGAACAAGGAGGATTATTGAGAGGACCTTCGTCCTCCTGAAGGCCAGGTTCTGGTGCCTCCATCTGACTGGTGGATCCCTGTACTACTCACCCAAGAAGGTGTGCCAGATCATCGTGGCATGCTGTATGTTGCACAACCTGGCCTTGAGACGCCAGGTGCCTTTTTTGCTGGAGGATGAGTCTAGTGATGGTCCTGTGGCAGCGGTGGAGCCTGTGGACAGTGAGGAAGAGGAGGCAGATGAAGAAGATTTGTACAACAGAACAAACATTATACAGCAGTACTTCCAGTGACACACAGGTCAGAGACTGTAACTCCTCTTCACATTTCAGTATACTTTTGGACATTGTACATGACAGCCTCTTATCCTCTGTCTATGGCCACTGACTGTTCCCTTTGGGTTCCCTTTTTTCAGATCTGTGTACCCCATTCGGGCTCCTGCTATGTGTACTGCTTCCCACCAACTGTCATACGTTGGTATAATTCAATGAACATAGACGCTGTAATGCTTTGAGAATGTTGTAAGAATACATCTTTTCAATCATTACACTGACTCCAGTATGTTTTATATTTCAATGGGGTTTATGTTTTGTGCAAAATAGTATGGGGGTACGGGCCAGAGGCTGGGGTGATGGTGGAGGAAGGTCCATGGTAGAGTCCAGTCTCTTGGTATCACAGGTGCATTGTCCAAAGGGGCATAGGAAGGGGAGTAATGGCAGTTGAAGGTGGGCAGGGTGACAGAGTGGGACAGAAGGGTGACAATCAGGAGAGTCCTATTTCCTGGTAGGGGTCTTAGGAATGTTCTCTGTCATCTGCCTGGATCTCAGGGACCGTTTGCGTGGTGGTTCTCCTTCTGCAGGGGGTGGGGTGCTGCTGGCCTATGGTTCCTGTGGCGGGGCCTCCTTTCCACTAGCGCCAGCGGAGGTGGAAGGCTGTTCTTTGGTTTGGCTAGTGTCAGGGGCCCTTTGTTGTGCCACTGCCTCTCTCATGGTCTTGCCCATGTCAGCCTGCACCCCTGCTATGGGGATCAGGATGGTGTAGATTTTTGTGAGGTCCTCCCTGATCCCCAGGTACTGTCCCTCCTGCAGCTGCTGGGTTTCCTGTAACTTGGCCAGTACGTGCTGGTCTCCTGGGAATGGTGGTATGTTCCCATGATGTTGGTGAGTGCTTCGTGGAGGGTCAGTTCCCTGGGCCTGTCCTCCCCCTGTCACACAGCAGTCCTCCCAGCTTCCCTGTTGTCGTGTGCCTCTCTCCCCTGAACCGTGTGCCCACTGCCACTGACCCCAGGTCCCTGATCGTCCTGGGTTTGTGGGGTTGCCTGGGGTCCCTGTAGATTGACGTGTCCTGCTGATTGACATGTCCTGGGGACAGTGGCATGGGCCCACTGGGTGAGTGCTGTGGTGGTGTTTCCTGAGGGGGGAGGCTCTGTGGTGGGTTGGGACTGTGGCAGGGGAACCGACTGTCCAGGGGTCACTGATGGGCCAGGTTGGTCCTCGTGATCCAGGTGTGCCGAGCTGCTGTCACCACTGTGGGCCTCTTCTGGGGGGGACTGGATGTTGGTGGCACCTCCTCTCCAGTGACATTTGGTAGGGGTCCTGTTGGGATGCAAATGCATTGTTATTGTATCTGTGTGTGCCATCTTGTGCAATGGGTGTGTTTCCCTGTATAATTGTGCTTTCCCTGTCACCTTGGCCTTGTGTGATTGCTGATTGTGTGTGCTGGGTGAGTCTCTCTACTGGGCATGCTGTGGTAAAATGTTGCCCTATCCAGAACCATTGGCAAGTCACCCACCTGAGAGACTGTGGCCTTGCACTCCCCAGGACAAAGCAATGGGCATGTTGCCCCATCCAGAACCAGTGGGCAAGTCGCCCACTCCAGAGACTGTGGCCTTGCCGTCCCCAGGACAAAGCAATGGGCATGTTGCCCCCTCCAGAACCAGTGGGGACATTCCATATTCGGCGGAGGTGTCCCCCCATCCCCCTGAGGTGCATTCCCACTTGCAAAATTATGCCCCTGCAGTGTTCTCTCCGGCTGTGTCAGGAAACATGTTGGGTCTTGGACTGTGCCCTGTGGTCGTGTGTGCCCTAATCACTTTGGACTGGGCATTGGCCCTTTATGAACATTTGTATATATTTGGTTTGTGTGGTGGATTTTGCTATGCTAATACATTGTTGTTACTACAGCATTATGGTCCAAGTTTTATTATGCAGTGTGTTTTGTGAGATTTGTTTACGTGTGCAGCTGGTTGTGTGTATGGTGTGTGTGTGTGTGTGTCAGGTGTGTGTCGTGCGTGTGTGTGTCACTTTTGTTTTCCTCCCACCCTCTCTTGTGTGCTAGGTAGCTGTCCTCACTGTCGTTGTCTTCGTTGGCATTGGTGTTCCAGGTGGAGCATGACGTAGAAGATAATATGGAAAACTTGCAGTTCAGGTTCCATGGCGGCAAGGTTCTTCCCTGTGTCTCAAATGGTGAGCCCCTTCACTTCTGAGCTCTGTTTCTGCCAGGCTTTTGTTGGCATTGGTATCTCCTCAGAAAAGGTGGCAGTTTGCAGTGTCATGATATGGTAGGAGATACTTTGGGGGTCATTCTGACTCCTGCCGGCCGCGGTAACCGCAGGGCCGGCGGGAGCCGCCGAATGACCGCACCGCGGTCAAATGACCGCAGCGGCCATTCTGGCTTTCCCGCTGGGCTGGCGGGCGACCGCCAGAAGGCCGCCCGCCAGCCCAGCGGGAAAGCGCCTTCAACGAGGAAGCCGGCTCCGAATGGAGCCGGCGGAGTTGAAGGCGTGCGACGGGTGCAGTGGCACCCGTCGCTATTTTCAGTGTCTGCTATGCAGACACTGAAAATCTTAGTGGGGCCCTGTTAGGGGGCCCCTGCAGTGCCCATGCCATTGGCATGGGCACTGCAGGGGCCCCCAGGGGCCCCATGACACCCGTTACCGCCAGCCAGGTTTTGGCGGTCAAAACCGCCAGAACCAGGCTGGCGGTAAGGGGTTCGGAATCCCCATGGCGGCGCTGCTTGCAGCGCCGCCATGGAGGATTCCCCAGGTCAGCGGGAAACCGCCGGGACACCGCCGGTTTTCCGTTTCTGACCGCGGCTGTACCGCCGCGGTCAGAATGCCCATGGGAGCACCGCCAGCCTGTTGGCGGTGCTCCCGCGGTCGTTGGCCCTGACGGTCCATGACCGCCAGGGTCAGAATGACCCCCTTTGTCTCCCACCTGGCTGTTGACAGCTACCGCCGTGTGAGTGTTGTTTCCGCCCTGGCGGTTGGTGTGGTACAATGGGTGTCTATGGGAGTTATCACCGCCACAGTCATAATTTGGTGGTACTTACCGCCAGCCTGTTGGCTGTACTACCGCCACTTTATCACTCAGTGCCAAGGTCGTAAAGAGGGCCTATATGTCTTTTCTTTTTCTTATAGATTAATTGCCAAACGAAAAACATATGGTTAACTTCACCAATCCTTATTCTACAAGCACACTTCTTCTTTGTAAATTGACTTGTGCAAGTTGCCAATGTGCAGATTGCTGCTTAAAATAATGTCTTTACTGTTTTCTCTTTTGCAGCATTCCAGGGAAGCGAAGCACAGAAGCTGACCAAACAGAAGCCTTAATGAGGTAAGTAATGTTTAACTCCTAATAGTTACAGAAATGTAACCCAACCATAGATTGCCGTTTTCAACAATGGCTTTGTTTTGTTTATCTCTCTCTTCAGGTTCTGCATGCAAAAAATGCAGAGGACAGGAGCAGGGGAGCCCGGTGAGGCTGTTGATAAAGAAAAACCCACCAAGAAACGCCGAGCGATCGGAAGACGCAAAGAGGCTCCCAGGTGAGTGTTGGGAAAGGAACTGATGATGAGCAGTCGTTCGAATGCAGCACAAAGCCTCGAAAGGCTACAAAGGGCCCTCCGCATTAGGGGCGTGGCGCCCGATAATTGGTCACCTAATTCCTGAAAGTCTGCACAAGTGATTGGTGCCGTTCTATCCTGGGAACATAGTTGTTACAGAACATTCAGTGTGGGATTGTGGATGGTCAATCACTAATAGAGGAGAGAGGACACTAAAGCAGGGAACACCTAGCATATGAGAGCCCGGTAGGACTATATGAATACACAGTTGTATCATGAAATGTTAGGGGAATAGGCACCATCTCAAATAGATGTAAAATACAGTCAAAGTTAAAGAGAAGAGATGTCCAGGTGACATTCCTTCAAAAAACTCATTTGACAGTAAGAGAAACTGAGAAGTTACAACGCAGATGGCATTTCCAACTATTTGCCACTGGGTTCTCTTCATTTGGCAGCAGAGCATTGATTTGGCTAAGCAACTCATCACAACTCATACCTTGTTTAATAAAGGGAGCAGATATTAATAAATAATTGACTCAGTGGTCTTGGAGCCGGACTGGGCAATATACATGCACTCAACACAATCAAATGGTCTTTCGTGCTGCTTTCTCACAGCACCTAGCTTTATAGTTCTGTACTCAAGATGATCCTGGGGAGACACTATAATTTTGTACTTAACAAAGATCAAGACCTCTCCTGCACCCCAATCTCTGGCATGCCAGTTCAAAAAGCAGCCCAGCTACTTAATGCCTCAGTAGTGCACTGGAACCTAGTAGATGCTGGAGACAAATGCATACTAATGCCTACAAATACTCTTTCTGCTCCCCAATGAATTACATAACCGTGAGGCTTAGGGCCAGATGTAGGACCATTTTGTTTGCAATTTGCGATTTCTAAGACTGAGAAACTTTTAGCAATTCCCATATGGTTTGCATGGCACCTGTCTCATTAATATTCATTAGGCAGGTCTCAATTTGAGACCCATTTGGGAATGGCCACACTTACAGAAGTGGTGGCCTGCAGGGATCAGCAGACCACCATGTCTGAGTGCCTTTTAAAGAAAGCAGTTTTTTTAAAATGCATCCCGTTTTCCTTAAGAGAAAATGGGATGCATTTAAAAAATAAAAATGAAGTTTTCCAGTTTCATTTTTTCAGAGCAGGCAGTGGTCCGTAGGAAAAATAAATTGTGCCCGCATTCACAAAGGGGAAAGGGTCTCTTGGGGACCCCTTCCTATTTGCAAATGGAGTTAATGCCAATTTGTAATTGGTGTTAACTACGATTGTTTTGCAACTGCATTCATGGTCACAAAACAATCATACATCTCCCTGAGAGTTGCAATTAGGAAGAGACACCCTCGGGATGCCCCTTCCTAAATGCGAGTCGCAAACCCTGTTTTGAAAGTCAGTAACTGCATACTGACTCACAAAATAGGGATTTGGACATATGGTAATACTTTTTTTGAGTCGCAAATGGCCCGATTCTGCAAATCGCCCCATCTGCTTCCAACAAAAAACGACATACATGTGACCCTGAATGAGAATAAATGGGAGACTAGAACATGTACTGTACAACTCAACACTACTATCCTCAGTGAGCAACACAGAATACCTCAGCAAGAAGGTATCCAATTATAATCCACTTCCTATGACAGTGGCTTGGAGCATGGCAGGGGATGGCAAAGGAGGACCAAAGCTTCAGTATAAATGTGGGGAATCCCATTCATCATTATTTTGAAGAGAACAATATGACATCCTCCAACACAATATGAGGATGGGATGTATTTAAGGCAGTAAACAGATGCCATTGTATCAGGAAAGGGGTGGGGTCAGGAGGGCTTTGGAAAGGGAACTAACTGACTTAAACAAATGACTACATACCTCCCGGCAGGAGGTGATTTGGGATCAATTCCAATGACCAGCACTTGTGAAGGTACTGGAAAAATACCCTTACTTATAGAAAGTCGATGATGCCTCAACTATACAGAATACTTGACAAAAAGAGATCAAAACCGTAATCTTGCTTGCTTTGCTACCTAACACAAAGAGGAGTGCCCATAACATGAATTAGGCATGGGACCAGGGACATACTATGGCCCTCATTATGAACCTGGCTGTTAACACCATTTACCGCAGTGGCGACGGCGAACAGAAGACCGCCATTGGCGGTGAACAGAAACCCCCATATCATGAATCAAAAATCTGAATCTGACAAAAATCATCCTGCCACCAGTCACCGCCAGGACCTTTTCGGCGGAAATGCTGGACCTCCCACCCCTCCACTGCCGAGCAAACCAACACCCCGCCCATCAAATAATGAAGCACAAATCACCGCAGCGGTCAGTGGAAGCCGAACGACCATTGGCGGGGCAGACCGCCACGGGCACAAGTGGACCCAACAGTAAGAAGTGCACACATTGGATAAGTTAGAAACCCACACACCTGACACACATCCACAACACTATAAAACACTCACAGACACACCCCACAATCCTTTGCAATGAAAGTAGGCCAACTAAGACAGAGAACACCAGAAGCTAACACCGAACGGCACAATCCACAATACTTACACCCAACCACACAAGAGCACCTTCAACTAGATCCACACAAGACACCATTCACAACACTCACCATGGTACCCCTCAAACACCCACGCTTCACAGAAAGGGAGCTAACGACCATGGTGGGGCACAGGTGTAGCACAGGTGTAGCACACACTCATCACCAGGAAGATGGAGCTATGGCAGACAATAGTCAACATAGTCAATGCAGTGGGACACCATCCACGCACCAGGGATGACATCCGCAAGAGATGGAACGACCTGCGGGGGAAGGTCAAGTCCATGGCATCCAGGCACCACATTGCAGTCCAGAAGACTGGGGGAGGACCTCCACCAACACCACCCAGCTACACTGACAAGGAGGAAAAGGTACTGGCCATCCTGCACCCTGAAGGCCTCACTGGACTCACTGGACTCACTGGAGGAATGGACTCGGGTAAGTCATGTACAATTACCCCATATCCATCACACCTGTAATGCATGCACCACCCCACCTGTCCAACACCCACCAGGATAACTACCCCACCCAGCCCATAAGAACTTAATCCAGTCCCCCTGCATGCCCACAAACCCACTAACAGGCTGTCATCCCTCCCCCTGTGCACAGCCACCCATCCCTGCAAGGAAACACAAAGGCCTACAGCACCCACAATGCACCTCCACATCCTAAGCTAAAAGCAATTCTAACCTCAACAAAGCATCCTGCATGGCCCCAAAGTGTGTAACCTGCACAAACCCGCCCAGGCCTATGCACCCCATACGACCATGCTAATGTAACAGACATGCCCATTTCTCCCAGCAGGCACCACCACCCATGCCACCCTGATGGACAGGACAAGGAGTGGCAGTGCCCCACAGGGAGACAGAGGCACCTCCCAGGACACGGGATGGAGCCCTGGACACTGATGATCAGCCTGGCCCCTCACACAGTCCTGGACTGTCACCATCCAACAGCCCCATCCAGGATACCACTGACACCCCTACCACCCAGGCAATAACATCAGCCCAGGGCAACCTTCCACACACTTGTGCATCCAGGCCACAGACTGGTGGAACACAAGTACAGAGGACATAGTCACCCCCTATCAACAGGCAGGAAGACGAGAGCCCCAGTACAAATGGTAATGCCAGACCTGTGCAGGGGACACAGGCACAGGGGGCTAGGCCCAGTGGGAGGGCATCAGTGGTCCGGGGGGGAGGCCACAGGATGGATGCTGCAGCCCATGACGTAATTTCAGAGGTCCTGGGAGCATATCACCATACCCAGGACAGATTGGCCCGGATAGTATCCACCCTGGACCAGAGACTGCAGCAAGCACACCACCAAGAGACCATGGAGCAAGCCTCAGAGCCTCGGAGGCAGACAGCCTGTTCTGTCTGCTATGTGGCAATAAGTGACATAAACACCTACAGATGATCCACCTTGTGTCCTCTTGTAGTTGTTCCATCTTGTGTGGCACACTACTGTTCCTCAGAAAAAATTAATCATGGACTGAACCGGGGACATGGCATTCACATGTGATCTACTGGTCTGCAGTACACACAAATTGAATGTTCATGGAATGAAAGTTATTTCTGTTTCTGTACACCTGTTCATTGACTCTTAGGGGGATGATGGCACCTATCACATGGGGTATGTTGGCAAAGGCACAGAAGTTTGACTTGATGGCAGGGAGTTCAGTGCTTTGGGAAAACCTCACATAGAACTGCAGGTGTCGTACTAATGCATTCAGGAATCTTGACAGTATAATGCTAAACATTGGCTGTGAAAAACCTGCACCCATGCCCACTGTCACTAGAAATGAGCCCGTGGCCAGGAAATGGAGTGCAGAGAGCACCTGCACTTCAGTAGGGATGGCATGCTGATTACGATGTGCCGGTGTCCAGGATCCAGTAATGCACAAAGTTCAAGAATAGTTGCACGAGTGAGTCTGTAATTGATAATGATGTGACGCTCCACCATTGTCCGCAAATCAACAAGTGGTCTGTACACCGATGGGGCCCTTCCACGCCACAAGGGTCTGTACCTAGGAGGAGTTGAAAACACGTGTGAGGAACACACATAGATCTGCACACATTTTTATTCATTCAGCACTGCTGGCATGATTGTCGTCAACACTAATGCATAGTGTGTGTGTGACATAACAGCAACATGACCACAATGATAGATCAGGGCTGGTCAGTGAGATAATGTTAATTGTCACATGCCTATGGGTGTTTGGGGAACAATAGGGCCTGCACTGTGCAGATGAGAGTTTTACAAATGCATAATTTTGGCCAAAATGTCTGCCCCCTGCAATCCAGAACTGTTGTTGTAGAAGTGCCCTCATACCGCTAGCAGTTGACGTAACAGCGTAAGGCGGTGTTTACCGACATGCACAAATTCATTGGTTAACATGGATGTCAATGGGGAATCCTAGCGTATCATGATCGCCGCCGGCGGTGACGGTGCACACCGCCGCGGTGCGTACGTGAACTCTTCACCCCAACTTCACTTGACTCCCTGATCTCATGCAAGCAGGTACTCCACTGAGTGTACTGCTGTGTCCTGCCTCTGGTCATGGAAGTGGCACGTGTTGCAGGGGAAAGGGCCCCGGCCTTCACCCAAGAGGAATTGGAGAGGTTCATGGACGGGGTCCTGCCACTGTACACCAAGCTTTACGGACGACCAGAGGTACAGGTGAGTAGGAGTATTGGGGGTCATGGATGTGAGTAGTGGTTGGTGTTGGCTGCATACATGTGTGCACCTCTGACACTGGATGGTTGAGGGTTCCTGACATGCTGCGTGTGTGTGTGCTGTTAGTCGGTTTGAACTGTCCGTCCCATAGTGGACGTATAGCCCGCTGTATATGATTGACAGTGTCTGACCTGTGTGTCCCTTATAGGTAAGCGCCCACCAGAAGAGGGGACTTTAGCATGCCATCGCCAAGGAGGTGCGGACCCTGTGGGTCTACAACCTGCGGAGCACCCACTGCAGGAAGAGGTGGGAGGACCTGCGGCGCTGGGCGCGAAAGATCTGCGAGGCCCAGCTAGGGAAGTCCTCCCAACGCGGAAGGGGTGCCCATCGGGCACTGACCCCCCCTTATGCAAAGCATCCTGGCGGTGGCGTACCCGGACCTGGATGGGCGCTTGAAGGCTGAACAGCAGTCACAAGGGGGTGAGTGCACATACCATATTTTTGACCCTCGATGGATGTGTGTGTGTGTGTGCATTTGGATTTTTTGCTGCATAGTTACAGGGACAATGACTGATGTCCATCTACATTATGGCCCCCTTGGGGAGTAGAGGTGTTTTGGTCAGGTCTACTACACGTCAGGTCCTTAAGTTATTTGAGGAATGGCTGTAGAGCAGGGTTCTGGCCACTAGTCAGGGGCATAGCCATGGGTATAGCAGTAGGTGCTGCCTGTTGAAAGGTTTCCTGGGTGGGTGTATGTGTGAACCACTATTGTACCTCCATTCAGCTATTTACAAAATCTCTCCTGTTTTGTCCCCCCATCCCTTTCCTCTTCTGTTGTCTGGGTACATCAGCATCATCTGGTGAGGGAGCTGAGGCACCGGCTAGTGGGGATGCAGCGGTCCACAGATCCTCGGCGGCAGAGTCGTCCGTCGCCAAGGGGACCAGTGAGTTGGAAGGTGAGGGGAGTACCACGGGGGAGGCAACTACCACTGGAGGTAGTGACTCCGATACCTCCTCTGATGGGAGCTCCCTGGTGGTGGCGGACCCTAGTGGGCCCACCCCTACTGTGTCATCTTCCGCCACCCCCACACCATCACCGCCCTCCCATTTGCTCCCCACTGAGTTGCCCATGCCTGCTCACCCAGTAGGGTGGGCATCTCCTTTGCACCAGGTACCTCCTCCCCTGCCCCAGTCAGCCCTGCTGCCCTCACGCAGGAGGCTGTTGACCTCCTGAGAACCACCTCCGTAGAGCAGGCAACCATTGTCAATGCCATCCAGGGGCTAGCATCAGAGATGCAGCAGACCGATGCCTATCTGGATGGCATTCACTGTGCTGAGCCTAGCCTACAGAGATCTTTTCAGGCTCTGGCCTCCTCTTGGACGGCAGCCAGTGACCCTGGTCATTCCGCCCCCCTCCAACCTCCTCTACCCCTTCCAGCACCCCACTCCCTTTACCCGTCCAAAGCACACATTCTGACACGCAGGCACACACCTCAACACACAAGAAGCACACTTCAAAACACAAGCGCCACACCTCCCACCAGAAGCATAATAGCCAACATACACATGCACACACAACAACATCCACTTCCCCCAGTGTGTCCACCTCTTCCACCTCCCTGTCTGTCCCCAGTACATGCACACCTCCAGGCACTGCACCTTCATTCACTGTTGCTGACCCTATTCCTGCAGTCACCACAATAGCGCACATCCATTCCTGCACCCCAGACACCACACCTGCACTCACCACAACTACTTTAGTTGACACATGCAGCACACTCACCAGACTTGCAGACACCCAGACAACATCCATTTACACTGGCAGCCTGTCTTGTCCCATTGTGTCCACACCGCCTCCTCCCAAGACACTCAAATGCACCAAAACACCCACCCATCACACATCCACCACACCTCAGCATACTGTCCAGTCACCTGCACCCACATCACACACACCTACACCACTTACGACCACTCCCTCCACATCCACTCCCACGCCTTCCTCCAGGTCCACCCCAATTGTACCTAAGAAACTTTTCCTCCCCTGTGTTGACCTATTCCAACCCACTGGCCCACCCCATCTTGTCCCTAAACATGCTCACCTCTTGCCCTGTCCACTCCTTCCACATCACAGCCCGCCCCTGTCCGCCCTTCACATTCCAGTGCCCCTTACCCAGAGAGGAAGAAGCCCCATGCTTAACCTGTTCCATCTGCCACCACCCGGTCCAAGCACACTCCTCCACCTTCCAAGGCCAAATCCAAACCCCCTCCACCTTCCGAATGAAAATCTAAGCCCCATCCCATAGTAAATCCCCACCCCCACTACCCCTGCCCCTGTTCCCTGAGGTGCCTGGATGCCCCATTGTTGCCCCTATGAGGTGGAGTACTGTAGCACTTCTGGGAGTCAGGTTGGGGCCAATGTGGCCCATTGGACGTGTTTTCTGAGGGACTGGCCATTGGCCTTATATGCACTTTGGTTGCTCAATGAGCATAATAAAGGTTCATGTGTGGCCTGTGTTGGTGGAGGCACACTCTGGAGCCGTTGTCTCTTGTTTCATTGTTTGTGGGTGTGGGGCACATGTATGTACTTTGGGCAGGTTGGATTTGCCTTGTGTCAGGTAAGTACCTCTTGCTGTGGGGTTTATGGCTTGTGCTGCTGTGAAGGGTTGTGGAAGCGTTGCAGGGTGGGTGGAGTGGGTAGGTATGTAACTGTGCCCTTTCTTTCCTTGTTTAGTAGGTCTTTGTCGGCGGTCTCGGTCATGGAGGTATATGGCAAGGAGCAGCGTTGGCATGATCTGCAGCTCTCTATCCATGTCTGCTTTGGCGTGTTCTGTGAGCCTCCGGTGAGTGTTTCCTTATATTTGGTTTGTTTCCGCCTGGCTTTGCGTGGTGGTGGTTCCCACCCCGGAACTGAAGGTGGTCTAGTGCTTCATTATTTGATGGGCGGATAGGGCCTTTCTGTCGGCTAGTGAGCGGGCTCTGCCACCGTTGTCGGCACTCCTCTGCTGGCGGTGAGTGGTGTTCAGGATGCCTGTGTTTCAGTTGGTTCATTATTTGGCGGTACAGACCGTACGTCTGTTGGCAGTTGTTACCGCCACCACCGGCGGTGCGGTGTTTACTGCCGTGTTCATATTGAGGGTCTATATATGTGAAAGGACATTTGTAATGAGTTTTTTACATGCTACCCTAATTTGTACAGAGAACGCAACACAACTACTACAGAGGAGGTAGAAGCCTACATGAGTAGAGTGATCCTAGTGTGCATGCCACAATAATCACAGGAAATGTTCCACAACAATCACTGGTTTGAAAGATACATTATGAGACGTGCCATAGAGAAAACACCAGGAGCTGTCAGTTGGCTTTTACTTTACATTTGCCTTCAATCTGGCACCAAAGGTGACAGTAATGTACACCACTGTGGCAATAAGACACCTCCTGAACTTGACCAGGGAGTCCCTGATTGTTGCTCTACTGAAACCAGATAGGGATCCCCAAGATAAGGTTTCTCATTGGCCGCACTCCTTGGTAAATGCAAATTACAAAATCCTCATCATAATACTGGCAAGGAAGCTATATCCACTGCTCCCCACCCTAGTTCAGTTGGACCAAAATGGGATAAACCTAAAGCTTAACACTCCACAGACGTAAGGTGCCTATTCAAGGTGTTAAAAGAAACCTTCTGTGGAAGCTGTGATGTTATAGTGATATCAGTAGATCTTTACAAGGCTCATAAGAGCCTTAGCAGGCAATGCATGTATTGGGCACTTCAGTGGATAGGAGTAAGCAGAGACGTATTCAGGTGGATCAGCATCTTCTACACTAGACCTAAGGCTAAAGTAATAATGGGCAGAACAATATCCCTCTCATATGCTTTGCAATGGGGCAATGAGACACCGTTGCTCATTAACCCAGATGATCTGTGCATTGGCAATGGAGCCATTTGTTAACATACATACATACAAACATACATAGAAAAGAGGGAACATAGAGAGGCATTTTATAAGTGGATGGCATACATGTTACACTAAGTGTGCTGATAACCTGCTGTTATTCCTGAAAAAGAGGACAATAGGGAGAGACCCTCAGTTTACAACCTAAATGAATTTTGGAAGAACATCAAGACTCAGGGTTAACTGGATTAATCCAACCCCAATGTTCCCAATGTCCCCAACAGGTGACAGAACTATTCATCATCTAGGGGACCATATTCTTTTAGACATCTGGAGGTATACATTTATCTTGCAGAAGAAGACCTCAGGCCGGGAATCTAGGAGTCACAAAGTAAGTGCTGAGGTAGTATGTATCATTTTGAAAAATGCTATCCACATCTGTTACATGCCACATTGCATGAACTAAAATGACAATTTTCCCTCAACTCCTGTTTTACTTCTCTAACTTATCAATGTGCTTTTGTGAACAGGACATGGTGTGTCTAGGAACTATAAAGCAACACAAAACAATTATCAGTAGTATAATATTCAAATTGCATTTTTATGCCATGAATATGCTTCTCCTTATTCTTAGTACTGGATAAACAATAATATTTATTTTTTCCAGAACAGTTAATTGGATTTAATCTTTATTAAATTATTCCTTTCTTTCTCCATCTTAAGTCTAAAGTTTCCCCGACATCCTAAATGAAATTGATATATTTCAGTCAGTTATACCTTACTATTTCAATTTGTTTCCAGGTAAGTCTCTTTTACTATTCAATGTAAAACAATGACCTAATTTCCTATTATTTGGGAGCTCCTACCTTCATGAATTAATCCTTGCTTTCAGCTTTTAAATGTCTTGTAAGATAGATAATCAAGATCTTCAGTCTTACTCACTAGTTCTTATAGTGCATTTACAAGAAGCAATCCCTGTCTGACTTCTTGTATAGTAGAAGTTTGAGTTGTTCTATATATTTCAATTTAAAAAAAATCAATCATGGCCTTTTCCTCATTTTCTCTTAGCATAGCGATGAGCTACTTTGCTCTAAAACTATAAAAATATCAAAAACTGTTTTACCACTCAATTCTAAGGGGCTTGTTCACAAAGGTAAATTTATATGTGAGTAAATCTGTACTTGTAAGTTTACTCTTAAACGTTGCAGTAAATGTACTACTTTTGGCTAGTCACCATTTCTGGATGTAAATTTACTACAATGTCTAAACTTACATGTTTCCACCCCTATGAAACAGGGGTTGGAGCCAAATTTTCAAATATAAAGTCACTATAGCCAAAAAGGACCCAAAACAGTAGTAAATATAGTCCAATTCAAACATGTAGTAAGTCTAGCACTCATGGTCACATACTGGTTCTGCAACATGGTCCCATGGAAAATAATGGAAGCAGTGACTTGAAATAGAATCCCATAGGAAATAACTTTAAAACACAAATATATATTAAATGACATGCTCACACAGGATGCGCACAATGAGAACATTAAACTATGTGTATGTAATTAGGTTAGTAGTTGGAGAAGATTTGGGTCCTTCACAATTATTAAGCCTGCAATCTCCCTCCTACTGGTAATCCCAGCCCTCTGATGTATCTCCCTAAAACAATTGTTGTCCAGAAATTTTGATTTTTGATTTTTGTTTTTGGATGATTAGAGAAGTAATTTAGCTTGGTTAGACATTCCTGATCAGGGCCAATTTTTTCTAGATTAGTTTTTTAAAAATAGCAGATGTTTTGCAGTGATGATGTAATTTTTCAGACCTATATACTTCACTTTGATGTCAAAACATAGGTTTGGGGGGAGTCACGTAGTCTTATAGAGACAGAAAATAGCTCCTCAGAGTTTCCAAAATGGTGGCTATAATAGAGGAAGAAGATACATATATAGAAATTAAACAATAACAATCGTTTTAATCCTTTTATGTCTACACCAAACAATGTTTATGATCTCAATATAAAAAATCATGTTTATCACTTCTGTTTTAGAAAACTTTTCATACTTCACATTATTTATTTGTTTCGGCAATCGCTTGTGGTACATTTGCAGAATGTTGAACATTTGAGAAGAGGATATTGACAGGGACATCTTTTTGTAGCACAGGTTTTGCAAGTACGTGTATGTATAAGTTCTGTGGGTCGAGGCTTTTGAGATTTTGTAGGTTTTAGCACCCCATGAATATCTTCCCAACCAAATTCACATGGTTCTTTCTCAACATATGCATGATTAAAAACATCTACACATCTTCTGATCAAGCAGAATGCTCTTTTAATGTGTCCATGCACAGAATATGACGTTGGCGGAAGGTCACTTAGCAGGACTGATCTCTTGAACTCACTGTACCGAAGATCGTCAAATGTGTGACAGTCAGAACTTGATTTCTACACATGCACAAGGTATTTTTTTATGTCTTTAAAGTTACATTCTTCATCTGTCTCAGCAGCTCCTTTTAGAAACTTCACAGGTTCAGCAGTTACTGCTCCAAGCTTTGTTCTAATTTTTCTCATAGTGTCATCACCCATAAGAATACGTGGCTTGATAAGAGCACTGGGCATCTCGGGGTCAGGTTTCTTGTACAGCATATTGAATAGGATTAAGGCCCTCATTACAACTTTGGCGGGAGGCTCTAACCACTGTGCGGCTGCCAATGCGGCCGCACTCCCGCGGAGGCCATTACGAGATCCCCGCTGGGCCGGCGGGCAGAAACCGAGTTTCCGCCCGCCGGCCCAGCAGGGAGGTCGGCTGCAACACGGGAGCAGGCTCCAAATGGAGCCGGCGGTGTTGCGGCGGTGCAACGGGTACAGTTGCACCTGTCGCGCTGAGAAGCTCCATGCCCCCAGGGGCCCCACGACTCCCCTTTCAGCCAGCCTTTTCATGGCGGTTCCTACCGCCATGAAAAGGCTGGCGGGAGGGGGACTTGTGATCCCCTGGGCAGCGCTGCAAAGAGCGCTGCCCTGGGGGATTACAACCGCCGGGACCAACGTGGCAGTAAACCGCTGGTCCCTGTGGTGCCACCGCAGCGCATAATTCCATGGATTGCACCGCCAGCCTCTTGGTGTTGCATCCGTCGAAACAGCCCTGGCAGTCCTTGACCGCCAGGGTTGTAACGAGGGCCCAAGTGTCCTTTCTTGCCAGTTCCATAACCTATCCATAGCTCTAACAATCCTTGACTTATGAATATTGCAACAAATCTAAGTAACACAATAACACAATAATAACACCTGTGTCATTTGATAGTTTCAATGACTCAATTGGAATGATTTTAAACAGCCCACTGAACATGTGGAACAACACGAAGGTCAGCTTCCTCCAATTTGCTGTTAAGTTCTTGAACAATATGGCCTGCACCTTTTGAATATTTCTCTGCAGACACCAACTCCTCATTGACAATCATTCCACTTGCAATAATTGGAAATTAACTGATCACTGAAGCATTGGAAATGTTTTGATGAGTTAACATCTCCAAGTTCATCTCGTTTGATGTTGATGACCAGAATTTATCAAGTTCCACATATACAGAGTTGAATTTTTGATGCAGGCAAGATAAATTTTTTCACTTGTAAACAATCATCTTTCACATTCTTTGACAGATAGTTCAAGATAACTGTTAAAGGCAATGTGCAGTTCTTGCAAGAGGCACACTGACTCTGATATTTGTAGAACAGTCTGAATGACCTCAGAAGTTTTGCATGGATGAAATCTTGACCATTCGCAGTTGTGACATATAGTACAGAACAACAGCAGTTTTTAATCAGGACACCTTTTTGAATTGAAATTCTTCAGGTGAAAATCTTTTTTGAGCTCTTGAGTTTGTGCTTCACTGGTTTGGATGCATCATATCGATCAAAAATTTGCTTGTTGGAAGAAGTTCATGAGACAGAATATCCTTGATAAATTTACCCTTTCTTTTGCTACACCCATCTCTCTATGTGCTTGTGAAAGTTGTTTTTTTGTAGCCTGTTTTATAGTGGCTGGTTGGGTGAAATTCGTACTATGGCAATTAAAGCATGGATGTTTAGCTTTAATGATTATGTCAAGCAGCTTTTTCTCTTTCGATACAAGTCTCTCCTGCTTCAGTTCTGCATATAGTTTCAATCCCTGTTTCAGGACATCTAGTGGACATGTCTTTATATCATTATCCACATATAGATTGGTCATGAAGTTGTGTAGTCGCACAGGCTCAGTCATTTCAAAGGGGTTTCCTTGCTGCTGTATGAAATGAAGAAGGCTGTCAACATGTTTATTAGAACGTTTCCCACAGGTTCGTGGTGACGTACAGTTTCACAATGGTCCATTAATTCTGAACTTGTCATCTCTCTGAAAACATTGCAAATAGAAAAGACTTCATGGAAAACTAGCTGCCATTGAGTAACATATTCACTTTTATGTGTCTGGCCAACAATTCCCTTGGAGCTTTTCTGTGGTCTCAGGATCGTCTGTTCCATTCTGGAGCCACAGCATTGAACCTTTTATCTCTGTCTTTCACCACAAAATGTCTTTGGATGAATTTGTGATAGGGGTATGGTTTTCTACCTATAGCTTCTTCACTCTATCCAAATACAAAGTCCTATTTCTCACGTAGTTCATGCAATTAAATTTGCGTAACATAGTCATCAATGACTACACAGTCTTCACGTTCAGCTCCCAATCACGTTCCCGATCAGCAGGTACCATGTTTCTTACTAGAGGTATCATATGTAAAACATTTCCCCAGTACTTGCAAAGTTCTGATTTTTCTTCACATTCATTGACAAACTCTATGAACTTGATTTTCAGGTTTTCTGATTTTGAACTGTGTATTGAAAATTGCCTGGCTTTGCATTATGTCTTTTGAATGAAGTGCACCCTGTGCCTTGTTCACTTCTTAGATAAGATATGCAAAACCTAATTTGTAACTTGTTCCAGAAAGCATTCCAATTCAATGTTTCTATAACCTCAGATATTACCTTGGAATGAACAAACATAATTAATTCCACTCAATACTCACTGGACAGTTTTGCTTCCAAAGATTTCTGCCTCAATAAGTGCATTGTCTATGCCACATCAACTGAGATAACTTCCTGCACACCGCTATGCAACTTTTGGCATGTGGGAAATGTCCATCATTGGATACAGATCATCAAATTCTACTGGATTGTTCATAAAAATGTCCACCACAATACCTTCATCACAGAACATTGGCAGGATAGGCTGATTTTCAAGCTGAGCACGCACATTTTGGATTTTTTTTAGAGCTGTGTATACGTTGCATAGTTTGTGACTGGAGATGGTATTACTGTTAAAAACCAAACCTTCTTCAATGGGACAGTATTCTGGGAGATCAAACATGAATTCCAGCCCAAGGAGGAACTGGCTTTTCTTCATCCTTCAGTCTGCACTGAATAAGAGATATGATAAATTCAGTTGAATCAGCTTTGCGGACCACAGCATCAGGTAGAAGAAGATCCATGTCCTCAGCCACTTTAAAACATTCTGGCAGACTGAGACATTTTGAAGGCTTGTGGTGATTTTGCACGTTGACAAGGCATTTGGGTTATCAGTTTGCTGCTTCTTTTGTTTATGCCTACAGCTGACAATACTTGTTTTCCAGCAGCTACTTCAATGGTACAGTCTTGAAAAAACACTATGGCGGTGTCATGTGTGCTGGAAGTTCCAGACAAAGAAGAGCTGTCTTCAAAATCAAAATTATCAAGAGCAGGAATTGTAAATCTTTTCCTGGTAAGGTGACTTGAAAGTGGTGTGATGTCAGATTCACAAGATTTTACAGCATTAGCTGCTAACAAGTTCCTTCTCCATACTATGTCATTATAAATTGTTGATACACCAATCCTGTTCATTGAAGTGATTAGCTCTATACATTTGCATTTGTCACATATTGCATGAGCAGTCATCATGTGTAGCAGAGTTTTCTTTTTGCCGTGCTGTAATTCATAAATCATGATTTGGAAAAGGCAGAATATTTGCACAGCATAAGCGTGTCGGTTCATGGGACTGTCTTCCACTTCTTCATTTATATCTTCAAAGCCATCATCAATATTGTCGGCTTCTGTTCTGAATTCAAGAACTTTAGTTAGTAACAGTTGTGCTTTGCTGATATTAAACAATGATGTTAAAAATGTTAAGACAATATAAGGCATTCTTGTTGACTCCCATGATTTGCGGAGCTCTGGGCATCACAAACTTTATCATTGAGTCCAAAATCTAAATTTTTCAGGACATTTCTTAAAATGGTTCCTGATGACTTTACTGTATCTTGTGATCTTATTTGGGCAGCAATGACTTCAGGAGTCAAATCAGCTGAGAACACCATAAGGGTCTCATTCTTTTTGTTAGACTGACAAAAACAAATTCTGTCATTGTACATTCTCATCAGAATCAATCTTATTTTCATTGTTATGGCTCAATACAGTTTCATCAAAGTTGACCATTATTTCTCTGATCTCACTGAGTGTGAACCTGTAGCCAGCACTCAAGAGTGCTTTAAAACGCTCGTGGTTAGGTTGCTGCTGGGAGCTCATTGTACATTCCTATTTTCGAATGTTGAGTGGGCACACAAATCCGCAGCAAATACATTCACCTTGCTGTTTAGATTGGCTACTCTGCTGAAAACTTAATCTTGGAAGAAACTTGCAGCAGATAAAAACATGTTTTCCCTTTGAGACTCACATATTCTGTAGTTTGTTCTTTCATTAATCCCTTTAACCCTTGTTCTGGCTAAACCAGAGATAACTCATTGAAGATCCTTTGCTTTCTGACCAGTTGTTGGAGATGGACGAGGGGTAGCCAAAGTGGATGAGTTTATTTGTTGCTTTCTCAGAAGACACAGATTCTTGTTCTGATTCAATGGTTTCTGCTATTTTTTTAAACATTTTTTCCAGGCCTTTTTCCATTGTATACAACTTCTAGCACTTGTTGTTACAATGATAAAATATTTGATCCTCTTTACCCATCATTTTCAATCTTTTGTGAACTTCGTCTTGCCGTATTTCTGCAGCATCTCAAACTCACTTCTGTCCAGCCGCAGTAGATGTTAGCTTTACTTTTGGATTAGTTTGGCATGTGACACATTTTTATTTGACGGAGTCCTTAGATTTTGTAGTTAGAAACACTCTGCCAGGAGGTAAAGATCCTCTGCTACCGCCAACTGCTCTCTCCTCTCATGTTTACAAATTTGAATCAATGGAAAACCTGAAACAAAAACAATATTAAAATAAATCACCAATATAATGGCTAAAACACATTATTATAGAGCTGCCATTTTGGAAAATGACAGAAGGATTGCTCTGATGAGCTATTTTCTGTCTCTATAAGACTACTTGACCCCCCAAAACCTATGTTTTGACACCAAAATGAAGCATATTGGTCTCATGGTTCCTGAAATATTACATCATCATCGCAACACATCTGCGATTTTAAAAAATGTTGTCCAGAACAAAATTGACAAGATTAGCAATGTCTACCCAAGGTAAATTACTTCTCTAATGATACAAAAACACAAATCAAAAATTTAAATCTCTGGACAACAATTTTTTATTGAGGTATATCAAGAGGCCATTACTATGGGAGCCATGTACCCTTTTGTTTTGCTTGATGCTTTCAGTGTAGTGAGGCAGAGTAGTCCAAAGCCTACTTTGGGTGGGTTGTGTTGTCTAATGCCCCAGTCTTTAGGCACACAAAAAACAACATCCAATAATCATTGTCTGGTCAGTGATTTCACCTACTGAAATGAAAAGCACTTTATTATGCACACACTACTCAATACTATGCATTAATTTACAAATCTATTGGTAGGTGAACTCTCTAACAGGTAATTCCTCCCAACGTGCCCTGCTCACTAATACCCTGAGCTGCCCCAAATATGCTGTACGCAGGATAATCGGGTGTATGTCATCACAAGTCTACAGGCTTTGTCAGTATGTCACCACAGACATAAAAGCAGAAATGTGTTGTAGAAATCCAATGCAGACATTAGAACCTTTAAGAATGGTACCATAATTGTGCACCTTAGATTCCCCCCACAGCCCCCCACAGAACAGACATTCTCCTGGTGGTACAAACAGATAGAAACAACAAAAATAGGAAATGTTGACCACCTCTTCGAATAAGTGCCAACACAGGGGCAAAAAAAAAGGTCTTTTCTGGCACTGTCTATATCTGAAATCCTGGAAGATGGTGATTTTAGCACAGCAAACATTTTGTTGATGTAATTTGTGACACAAAAATACACACTTGCGAAGCATGTTTTCTTGCAAATGAGGTGACAGAAGCTCTGACAATAATCTTTCAATCCTCCTCTCTAAATAGTCAAGGAACTGGGTGTTTTGATACCACACCACAGTCACACTATCTCCCCAGGGGAATTGTGGGGTAAGGAAAGAGAGAGAAAAACGTGTGACACAGCTAGCCTTTCATAGACAACTCTTGTTGAATCACCATCTATTTGCTGGCTCAAAGGAATCGTCCTTGCCCATTCAGGTTGAAGTGCCAGTCACAATGTCCTACTATGTAGCTTCTAGGCGAAACTTCACACCGCATTCATGCCTCAGTTATGCCGAGTACAGGCTGGGAGAATCTAACGAATGAATGGAAATTAGCCTCCAGGAACACCAGGTAGGGAAAAGGTTACTTTCTAAATGCTATTATTTCTGAAAAGTTACTAAAGCTTAGACTTCACCGTTCACCATTTTTAAATTCATTTCAGTGTTTATTCACACAGAGGAGTATGCATAGTCAAATTAAAATACAGTATGAAATTGGTGTGAATCTGGCCGGTTCTACTGAATTTGAATATATTCAAACAAATTTGGGGGGGCTGGCAATTTTTGGGAATTAATGGGGCAAAAGTACTGGGGGGACTTTTTCAGTGTTCTCTGACTTGCTTGTGTGGTGAGCTGTGAGCATTGCTTTAAGCGATGAAGAAGGTGGCCCCTTTACTGCTAAAAATAATCATAGCTACTCCATACCATGGTTTTCTAGGTCATTAGTGGCAAAAGAAAAAGCTTGTAAGAGACTTGAAAGAGTATGGAGAAATCAATACCTTCTAAAAGATAAGGCCAAATACAAGAAGGATTTAAAGAAATATCATGTGGCTATCAAAAGGCCCAAACCACATATTTTGAAGTTAAATTGCTGGTGCCACAAATGGCCCTCCCAAAAATTTTAAAATAGTTTTTCTCAACCATAAGCCCTAACTCAACCCTTTTCTGCCTTATCGGAGCTATGTGATAAGTTGCTAGATTTTTTTATATATAAAATATTCCAAAGAATGAGGTTAACGTGCAAGCACCCATCGACTCTCACATGACAGAGCTCATGTTAACTGCCTCTTCCAGTTTGCTGAGAAGGAACTTTTGTCTTTTGGCTATTTTTACAGAGAAATCTGAAAAGGTCATTGTGGGTTATAAATCAGGTTCTCCATCTGACCTTTGTCCACCTTCGATCTCAGCATCTATATGTAAAGTGGTCAATCCCATTTCTAATAAGATCTTCAACACCTCTCTGTGATCAGCACATCTCTCAACTAGTTGGAAGGAATCTAAAACTAGTGCTTCGAAGCAAATAGCTCGCAAAGGGAAGGTGTTACTTTTAATATTTACAAAAGCATACCTATGATCCCTATATTAGATTTTTGTCATTTTGATTTCATTTTAAAAGATAAACATATTTACTATTTTTATAAATTGGTGTAGGATTTTTATTGTGTGTTGTGTTTTGCTTATTTACTGTATTGGTGAATTTAAATGCTTTACATACCTGTCTCCTGAGTTAAGCCTGACTTTTGTCTTTTTGGTGTCATTTTAAAAGATAAACATATTTACTATTTGTATAAATTGGTGTGGGATTTTTATTGTGTGTTGAGTTTTACTTATTTACTGTATTGGTGTATTTAAATGCTTTACATACCTTTATCCTGAGTTAGGCATGACTGCTTATTGCCAGGGAGTGATCCAGGGGCTACTTTGTGGGATCTTGACTGGGCCAACCCTGTGTTGGGGGTGCATTGCGAGTGGTAGGTGTGTACTTACCTAGCCTCTAACTTAATTGAGAATATTTGATTTGACGTCAAGCTAACTTCAGTTGTGTGGATGTGGACTTGTGTTTGAATTACACCATACAGTAAAGTGAGTTAAGATCAGTAAAAATCTGTTAAATTGACTTAGAACAAAACCTTTGGTTTTAGATTTTTGAAATTTGGACTAAAACTGATTTTTAATCCATTCTTTCAATTTTTCCAAATTTGTTCTATTTCGGATTGCAAAGTTTGTGTGAACCAAAACTAGGGATACCATGGATCTGGCTAAACTGAACAAGCTCAAAGTGACTGAGCTTAGGGTTCTACGTAGGTCCATGGGGCTAGCTAATAGCCACAAGCTTAGGAAAGAAGAATTGATTTGGTCCCTGAAGGCCTGGGCACAGACAGTTCCAGACAATAAAGGGCAGGGGGGAATGCAACCCCTCCACCGACCTCCAACAGGAGGATGAGGAGGACGATGCCCTGCCCACTACTTCCAGCACTAGGTTCATGATCCCAGCTAGGGGAGGGATGGAAGGCTCATCCCTAAGGGAACCAACACTGTCTCTTGATGAGAGACAGCAACAGGCTCAATTAGAGGCCTTAGCAATAAAAAGGAGAAATTAGAGCTGGAGAAGAAGAGGTGGGCAAGGGAAGAAGAGAGGGATGGTGGCAGCGACAATGAAGAGTGTGCTGAGGTACCGAAGGGTAGGGGTCAACATAGGCTCCATAAGGAAATGCTTCCAATGTACACTGAGGGGGGTGACAAATGGTTGATTGTATTTGAGAGGGCCTTTGAGATGTAAGAGGCCCACTCAAAGTATTGTAGTTCACTCCTGTGGGAACTGATTCCAATAGCTGGTAGGGAAAGGCTCCTGACCCTAAAGGGGGATGAGGCAAAATCCTACTCTCACATGAAACAATGCTTAGTCAAGAAATTTGGGTTGACCCCAGAACAGTACGGGGTGAAGTTCGGGGACACCCAGAAGGAGAGCACACAGTTATGGGTGGATTTTGTAGATGGATTAAGAGTAACCAAGTGAGTACCTATGAGGGGCTGTACAGTTGAATACCTAAAGAGCATATCCTGACACATTCTGTACAGGAGAGGTTACACCATTATCTAGCGGATTCAAAGTTGTCTGTCCCAGAGAGCTGGGGGAGGCAGCTGATGAGCGGATAAGAACCAAGGTGTCTAATAAACTCCATGGAGGTGACCAAAAGAGAAGAAGACAGGCTCCCTCACAGGGGAAAGCTCCCCAAAAACGTGCACAAGTGGGTGGGATTCAAAGCCATGCCACTTTCAATAAGAAGGGATACTTGGGGAAGTATTTTGATCCTACAAAGGCAGGAATGTTTCATGACTTAATGAATGCAGGACTGTGGTTTGACTGTCACCTGCCAGGTCACAAACGTTGAGATGCTATTTGTACAATGAAGCCTCCCATGGGTGGTCAGTCCACAGGGATTGCTAGTGTAGCTGTGGGGGTGGAGATTGTCCCAGTGATGGGGAAAGGGTTAACAGATGAAACCTTAGTGTCCATGGGTGGAGTGGAAATTGCAACCCTGGCCAACGTGCCTCCGAGCATGGAGAAGTACAGGCAGAGGCCTAAAAACAATAGGACTAAGGTTTAGGCTCTGAGAGACACAGGAGCCTGTGTGACTATGACCAAAGAGAAGCTGGTTTCTGCTGAGCAGATCATACCTGGTGTGTACCACCAAGTAATGTATGAAGACAGCAGAACTAAACTCAATCCCATGACACTGATGAGTTTGGACAGGCCCTAAGCAAGTAGGTGTGTCTCCTATACTCCCATTGAAGTATCTATTGGGAAATGATCGTAAAGCTTCTAACTGGTAAGGGGTAGAAAAAATGGTCCATGCAAATATGCTAGATCTCTGTGAGTGGGTATGTGCTGTGACCAGCTCACAGGCTGCTCAGCAGGGAAATGGCAGACACTTTGAATTTGGAATATTGGGCCAAGAGTCAAATGACAAGAGAAAGGGCACTGGGTCTGGTGATCCAACCCAGGGTACTCTAGAGGAACAGGGGGAGCTGACTCCTGAGGATGGTGTTTCACCCCTGCCAGATCTGTCCGACTTGGCAGAACTGACAGGAGCAGGTGGACCCACAGGAGAGGAGTTTTGTCAGAAACAGAGAAAGTGTCTCAGTCTTGAGGGCTTAACGCAGACTGCCTCCGAGCAAATGGAGGGTGATGTAAGTGGACCCCATAAAGTTTAATGGGATGAGTGAGTCTTAAATACTGAGGCTTGAGACCTCAATGAGGGTGCCACCAGGAGGTTGGTGATGCCTCAAAAGTATAGAGAATTCCTCCTCACCCTGAGCCATGACATCACCTTGGCAAGTAATTTAGGTCAGATTATGACTTGGAACAGGGTGGTGAACCATTTCTATTGGCCCTACATGTCTGCCAAATTAAAGGAGTTTTGTAGCTCCTGTACACCCTGGTAGGCCAGTGGCAAGACAGGTGGCAAATCAAAACATCCCTTGATATCACTGCCAGTGGCTGGGACCCCCTTTGAAAGGGTGGGGATAGACATTGTTGGCCCCCTAGTCCCACAAACTGCATCAGGGAGCATGTATGTGATAGTTAACCATGCCACAAGGTACCCTGAGGCAATTTCCCTCAGAACAGTCACTAGACCTTCAGTTGCTTGGGCCCTACTTGGTGTGTTCACCAATGTGGGTTTCTCAAAGGACGCTGCATAAGATAGGGGCACAAATTTCATGTCCAGGTATCTGAAAGGGACACGGGAGGAGTGTGGTGTTAGGTACAAGTTCACCACCTCATATCACTCCCAGACTAATGGTCTAGTGAAAAGGTTCAACTAGACCCTGAATGGTATGATCAATGGTTTGTCTGACAAACTCAGGAGGCGATGGGATGTTCTCCTACCATGCTTACTGTTTACATACAGGGAAGGTCCACAAAAGGGGGTTGGCTCAAGTCCCTTTGCATTGTTGTTTAGGCATCCTGTAATAGGGCCATGGTGTCTGGTGAGAGAGTCTTGGGCGCAGCCTCTCGGAGAAGCCAAGGACAATGTGCTGGATTATGTGCTAGTCCTGAGATATCGCATGCAAAGTACATGTATAAGGTGAGCAAGAACTTGGAGGCCAGCCATGAGCTCATGAAGGCCTGGTATGACCAGAAAACTAACATGCCTGAGTAGTGGGCCAGGTCAATTGGTGTGGGTGTTTGAGCCTGTCCCTCCAGGACAAGTGGGCCCTATCCAATCCTAGAAAACAAGGGTGAAGTTACATAGCTGGTGGACTTTAACATCCCCATGAACCCTCACAGTGTCCTACATGTCAACAGATTGAAACCCCGCCAAGACATGGCAGACATGACCATGTTGATGGTCATTGATGAAGGAGGAGAAGAGGAGACTGAGCCACTGGCAGACCTCCTCTTTACAATGTACAAGATAGGTCAGTGGAGGGGAAGTACTTGCTCCCAAATTGACAGTACAACACCACATAGTCTGTAACCAAGTGTTTGGGCAGTTTGCTGGCCTTTTATTCTTGACCCCTGGACTCACCACTTGGTGTGTCCATGATATTGACACTGGTGACAGCCTACCTACAAAAAGTAAGCTGTACAGGTTGTCTGACAAGGTCATAGTCAGTATTAAGCTGAGGTAGCTACGATGCTGGAATTGGGGTAACTGAGCCATCTGATAGTCCGTGGGCCAGTCCAGTGATGCTGGTACCCAAAACTAATCTTCAGGGGGAAAAGAAGGAAATAAGGTTCTGTGTGGATTACAGAGGACTGAATGCAGTCACAAACACTGATGCTAACCCTATACCAAGAGCTGATGAGCTCATTGACAGGTTAGGGGCTCCCAAGTACCTGAGAATATTTGATTTGACATCAAGCTACTGGCAGATAGCCCTCAGTAAAGGAGCAAAGTAGAGGTCAGCATTCTCTACACCAGAGGGGTACTACCGGTTTAATGTAATGCCTTTTGGTTTAAAGAATTCACCTGTCACCTTCTAAAGGTTGGTGAATAGAGTCTTGTCTGGGCTGGAGCAGTTCAGTGCAGCTTATCTGGATGATATCGCTGTGTACAGTTTCACCTGGAAGAATCCCCTGACCCACCTGAAGGGAGTGATTCAGGCTCTGTAGCACGCTGCCTGACTATTAGGGCCAGTGGGTGTCACATAGGGAAGAGTTAAGTTGTGTACATGGGTCACCTTGTAGGTGGAGGCCATGTACAACCTCCCCAGGCTAAAATATAAACCATCTTTGATTTGACTGTTCCTGTAACCCAGACACAGGTCAGGGCTTTTCTTGGTCTGACTGGGTATAATAGAAGCTTTGTTCAGAATTATGAAACCATTGTGGCTCCCCTAACAGACCTCACCTCTAAAAAGAGGCCAAAGAGAGTCATGTGGACTTCAGAGTATCAGGAGGCATGTGATACTCTGAAAAAGGCTATGTGTTCAGCACCAGTGTTGTCGGACCCTGATTACATAGAGGATCAAACAGATGCTTCAGAGCATGGGATTTGAGCACTGTTGCCACAAGTAAATGAAGAGGGCCTTGATCAGCCAGCTGCCTTTATCAGCAGGCTACTGACCAAAAATGGAGTGCCATTGAGAAGGAAGTCTTTACTGCGGTTTGGTCTCTGAAAAAGCTGAGACCATGCTTGTTTGGTACTCACTTTCATGTTCAAACTGACTACAGACCTCTCAGGTGGCTTATGCAGATGGGAGGGAAGAATTCTAAATTGTTGAGGTGGTCCATTTCCCTACAGGGGATGTACTTCACAGTGAAACACCGACCAGGAGTGTCTCATGCTAATGGAGATGGACTTTCCAGGTTTTTCCACTTAGCTGATGAGGACTACCAGGGTGTAGGCTAATAATCCATCACCTTTCATTTGTGAGGGGGCCATGTGAGAAAGTCACCCTTTTTGCATGCTCCTCCCAATGTTTCTGACTGATTTTGATAGTATGAGACCCTGACTGTGTCCTGGGCTCTGCTTAACAGGCTCAGGGCCAGTGTTCTGAATAAAAAGTATATGGTAAAATGGAACAATGTTTCAATTGGCAATGACAGACCCTGTAAGACCCTAGTAGGTAATAGGGCAAGGGGGTTTAAATTTACCTATAACTCCTTACTATATAATAGGGCAGGGATGTTTAGAGGCCCAGTAGATTTCCTGCACCGGAGTGTGCACTGCTGTGTTCCTGCTGCCATTTTTTAAGGCAGCCCTGCCTTGCAGACTGTCATTAAAATGTAAAACGTATTAAAATTCGAACTTTGGAATTAAGGATACTTCCAAGGTAACAATCCACTTTATTTTTTACATGTGAGTCGTCACCCCTAGGTGCCCCGGGGGAGCTGCCTTGTAACTATAAGCAGGGACATCATAAAAGTTGTTTTATATGCCCTGGTGAAGGAAAAACTGCACATTTCATTTCCCCCATTGTATAAAGTTAGCCCCATAGGCTAAAATGGAAATATTTTCCATAAGCCTAAATATTGCTAGGAAGAAGTTTAAAATGCCATGCAAAAACTCAAATGAATGGTGACGATAAATGCAACAATTTGCAATGGTTGACATTTTTATAACTTGTACTGAAAAAAAGTTGTAAGACTTTCTTTACTGTAAGCCAAATTCCAGCCTGCTAGTGGTTTCTCCTGATTGGTCTGCCCTAACAGGATTAGCCAAGCTGCTTTGATAAGGTTATAAGTGGCCTGCACTGAGCGGAGGCTATCTGATGTGAGAGGTTAGCAGATAGTGAAGTCAGGCCAGAATGGGGGCTGGGTAAATCAAGCTCAAGCTTCAAAAGGAAGCCAGTCAAAAAGGAATGCAGCTGGGCCTGCCCTCTCACTCCTGTACCCCACAGATAGATGGTGGGCTTAGAAAAGGAATTTGCAGATGTCCAGAGCGGGAGTTAATGGAAAGAAATTAGCTACACCAGGACAGTTGTTTAGCCAGATCTTACTTCCCTGGAGGAAAATCATTCATCTTGGGATGTTAAAGTGCAGTGCTTTATGGGACAAGAAGATGCCATACTTTGGAGGAAGCTGCCATACCTCTGGGTGGCATCCTGCAGTTCACTGGAGAACGAGGCCTACTGACTGTACCCCAAGATGACTGACTAAAAGTGGCTGATCTGCACTGGAATTCAGATCTGTTGCCTGAAACAACAAGAAGAAGGTGGACCACCCTGCTGAAACCCTGGTTTACAACCCAGAGGCCTACACATGTAAGGACTGCGCCTGTTGCACACTGGAACCACAGCCCAAAGGACGTTGCCTTGCTTCAAAAAGAACTCAGGAGTGGACTCCCTGAAGCAACAAGTTAAAGAGCTTTCCTGTACCATCTTCCACAGAAGACCGCAGTGTGGAGTGCGTTCAGTGGACTTGCAAGCATTTGGCTAGGTGCATTGTAGGAATTGTAGTCCCAATGTCCCAAGGAACAACACAGAGAATCAGGAACCTTGGATTGCAGTTGTGGATCACTTTACCAACTATCATTCCAACATCAGATCACTGCAGTGATGGGATCTTGTTCTGCTATACTTAGGTCCTTAAAGAAATGTCTATTCCTCCTCCCACCACACTCAAGGAAAACAGTTGTCCATGCCCTGATCACGCTGAGAGTGGACTATAGGAACGTGCTTTACCTAGGTTTGCCTGGAGCCCTCATTAGGGGCCAGATGTAGCAAGCCGTTTGCATGGCGCAAACTGCGAAAAACGCAGTTTGCGCCATGCAAACGGCCTCCCGCGATGCTCATTCCCAAATTGCGAGTCGGTACCGACTCGCAATTTGGGAATGCGACTCGCATTCCTTTAAGGAAAATGGGCTGCAAAATGAAAAAAAAAACTGCTTTATTTAAAAAGCAGTCAGACATGGAGGTCTGCTGACTTCAGCAGGCCACCATCCCTGTGAGTGCAGGGACTCGCTATGGGGTCACAAAAAGCGACCCACCTCATTAATATTAATGAGGTGGGTCTTTGCGACCCCATAGCGAGTCGTAGAAGGTGTCTGAGACACCATTCTGCATATGCTTTTGCGAGTCTGAAATTGCGAGTCGCACCGACTCGCAATTTCAGACTCGCAAAAGCATATCTTGCTACATCTGGCCCTAACTGTCTACAGATGGTACAGAATGCAGCAGCATGACTGCTGTTGAAAGTCCCTAGCTGCAATCATATTTCTCACCATCTTATTGCTTTGCATTTGCTGCCAATCAAAAACATGATTTTATTCAAGACCTAGGTACTTGCACACCTGGCCTATTTTGGTTCCAGTCTGCATTACCTTACTGAGAGATTTACACATTACCTTCCTTCAAGAGTCTCGCACTCCTCACATAGTTTACTTGTTTTGATCCCTAAGATCAAGGGGTCGAGAGAGGAAGGCACCTTCTTCTCCTAGCAGGTGGTGTGCGCAAGGAACCACCTTCTGGCCAAGGTGAACAGCTTAGAAAATGAACTGTCCAACCGAAAATCTCTTAATACCTTTAGGTTGTCATGTAGTAGTTCCATGTCCTCTGTTCTTTTGATCCTCACACCGGGACACTCCTAGGAGTAGGTGTGGTTTGTTCAAACCCTATCATCTTTTCAATAGTTTAATAACTATTCAAATAGCTCTTTCATTATTTGTTTAGCTGGTCCCTGTCCCAAGATACTATATTTGTTTTTAACATTGCTTCCTAGTGTTTCCCTCTGGGCTAGCCAGCTTTTTTACAGTGAAAATTGCTTTTGGGTAGGAGTCACAGTAGGGACACGTTAACATTACATTTCTACATGTGCTACTTTTAAATACTATACCCCTTGCCTTGTGGGCTTCAAGGCCTTTGTAGGGGTGACTTATTTATGTTTAAGAGAAAGGTTTCGCTTGTGAAATGGGTTTATTGTGACAGGTCACTGTGCATGTTTGCACTGCCACTGTAGTGGCTGGCACAATCGGTGCTGCAGTCCACTAGTAGTATCTAACTTACATGCCCTGGGTATATTTTGTACCATGTACTTTGGACTTATAGGAAAGTTAAGTATACCAATTAGGAATATGCCAAATTAGGCATGTTTATGAAACAGTCCGTAATCACCCATATCACAGTACATTCTTCTGAACAAGGGAATTCAGTGACAAAGTCAATAGATATCTGCGACCAAGGATGCCTTGGAGTAAGTAAAAAGTGTAAAATTCCATTAGTCTTTCAATGTGAAACCTTATTCTGACCACGGGTAATATTATTGAAAACATTGGGGGTCATTCCGACCCTGGCGGTTGACTACCGCCAGGGCCGGGGACCGCGGATGCACCGCCAACAGGCTGGCGGTGCATCCATGGGCATGTCAATGGCATGGGCACTGCAGGGGCCCCGTAACAGGGCCCCACCAAGATTTTTTGTGTCTGCCAAGCAGACACTGAAAATCGTGACGGGTGCAACTGCACCCGTCGCACCCCTTCCACTCCGCCAGCTCCATTCGGAGCCGGCATCCTCATGGAAGGGGGTTTCCCGCTGGGCTGGCGGGCCTGCCTTTTGGCGGTCGCCCGCCAGCCCAGCGGGAAACTCAGAATTACCACGGCGGTATTTTGACCGCGCAGCGGTATTCTGACGGCGGGACATTGGCGGGCGGCAAAGTCAGAATGACCCCCATAGTCTATGACCAAACTCTTCACTACTGGCTGCAAAAAAGGACTTTGTAACTAGATCTTGTGTCGTTTTTATGCCAAGATTGCCTGAAAATGGGATATCATGAGAATGCTGTAGTAATTTTGTTTGAACTTCCTTCTCTTGTATGGACACCATATTGCAGAGGAGCCTTAGGACCCAAAAAGAAAGGTTGTGCACACAGCATTGTGTGTGGGGTACGCCTACCTGGGCTGCTTTCTCAAGGGGGTGCAAATGCCTTAGTAAATATTTGTAAATGAACAGCAACCTTGTTTATGTGTCAAGTTTTAAGGCTGCCTTCATTTACAAGCAGTCATTAAATGCTTAAAGAGAGCATGGGAATTGTGATCATAGGAGTCATGAGGGTGGGGATCAGTGAGTGTGGGGGCAGGGTCAAAGACCTGCATAAAAAGGGAAAAATATTCTGAAGCTGGTATGTTGTTTTTGTTGTGCAAATACAACCCTGCAAACATTTTAGATGATAATTAGTGGGAAAAGCACTCTTACGTTATGAATCCTTACTTGGTTAACGAGATCACTGCAGATGTCTGTGTGTGGGACAAAAGAGCCACAGAATTGAATCTTGGTTGCTGCAGTGACTTTTGAATTTATAGAGTTATGAGATCCCAGTCTGTGGCAGAAAGCACTGTGAATGTGTCATTTGAACATTATATTATGCACAGCATAAGAAAGGCTCCAGCAAAATGATATATGCCCAGATTTACAAAGACCTTGAGTCTGGTTTGCTTGACTTTTTAACTCAAACCCAAAAGGTTTTGTGCTGGTATTTACAAATTGTGATTTGCATTAGATTGTAGCCAAAAGTAATACAAAGATATGCAATGTGTACATGGTGGTGCATGAGCATTTTCTTAAGCCACCCTTGGGTTTTGATGCAAATCCCTATTTACAAAGAATTCTAGACAAGGATTTGTGCCAAAATCCTGAGCCTCCTGGAGGCAGGTGTAACTTTCACCATTTTTTTCCCTCTTTGCATGTGCACTATATTCTACAGCACACATAGAAAGAGGGGAATGCCTTAAACCATAGTGTGTGTGCAGGAAGAGGCCCCTTCCTTTACAAAAATTATGGTTACCACAACTCCTACACCCTTGCACTACGGCTCATAAATTTCTACATTAGTCCATCGCAGTATAAAATGTGCCAGCACAGAGAGACAACAGAAAGTCACATCTTAGTCGTTATGGCCCTGTTCTGCTCTCTCCTGTATGCAACACAACACAGCAACTTTACTTGCTGCACTATGTGATTTCTGGGCTCTAGTCTTTAACCCCTTGGTCGTCACAGATGTAATTGTTACGTCCGATGGCGCAGCGCTGAGGTGCCACGGACGTACCCTAGCGCTCCCCGAGGGCCTTCCCCTATCCCCCAGGGCAGGGCTGGAAGGGGAATTGCTTCCCCTTCCACCCTCACCCACCCCACAACCCTCAGTGATGTCTGATGACGTCAGCGCACAATAGCGTGCTGACCTCATCAGAGGTTAACTCCCGTCACGCTGGAAGCCATGTGGCCAAGGAGAAACAGATTAGTTTCTCCTGGCAACAGGGGGCGGGGGACGCAGAGAAGCATGAAAAGGGAAGGAGAGGCTTTACCTTCCCTTTTCTTGTCTCTCTGAGCATTGATGCAGCATAATCGCATAGTTATTCTTTGTCGCACAACCAAAGAAAGGGAGCGGGCCCTTGGGCAAGGGTCGCTCCCCAATGGGGGCATTTTATTATAAGACCCTGGGGGGGCAGAAGCCATTAGGCACCAGGGATGTTTTTTTTATATAAATTGATAAGGGGAGCAATCCCTTAGGCAAGGGGCAGTTCAAGGTGGTCATTGTTTTTATTAGGCCTTTTCTGCCAGGAGGGGGGGTAGAAGACACTAGACACCAGGGATGTTTCTTTTTTTATTTATATTGATAAGGGGAGCGACCCCTTTGGCAAGGGTCTCTACCAGGGGGGCAATTTTTTTATTAGGCCTTTTCTGCACCCCCCCCTGCCCCGGGCAGATCAGCTTATATTAATTAGGCCGATCTGCGTCAGGAGGGGCAGAAGCCACTAGACACCAGGGATTTTTTATGTTATTTATATTGATAAGGGGGGCAACCCCTTAGGCAAGGGTCGTTCCTCGGTGCGATTTTTTTATTAGACCTTTTCTGCCTGCCCCCCTCCGGGGGACTGATCAGTCTATATTAATTAGGTCAAAGCCATTAGGCAGCAGGTTTTTTTTATTTATTTATTTATAGTGATAAGGGGAACGACCCCTTAGGCAATATAATAATTAGGCCAATCTGCCTCCCAGGGGGGCAGAAGCCACTAGACACCATGGATTGTTTTAAAAATTTATATTGGTAAGAAGGGCTACCCCTTAGCAAGGGTCGCTCCCCGGGGGGGCAAATTGTTTTTATAGCCATTCCTGTCCCCTTTGGGGGGCAGATCGGCCTATTTCTATTAGGCTGATTTGCCCGGGGGGGGGGCAGAAACCACTTAGGCACCAGGGATTGGTGTGTGTGTATGTGTGTGTTTTGTTTGGGGACAGACCCTTGGGCAAGAGTCATCCCCCATGGGGGCACATTACTGTCAGCCTATTTTTGGAAGGCCCATCTGCCCCCAGGGGGGCAGAAAGCCCACCAGAGACCAGTGAAGATTTGTTTAAAAAAAAGAGGTGGGGGTATGGCCATACCCCCACCCCAATTAAATGAGGCCAAAGTTGTTCTGCCCACCAGTGGGCAGATGGGGCAATTACCCCCGATCCACACCCGGGGGGGGCAGAAAGTCTACTAGATGTCAGGGAATTAACAAAAAACACAAAATAGTGTGGTGGTGGCTACCAACCAGTATGGGCATGGTTATACCCCACCTGAAGGTAGTAACAGTCTTTCAGCTCTCTCCCTGCACACTAAAACATCTTATTCCATGGCAAGCAAGATGACATTTGATTATTTTGGGTTTTGGTTTTACATTTGGGCCATGAGAGCTTGCCTAACTCTCAAAATCATCCCACTTGGAATGTTGAGGGCTGCACTTTTTGGACTTTGGGAAGTCGCCATGTAGAAAAATACACAAGACCTAGAGACATCTGAAAACTAAACATCTGGGTGAGTCCAGAGTGGAGTACTTAACATGCACCTACACCATTTTCTTACCCACAATGCCCTGCAAACCTCCAAATTTGCTGGAAATCACACATCTTTTCCACATTTTTGTAATGGAACCTTTTGGAGTCTGTAGGAATCCTAAAAAATCCTACCACCCAGCGTTGTACATATATCGATGAAGATTCTGCCCCACCTGTCATCCTAAAAATGTTTTTTTCAAACTGCTGTTTTAGACTCGCTTTGGTTCCCCCTCAATTTCAACATGTTTTTGGCTCTTCCCTGTAACAGGCACTTGGCCCACCTACACAAGTGAGGTATCATTTTTACCAGGAGACTGAGGAAAATGTTGGGTGGTAGGAAATCTGTCCTGGTGCGGTGATCCCGCACCGGGACAAATGTGATTCTTTCTCTAAATTAGAGGTTTGCTGAGGATTCTGGATAGTAAAACATTGGGGGATCCACGCAAGTCACACCTCCCTTGATTCCCTCGGTTGTCTAGTTTTCAGAAATGTCTGGGTTTGGTAGGTTTCCCTGTATGGCTGCTGAGCCCAGGACCAAAAACGCAGGTGTTCCCCACAAAAACAGGTAGTTTCGTATTTGATCATTTTGATGTGTCTAGATAGTGTTTTGGGCATTTACTTTCAAGGGCACTAGGCCTACCCCCACAAGTGAGGTACAATTTTTATTGGGAGACTTGGGGGAATGCTGGGTGGAAGGAAATTTGTGGCTCCTCTCACCTTCCAGAACTTTCTGTCACCGAAATGTGAGGAAAAATTTATTGGGGCCAGATTTTGATGTTTGCAAAGGATTCTGGGTAACAGAACCTGGTGAGAGCCCCACACATCACCCCATCTTGAAGTCCCCTAGGTGTCTAGTTTTCAAAAATGCACAGGTTTGGTAGGCTTTCTTAGGAGCCGGCTGAGCTAGAGGCCAAAATCCACAGCTAAGTACTTTTCAAAAAATTGCTCTGTTTTCTTTGGGAAAATGTGATGTGTCCACGTTGTGTTTTGGGGTATATCCTGTCGCGGGCGCTAGGCCTACCCACACAAGTGGGTACCATTTTTATCTGGAGACTTGGAGGAACAATGGGTGGAAAGAGATTTGTGGCTCCTCTCGGATTCCCGAGCTTTCTGTCACCAAATACAAGGAAAAATATTTTTTTTGTCAAATTTTGAGATTTGCAAAGGATTCTGGGTAACAGAACCTGATGAGAGCCCCACAAGTCACCCCATCCTAGATTCCCCTAGGTGTCTAGTTTTAAAAAATGCACAGGTTTGTTGGGTTTCCTTAGGTGCCGGCTGAGCAAGAGGCCAAAATCCACAGCTAGGCACTTTCCAAAAAAACAGGTCTGTTTTCTTTAAGAAAATGTGATGTGTCCACGTTGTGTTTAGGGGCATTTCCTGTTGTAGGCCCTAAGCCTACCCACACAAGTGAGGTACCATTTTTATCAGAAGACTTTGGGGAACGCTGGGTTGAAGGAAATATGTGGCTTCTCTCAGATTCCAGAACTTTCTGTCACCAAAATTTGAGGAAAAGGTGTTTTTTGGCCAAATGTTGAGGTTTGCAAAGGATTCTGGGTAACAGAACCTGGTGAGAGCCCAAGTCGCCCCATCCTGGGTTCCCTTAGGTGTCTAGTTTTAAAAAATGCACAGGTTTGGAAGGTTTCCCTAGGTGCCGGCTGAGCTGGAGGCCCAAATCCACAGCTAGGTACTTTGCAAAAAACACGTCTGATTTCAATGTAAAAATGTGATTTGTCCATGTTGCGTTTCCTGTCGTGAGCATTAGGCCTACCCACGCAAGTGAGGTACCATTTTTATCGGGAGACTTAGGGGAACACAGAATACCAGAACAAGTGTTATTGCACATTGTACTTCTCTACATTATTTCCTTCCAAATGTAAGACAGTGTGTAAAAAAGAAGACTATTTGAGAAATACCCTGTAATTCACATGCTAGTATGGGGACACCGGAATTCAGAGATGTGCAAATAACCACTGCTTCTCAACACCTTATCTTGTACCCATTTTGGAAACACAAAGGTTTCCTTGATTCCTATTTTTCACTCTTTAAATTTCAGCAGATGAATTGCTGTATACCCTAGTATAAAATGAAAACCCATTGAAAGGTGAAGCTCATTTATTGGCTCTGAGTACCTAGGGTTCTTGATGAACCTACAAGCCCTATATATCCCTGCAACCGGAGAAGTCCAGCAGACATAACGGTATATTGGTTTCACACATCTGACATCGCAAGAAAAAGTTACAGAGTAAAATGTGGAGTAAAATAGCTGGGAGTTTTCAGCTCAATTTCAATATTGTTTTAATTTCAGCTGTTATTTCTGTAGGAAAACCTTGTAGGATCTACACAAATGACCCATTGCTGAATTCAGAATTTTGTCTACATTTTTTTAATGTTTAGCTTTCCGGGATCTAGCATTGGTTTTATACCCATTTCTGTCACTAACTGGAAGGAGGCTAAAAGCACAAAACATAGTAAAAATGGGAAATGTCCTAGTAAAATGCCAAAAACCCTTGTTGATGCCATTTTCAGGGAAAAAACCACAAGCCTTCTTCTACAGCCCTTTTTTCCCATTTTTAAAAAAAAAGAAATGTTCTCTGTATTTTGGATAATTTCTTGGTCTCCCTCAGGAGAAACCACAAAGTCTGGGTACCTCTAGAATCCCTAGGATGTTGAAACAAAATGATGGAAATTTGGTGTGGGTAGCTTATGTGGACAAAACGTTATGAGGACCTAAGCAGGAACTGCCCCAATTAGCCGAAAAAAGGCCTGGCACCTGAGGGGGGAAAGGTCTGGCAGCAAAGGGGTTAAGATAAAACAAGTGTCCATTAAAAAGACATATTGCAGAACTCAGCTGATAACACTCTTACATTACCCCTCAGAAAGAATAAATCTTTGTCATGGTGAAGCTTCAAGAGACTCTATCAGTTAAACCAAATAGTGGATCTCAGGCAGCCTTTACATTTGATAATCAGTCAATTTCACAGATTTACATTTCTTTCACATATCAGGTGCCCTGGTGAGAAGGCTTGTTTTCTCTTTAGCTCTCTGTTGTTCCCTAGGCTTCATAGCAAAGGAGACCTGACCCCTCTTTATCTTCAGCAAGATTCACCTCTAGGTTTGCACTAATTGTTTAGTCACAATATAGTTATTTTTGACAAACTGTATGGGGACAATTTTTGTATAATTATTAACTCAGTAGAGCAACATCCCTCTTCACTACTACCATATTCAGGTATGGGGGATGATGTCTTCCCAGGGGTCCTGAAGGGCAGATTAGGGCTAACACTTCTGTGCTATATTTTAGAAACTTGGTGGTGCAGGTAGGGATTCCAATACTTAGCATTTTGACACTATGGTGGGACATTTCTTATGTTTCACTTTTGTTGTCACCACTTTGCTATTATTATGCTTCATTATACTAATCATTGCAGTACATACCATTTTATCTAGAACTCTGTTGATTTAATAAAACACATTGAACCAATCTTCTGCTTCTGTTTGTCTTTGCATATGTGAGATGAATGTAACTGAGAGAAAAGGATGAGATCTATTTCATCACAATTTTCCTGAGGAATCAGAATGTCATGCCCATGGCTGCCACAACTCACCGCCACTTTCGGGTGCTGATGAGGTACTGCTAGCTGGCTGGCAGAGTTAGGCCAACAGTTGCCACACTGTTTGAGATTGGACTCAGTTCCCCACAATCCAGTGGTGCTGCCGCCCAAATCCAGCAGTCTCATTGCCATAATGAGAGCAAACACGACATGGTGCCACAGTTTGGTCAGGCACTGAATTACACATCTTACTGAGTATCTCTGACTCACTATGTGCTAAAGGCACCCCAATAATATATAAGGAGACGTCCATGGTATTGAGGATTTCCTCCTCAGCTAGATAGGTAGTACCTATTTAAGACTATAGGTTGTTCAAGCCTGAGCTTAAAAATAATTAATCCCCAATTAGTGCCCTTATCTCTTAATAAGCACATTCAACATGGCAAACCCACAACAGGTGGTAATTGCAGTAAACATGAGGCCACACCTTCACTATTCACTTCTTAAATAATAGCCTTACAGCCCAGGGGGGTGCTGTTACATTTGTGGTTGAGACACACCCAGAACAGAAGTTTTCTTTTCTTGGGGCAATTTTCCAGTAGTTGATAGGAACACGAACATATTTCATCATTATACACCTGCTACTGCACCTGCACAATACATACCATAAGTATACATAGAAATACCTTTATCTTTTCAAAACCACAAAAGCTGGCTTGATGGCATCCTACTACATATAACACTTCATGTTAGACTAGGTCCTTTGAGTAATGAAGTTCCTACCTGGCCACAGTAGGCCACATACACACCACATCCTGATATAGGCACTTGGGCAGTAGTTGAAGTTTGCCGTTTATACATTAAACTTGTAGCAATACATAGACTCTTAGTACAGTTTGTAATGCAAACATTAAATACTAACCCAGCATGAGCTGCTGCAGTACACCCACATGCAGTTAGTCACACCAGGTATTCACCCTGCAATGGTGCATTCCATTATGGGTAAAGTACCCGCAAAGCCTTAAAAAATTTCATTTTGGTTAGCTCAAAAAATAAACACGCTGGAAGCAGTGTTTCCCCATATGGGACCCCATGATAAACACAGAATTCTCACTATGTGCTTGCCATTTGAGATGATTTCCTCAGTGGATAACTGCATCACCTAGGCCAGGTACTTGCCTCGCTCTACACTTCCGCACACGGTACACCAACACTTGCCAATCTTTAGAAAATGTTAAAACAAATTCAAGATCAATACAGGGCTGCCACAGCCCTGGATTTGGGAATGCAATTAATGGACAATTTTGCTACAGTGTCCTTAATAATATTAAGTAACCTTAAAGGGGAGCACTGGCAGTGCGCATGCAGCTGTGGGATGTTCCTCCACAGGATCAAGAAAGTGAGCTGCCTGGGATAATTGCCAACACCTATTCAAGTATAGGTCAGGATGGTTTGGGAGCTAGACCTAGTAAACCACAATTACAAGGGAAATCCTATAAGGATTTTACCAAGCAAGCAGCTAAGGGTTCTAAAAAAGGTTGAGATAAACAAAAACAAACATCTCACAAAGACAGGGGAGAATCTCCACATATGGATACCCCTGAGAAATGTTATAACTTAAGAAATAGGGGTAATATAGAAACTCCTGATAGATGCCAATGTACTGATGCACGCCAATGCCGTTCCTTTCTGGATAAACGTAGTGAGAGAGATGAGCGATCAGAACAATGAATCTGGTAGATGAAACCGAAAAAAGATTCACAACGCTCTTCAGAAGTTTCAATTGAAAAAGAAGAGAAACTTCCACAACAAAAAACACAATTTGGAAAGGAGAGTGTGGCAGCTATTTCTGCAAGAAATGCCATGCAAGATGAGAGTTTTATTGGAGGTGAAAGCAACGGATGACTTTTTAAAAGTTGAGACTGCGGACATGCACATCTCCCCTCCCAATAGGGTGTATAAAATTAAAATGCAGTGCGAGTTGAGCGCACAATTGATATCATGTTCTGGAAACAATTTACTGGCATATATGACATTTTGTTGACCAAAATAAATTGGCTGCCAGGATTTGTCTGTAAAGTCCCACAGGGGGGAGAGATTATAAAACCCTCCTTCTTGCCCCTGATTCCTGTAGAGTTGAAAGGGTTGTACACGTTTGATTGGGCATTAGCACAAGCCACCGTGCAGTATTGCAATCATGTCCCTATCACATAATACCAATTAGGTCCCAACCACAGCCTCAAACTCAATATCCTATTATGCATGAAGCTAAAACACCTGTGAGAGAGATTCTCATACAGTTAGAGTACCAGGGTGTAACTGAGCCCTGAGTCTCAACCGAGACTACCGGTTCCCTGGCCTAAATGGGGAAGGTGCCTCAATAGACAACAGGCTTCTTCAGTACTGCCATACTCAGGTATGGGGGAATGATGTCTTCCCAGGGGGTCCTGAAGGGCAGATTAGGGCTTATCCTTCTGTGCTCTAACATAGAACATTAGTGGTGTATGTAGGGATGGTACATCTTGCATAGTGACAGTATGGTGGGACTTTTCTTGTGTCTGACTTTTCTTGTCACCATTCTGTTTCTTTGTATGTTTTATCATCCTAATTATTGCAGTCCATGTCTTTTTATCTAGAACACAGCTGATTCAATAAAACATATTGGACCATTTCCTGCTTCTTTTTGTCTTTGCAAGTGATAGACAAATGTAACTGGGAGAAAAGGATAAGATCTGATCCACCACGATTTTTCTGAGAGGTCCCAATGTCATGCGCCCGGCTGCCAGAAATCACCCCTGCTTTTGGGCATAGGTGAGGCACTGCTAGCTGGCAGGAAACGGATTGGGCTGACAGTTGTCACATGGTGTGGGATTGAACTCAGGTCCACAATTAAGGTGATGGTGCTACCCAAACCCAGCAGCCTCATTGGTAAATGAGATCAAACGCAACAGTACTAAACACTGATACTCTGTCACTTGTGTGGCTGTAAGTGGCTACATGAAAGATGTTGAATTTAATCTACAACATACTTACATACAGACCTTAGGGGACTGTACTGCACAATTAGCAGAGCTCAAGGCTCTGATGATGACACTGGAACACATGGATCCAGAACAACTAACATAAATAGTCTTTGATTCTTACTACTGTGTCCAGTCCTTCAATGAATATCTACATTCCTGGCATCAGAATGGGTTCAGAGATTCAAAAGGCCACACCATCAAACAAAAGCTCCTGTATGGAAAAGTTTCAGATCTGAAAGAAATGCTACCCAATGCCCATGTAGGCCATACATTGGGACATCACCTTGTAGGAATACACGTTACAAGCAATACCTTGGGGATGAAATCAACAGTAGTTATGGCTTCTGTTGCTGCAATTACTCATTCACAAATAAGGATGGATGATGAAACACTGACTGCTGCATAAGCTTCGGCTGACAGCAAGCTATTACTGAAGGCATATCCTTACAAATATTAATACTGCATAACTGGCATGAATGCTGCCTTAGTAAAAATACCAGGGTTGGGTGTTTGTGTGATCCCCAATCAAGACCAAAGATCTGAGTTTATAAAACCAGCACATGAGGGAGTTGCTTCTGCCCATGTAGGTGTGAATGCTACTATTTTCTTACTACAAAAAAGCTATTGGTAGCCAGGTCTATACAAACAGACAAAACAGTATGTTCTTTGGTGTGACATGGGTCACCAAATAAAAAGGTTCACTGTCAAACGCCCATCACAGACACCCTTTCTTATTTCCAACAAACCACTGCAAAGTGTGCACCTGGCCCATTGTGATCCTTTGACACCTGATGGTGCATATAAATATATTTTAGTTGCTGTCAACTCATGCTCCAGATTTCTATGGGTATGGCCACAACGATCAGCTGAAGCTTGAACTGTTATTAAAGATTTGTGAATCTTTATCAGTGCATATGCAGTTGTGCCTTTCTACTTGGACCAGGGCCCTGTCTTTGCCTCAAGGGCATTCAGGGACACCATAGCTTCCTTAGAGGTACAACTCCATTTCTCATCCCCCTACCATCCAGAGGGTAGCAGTGTAGTGAGCGGAAGAATCGAGATTTAAAGCAATCCTTAACATCGAGATAATTAGGCATGGGTCGTAGTTGGCCTAATCACCTGTATGGAGTCCAGAGAGCACTTAATAATCTGCCCAGAGGGTCCTTGGGAGGGCGCACCGCATGTGAGGTACTGTTTGGGACACAAATGTATGTTTCAGATCTTGATGGCTCTGGCATGGAGGTGGCAGACACACCTTTTGACATAAATGAACAAGTCACTGTCTTGCAGGAATTACAACAGTTCCATGATCAGAATGCATCTGCTTGTGCCACCTCCTTGGGAATAAGGGATACACCAATAACATCTACTGCAAGAAACAATTGCTGTGAAAAAGGAGTTTGGTCCTTCATAGTCATGGGAATACACAGTACCAGAACTGTTACTCTACCACCGTTGCCTGGATCAAAAGAAAAACCGTTTTGTCTCCATTGATAATGTCAAGTTACACTACGTGGCCAATCCTACAGAGCAGACCTAGAGGGCTCCTGGGTTGTCCCTGAATCCCTCTCATTACAGACCAGGAAGTTCCTCTACAGGTTTTGAGCAGCAATGCTGACACTTCCCAGAGCTTGGGGAGGGTGGAAAATTATCTTTCATTGTACCACTATCTTCATCTGTGACAAGAAACAACTAAAATATTGAGCAATACTACTCAAATGCAACTCAAACTGATGGAATCGTTTACTACGAACCACCGAGAGAATCTTCTGCTAGTTTTCCACTTCCTCACACAGCTCCTGCTTTTGAACTAACTGCTTCTGGATATTTTTCCGATCAAAATGACTCCTTCTCTGATACATCCACCTCTTCTGTGACTCTATTGTCAAAACCATGCAACCTGATAAATGACTCTTAACTAACTATTTTATTTGTCCATGGATCTATCTGTGGCTCTTACTAACTGTACTTGCCTTCCTTTTTCGGATTGGGTTTATCATCATCTTTTTCTGACTGACACATGGTCATTACCTTCCTGAACGCTCTGCAGTCAAACTGGTGGATGAGGTCCTGAGACCACATTTTTCTCATATAAGGTCCGTTGGGACTTGTTCCTAGTGAACATTTAAGCTACACCAATTTCTGATGGGATTGTTTTGGATAAAGTATCTTTTGATATATTTGGTTCGAAGGAGGTTCTTCAAATTCCATGCATTTTCAAACTTTCAATGAATGATGTGATAACACTTGGGGTTGTTTCTGATGACGGGATCTATAAACATTTGTTTCTGTGATTTCTGAGCTAGAGTATTTTAATGTATTTGAAAGTGAAGATATTTACCAAACAAAAGAAAACTATGGAGAAATGTGTTGTACTTATTATGGACATCATTTTATTCATAGAGCTAGAACCCTAAAGACTATATTTAATTACACGCAACGGGAACATTGTCCTACCCCACCAGTGAGGAGTTCTAAAACATATTTGGAAAGTGTACATATTTTTCTGGCCATAATGTTAGAAATACTGAGACGTATTATTTTAAATTGCCTCCAAAGGAAATGCACAATGTACTGGTAACAGGCACAAAATTTTGATTCCTTTGTTTTCTGGTTGGCTATAGAAGGCTATGAATATTGAATGAAGTTGATTGACTTAAAGAGTGTTTGGGTAACTAAACTAGTTTGCCTAGGCTTTGCAAAATTAAAGAATGGAATGCACCCAGTATCCTCACTCCTACAACATTTTACAAATGGCAAAAATACATTAATGCGACTGAAGAACAGTTCAATGGGTGGGTGCAAAATGGTACATTTAACGCAACACTTTCCATGGTCACCTTCCATGGCATTATGTCAGAGCAAAAGACCTGTTTGCTGCATTTAATTTGACATGACATCAACAAGTAATTGCTACGAAAGATACGACTTATGCTAAACATCAAGAAGTTAGAAATGTTGCCTTTTACTGTGGCAGAAATACCATCTGCAGTCCGGTTAATTCATGAGGTTGTCAATCTGCTTATTTCAACACTCCAACTCACATGTTGCTTGAAACACATTCTAGTAGGCAGATATGAAAGGCCAGGAGATAGCTACATTCATGAGTTGTGGGAGCTACCCTGCTCGTACAACTGTTTCAATGGCATGAAAGAGGTGTTTCTTAGCGGTAGCGAATGCAAGACCACAGTGAGCCATTCAATGGTTTGCAAATGACTGCCTCACATGGAGCTTGTAATGCTTCTGCAGCGAGTTTGGCCTGCTTTGTGAAGAGAGTTCCTGCCCCCTGTAACGACCAGGGTTCCAGGTACTCTCAAATGGAAGTTATGTGCTTCTAAACAGGGAGAGCTGTTGTGGAATTTGAGGCGGAATTACCTACGTAGTTTCGTTCTTCAAAATTGTAACTTGTTGTGGTGACATACTTTTTCCCCCACGCAACAGACAAAAGTAGTAGATATTTGACATCATATTGAGAAATCTAATGTAAATTTTGACAAGTCCAGCCAACTAAAAGCTCTATTGTTTCAGAAACATGTTGCGTAACATCTGCCTGCGAGACCTATGCACTCCAAGTAGCAAGTTCATGTGCTGAGATACAGTTCCTTTTAAATACAAACTTTCTGTGACACTTCAGTGAACTTATAGGACAAATATTTAATGCATCCAACTCCAAGTAGCAAGTTCATCTGCCGAGATACAGTCCCTTTCAAATACAAACTTTCTGTGACACTTCGGTGAACTTATAGGACGAATATTTAATGCATCCAATACGGCCGGGCTCGGGTGCCTCGGACGTAACGGTTACGTCCTGGGTAGCATCGCTCAGGTGCCCAGGATGTAACCGTTACATCCAAGTAGGGGCCCTCAGGGGAGGCGCTAGCGCTCCTCCCGGGGGACTTGCACCCCCCTCCCTGGGGCAGGGTTGGAAGGGGAATCACTTCCCATTCCACCCCGCCCACCCCCTTGACCCCTCGATCGGGCAGCAGAAATGGCACTAGACGCATGGGATTTTTTTTTTTTTTACATCTACACATAAGGGGAGCGGCCTCTTGGCCGAGGGCCACCCTCCAGGGGTCAAAATATTTTTAGGCATTTTCTGCCTATTATAATTAGGCCGATCTGCCCCCAGGGGGGCAGAATACCCTAGTCACCAGGGATCTTTTTTTTTCTTTATTTATTTTTTTTATATGTGGGAAGCAATCCCTTTGGCAAAGGTTGCTCCCCTGGGGGCAAAAATAATTTTAGGCCATTTCTCTCCCCCTTGAAGGCAGATAGGTCTATTTTTATTAGGCCAATCGGCCCCCAAGGGGGGCAGAAACCACTAGACACAAGGGATTTTTTTTTTATTTCATGTGAGGGGAGTGACTCCTCAGGCAAGGGTCATTTCCCTTGGGGCAAAATTATCTTTAGGCAATTTTTGCCCCTCTTGGGGGCAAATCGGCCTATTCTTATTCGACAAACTGCCCCCAAGGGGGGGGGGAGCAGAAACCACTAGACACCAGGGATTTTTAGTTTTTTTTTTGTCAATTTCACACAAGGGGAGTGACCCCTTAGGCAAGGGTGGTTCCTCTGGGGGGCAAATTTATTTTAGGGCATTTCTGGCCCCCTGGGGCAGATCAGTCTATTTTTATTAGGCCTATCTGCCTCCAAGGGGGGCAGAAACCAGTAGGCACTGGTGTTTTTTGTGCCAATTCCACACAAGGGAAGTGAACCCTTAGGCAAGGGTCGCTCCCCTGGGGGGGGGGCAAATTTATTTTAGGCCATTTCTGCTCCCCTTGGGGGCAAATCAGCCTATTTGTAGAAGCCCAATCTGCCCCCAAGGGCGGAAGAAACTACATAGGCACCAGGGATTGGAGTGTGTGTATGTTTTGTTTGGGTGGCAGCCCATTGGGCAAGGGTTACTCCCCATGGGGGCATATTACTGTTGGCCATATCTACCCCCCTTGGGAGCAGATCGGCCTATTTTTGGAAGGACCATCTGCTCCGAAGGGGGGGGGGGGGGCAGAAAGCCCACCAGAGACCAGGAAAGATTTTTTTTTTCAAAATAAGAGGGTGGGGGTATAGCCATACCCCCAACCCAAGTAAATGGGGCCAAAGTTGTTCTGCCCACTGGTGGGCATATGGGGCAATTGCCCCGATCCACACCCCAGGGGCGAAACAAGTCTACTAGATGCCAGGGAATTAAAAAAAAATTGTGGGGTGGTGGCTACCAACCGGTATTGCCCTGATCATGCCCCCACCCCAACTAAAGGGGGTAACAGTCTTTCAGCTCGCCCCGCACACTAAAACATCTTATCCCACAGTAAGCAAGAGGACATTTGATCATTTTGGGTTTTGGTTTTACATTTGGGCCATGTGAACTTGGCTAACTCTCAAAATCGTCCTACTTGGAATGGTGAGGACTGCACTTTTTGGAATTTGGGACACTGCCATGTAGAAAAATCCACAAAACCCACACACATCTGAAAACTAAACATCAGGGTAAGTCCAGGGTGGAGTGCTTCACGTGCACCGGCACCCTTTTCTTACCCACAATGCCCTGCAAAGCTCCAACTTTGCTGGAAATCACACATTTTTCCCACATTTTTGTGGTGAACCTTCTGGAATCTGCAGGAATCCACAAAATTCCAACCACCCAGCAGTGTTGCATCTATACCGATAAACATTCTGCCTCACTTGTCATCCTAAAAATTTTTTTTTTCAAACTGCCCTTTTAGACCCACTTTGGTTTCTCCCTCAATTTTGACATGTTTTGGGGTCTTCCCATTCACATGCTAGTATGGGGACTCCAGAATTCAGAGATGTGCAAATAACCACTGCTTGTCAACACCTTATCTTGTGCCCATTTTGGAAACACAAAGGTTTCCTTGATTCCTATTTTTCACTCTTTAAATTTCAACAGATGAATTGCTGTATACCCTAGTATAAAATGAAAACCCATTGAAAGGTGAAGCTCATTTATTGGCTCTGAGTACCTAGCGTTCTTGATGAACCTACTAGCCCTATATATCCCTGCAACCGGAGAAGTCCAGCAGACATAACGGTATATTGCTTTCACACATCTGACATCGCAGCAAAAAGTTTTTATATATCTATTTTTCGCTCTTCAATATTTCACCAAATTAATTGCTGTATACCCGGTATAGAATGAAAACCCGTTGCAAGGTGCAGATCATTTATTGGCTTTTGGTACCTAGGGTTCTTCATGAACCTACAAGCCCTATATATCCTCACAACCGAAAGAGTCAAGCAGATGTAACGGTATATTGCTTTCAAAAATCTGACAGCACAGTAAAAAGTTACAGAGTAAATTGTGAAGAAAAATGGCTGATTTTTACCTCAATTTCAACATTTCTTTTATTTCAGCTGTCATTTTCTGTAGGAAAACCTTGTAGAATCTACACAAATGACCCCTTGCTGAATTCAAACTTGTTCCAGTATTGGTTTCACATCCATTTATGTCACTAACTGGAAGGAGGCTAAAAGCACAAAAAATAATACAAATGGGGTATGTCTCAGTAAAATGCCAAAATTGTGTAGAAAAATGTGGTTTTCTGATTCAAGTCTGCCTGTTCCTGAATGCAGGGAAGCTGGTGATTTTAGCAACACAAACCCTTTTATGATGCCATTTTCAGGGAAAAAAACACAAACCTTCTTCTGCAGCCCTTTTTCCCAGTTTTTTTTTATTACATTTTCGCTGTATTTTGGCTAATTTTTTGGTCTTCTTCAGGGAAATCCACAAACTCTGGTACCTCTAGAATCCCTAGAATGTTGGGAAAAAAGGACACAAATTTGGCGTGGATAGCTTATGTGGGCAAAAAGTTATGAGGGCCTAAGCACGAATTGCTGCAAATAGCCAAAAAAGGCCTGCCACCTGAGAGGGAAAAGGCCTGGCAGCGAAAGGGTTAAGGCTGTTGGTTCTAGGTTTGTCAGCACCTACTTGTCTATATTTTGTGTAATACCTTTAGCCGTACACTCAAAAATTTTGGGGAATTTTGGGGGGATTGCTAATTACTTAACTGGTGGCATTTTGCTGTTGTTGTTTTATACGCAATGACTGCCTCATCTCAACAAGGAGGACTGATGGCACTTCCACCAGTGCAACTGTGTGGTGAACGCATGAAGCAGCATTTCAGAGCACCACTCCTTGAAGAACTGGAGTGCAATTGGTCTTTGTCATTTAGACCGGTCCTGCATTGTGTGCATGTGTGCAGCCCATGTTTCATTGCTTTGGTGCCTTTTCAAATGTGCACTGCAATTGCGTCTTCCTACATTATGCTTACTTCCACTGGACGCTGATCTGTTGATCTTCTCACTGAGGGCTCATTACCAGTCATGTGTGTTGATTGTGCATTTGCTACGGAAAGCCTCCTGTGAGCCACCCTATGTGGATAAAGTGGCTCTTTGTACTTTAATATCTGGCACTACACAGAATGCTGACGCCTTGGCTGGAGCTTGTGCTCTTTGATTTTCCTTGGCACCTATTTGGTTGCTGAAGTGGGATCTTTCCTTGATTGAATTGTCATGGGTACAATTCGTGATTTTCAAACTGACAATGACTTTTAATATAATGTTGAGATTCGGTTTTCTTTGGTTAGTATGATTACTACATTCTAAATTGACCAATTTCAGTTTGGACTACTTTAGTATGCTTTACTTGTCACCTGCACATTAATGTACATATTTTAGCTTATTTTTTGACATAGACACCTAAGCTGACCTCTACTCTTTGAACCGACAAAGGGAGGGTGTTGCGAGGTTATTTTAACTGCATATTATGGGCACATTATTTTAGCCATAGGCCTGCAGCTTGTGCCCTTTGGCTAGTGCTAATTCATTTTCATTCATTTTATTTTCTGAGCAGAAGCTTCATTCTGCTGTGATGTTTTATTTCTTTTATCTCATGCGCTTTTAGCCTAGAAACTGTTTTAATTTTTTGCAGCTTGACATTTTGTTCTGTGCTCTGATCAAGGCTGCATGCAATTTTGTTGTTGGACCAAAGTGGAACACCACAATCTCTGTCCCTACACGGAACCACAGAGTTCTTATGTTAGGGCAGTTTTCTTAGAAAACCAGCTGTTTTATTATAAAACATCTCTCTGTCCCCTATACATTAGAGGGAAGTTCCAGCCAGAAATTGCCATTGCCTGCTGTTGCTTGATTGAAGCTGCCTGCTGAGACGTGACGTCTTTTCGGCCTACATGGGAAAGGACTCTCAGTAGACCAATAGCCCTCTTTGATACTACCATATTCAGATAAGGGGGATGATATCTTCCCAGGGGTCCTCAAGGGGGAATTAGGGCTAACACTGTTGTGCCTTATTTTAGAACCTTAGTTTTGTAGGTAGGAAATCTTAGCATTTTGGCACTATGGTAGGACCTTTCTTATGTTTCACTTTCTTTGTCACCACTCTGCTATTATTATGTTTCATTATCCTAATCACTGCAGTACATGCCAGTTTATCTAGAACACAGTTGATTTAATAAAATACATTGAACCAGTCTTCTGCTTCTGTTTGTCTTTGCATGTGTTAGATGAATGTAACTGTGAGAAAAGGGTGAGATCTGTTCCACCACGATTTCCCTGAGAAATGAGAAGATCATATGCACAACTGCCACAAATTACCACCACTTTCAGGTGCTGGTGAGGTACTGCTAGCTGGTCAGAAGGCTTTGGCTGACAGTTGCCACATGGTGTGGGATTGGACTCAGTTTCCAACAACCCAGTGGTGCTGCTACCTACATCCAGCAGTCTCGTTGTTATAATGAGAGCAAACACGAAAATACTACTTGTGTAGCATGTGCAGTGGCACTGGGGACTATCAGTGTGGGATCAATTGCATCACACTTTTAGAACAGATGTTATGCGCATAATTTGCTGTAGCGTAATTACGCAAAATTACAGCTAAATTACACCAAATTACACTGAATTACAGAAGGAGCATAACCCAACATTAGCCCTCTTTTCTTAGGAAACAATTCACATTTGCGTCTAAAATGGACTTGAGGATGCCTTTTGTGTTAATGAAATAGTGATAAACACAACAGAACATGACCAGCACCGACCAGTAAACACTTGTGCTCACTGTATTTGTTGTTTCTGTGCCCTTGCAGTATGATGTTTGTGCCAAATTACTCATAATTATACAAACTGGTGTAATTGTATAATTTTTGGAGTAACAGAAAATTACATAAATTACTCCAATTACGCCAACGTAATTAAAATGTAACCAAGGCCTATCACAATTATGGTTGTCTTACTCTACAAAATTGGCATTGGGCTCATGCTCCTTGGAGCATTAGAGTCAAGGGCACCCTTGCCTCAAAGAGGGAGACAACATGATGGAGCTTTTTTATCTTAAAGAGACAGAGAGCCTGTTTGAAAATTGAAGTGATGGCCAGCCATGGTGAGGAAAGGATAAATGAGGCAGAGGAGATAGCCCGCTACTCAGGGTCATAGCTATAATTAGTACAGCAGGTGCTTTTGCATTGGGCTCAGGAGTAGGAGGGACTTACAACACCACAATTATTGGGGTAGTTTTTGTTGATCAATTTCTGTTTGATGCATTTAATCTCTACCCATTTAGGCCCATATTTATACTTTTTGTCTCGTATTTGCATCCTTTTTTATGCAAAAGTGGCGCAACTTACAAAATATAATTGTTGTACATCTATCTGCCTCTGTGATTGCTGAATCTGTGTGAGTATCATAGACTCTGAGTGAATTGCTGTGAAGCCAGGATTGTTATAGGTGAATATGGTCTTATTTCCTTTCCTTTCCTTGTTTTGATGAGGCCTCAGCTTTCCCTTGTTTTCTTCATGACCTACATGTAATGATGTATGAGGTCCTAGAAAAGAATAAAGACCACCTTGCCTAACTAGAGTTACCACACTTCATTGATTTTAAAAGACTCATGTTCTTGGGGTCAGTCCAAACTGTTAGTGAATGCCAGACCCTCCTAAATAATGTTTCCAGTGAGCAAAGGCATCCTTGACTGCAAGCGACTCTCAATCAAAGAAGGTGTCATTTTTCTGGGGGGGGTACTATGGTCCATGAATAATACGCTACTGGATGAATTTGTTGCATTTAGAAGAGCTTTATGAACATGTGACACCAATGGCGAAAGAGGATGCGTCGGTCTCTACCAAATGCTTGTAAGCAAAAAGGATATCTCAAAATTGTAGCAGAGATTAATTGTTTTTTCAATGGTGAAAAGCATTTTCTTGTTCTGTTCCTCACTGAAAAGATGTATCTTTGTTTTAGAGTTCTGTGAGCTTAACTATCTTTGAGACGTTCTTAATGAAATGTCTGTAAAAAAGTTTAAATCTGTTTAAAATTTGATAGTGATGATCATTCTAATGCAGCTTTGATCTTTTCAGAATCCATTTGTATACCTTGATCTGAAATTAGAAATCCCAAGAATGATAAAGTGTTGGTGTCAAAAGTGCATTACTCTGTGCTGCATAGAAGGCATTCCTGAGAAGTTACACAAGCACTTTCCTCATATGGATTCAGTGTGGTTCCCATGTCTCTGAAAATACCAAAATATCATCTATGTAGATGAGAAACCAGCATTTCAAATATCCCCCTTAAAACATAATTTATGAAATGTCGTAAAGCAAACAGGACATTACATAGCCCCAAACGAATGACCAGATACTCATAACGCCCATACCTTTTTGTTAATGGCTGTCTTCTATTCATCATTTGATATTCACTTTAGTAATTAGTATATTTCTGTAATTTCATGTTACTCTTGTTATGCAAAATTTCCAAAATTACTCTGTGACTCCACATCTCATAGTCACATGTGGTTCATTGTAAAAATGTACCACAAATGTGCCATTCGCTGTAAAAGTCACAGTAAAAAATTATTGGGGATGCACTGGAACAATGTGAAGGACAGAACACAAGCAGGTGTTGTTTGCAATGCTTTTGCTATTTTCCACTACCTTTTTTAGCATGAGATGCATCTTCACTGCTGAAGTGGACACAAGGATGCATTTATGCTAAAATACAATGCCAAATGCGAGTTTGAATTTTGCATAATTATGTGTAATTTTGCATAATTGTGCTTAAATTTTGCATAGTTACATAAAAGCAAACTCTGAGAATTACACCCATACACTTGACCATGTTGTAAGCACTTTCAAGATCTAGTTTTAAGAATACTCCCTGTAATTTATACAAGGGCAATACTCACCATCTGGCTTGAGGATCAAAATGGTAGGAGCTCCATCTAGAGATTTTCTTCAAAATTTGTTTTCTGCAACTATCTTATGAATGAGACGATAGATGTGTCCATGAGGTATCTTGGTCTGAGGTTACAGCTCTACAGCATAATTATAAATGTGATCTGCTTTAAAGGCATTGGTCCCTTTTTTACTGAATGCTTTCAGAATTCCTGGTAGGCTGGTACAATAGTAAGGGTCTATACAATTACACCAGTTTGTATAATTATGAGTAGTTTGCCACAAACATCATACTGCAAGGGCACAGAACAAAGCACATCAGGGGTGAGATAATTGAATCTCAAATCTAAGACAGCAATGTTGACTACAATGAACAGAATTAAGAGTTATTTGTTCTTCAACCCAGGCGATCAAAGGGCTGTGTTTTCTGAGCCATGCTGTTGCTAACACTACAGGAAACAAGGGAGCAGCAATAATATTAAAAAATAGTGAAATATCCTCCACCATTAAGGTAGATTTAGTTTCCCACTGTATCTTGCCTGGGCTTAAATGGTTTCCGATGATGGTTAGGATGGGCTCTACCACAGTCTATTCTTGCAGATGAATCTCCTTGAATGTACAGAATGTTGCGTCCATAAAACAATCAGAGTGGCACAGTTAATCAATCTTCACTTGTAGATAGAAATTAAGTATTTTAATAGTAAACAGTTTTTTTTCTTTCTCAGCTCTCCTAACCCGGAGTTTGCTGTTTATAGACAAGTATTCTAGTTTTCCAGAAGTAAAGGGCAATTTCTGAAAAATGTCCTCCTTTTCCATACTATAGACATATCTCTTCTTTTTTACTTCGTTTCCTTTCTTACTTGGTAAGAGTTTTTGTTGGAGGGCAAATTTGCATGGATTCGTCAATCTTACTTTCGGTCTCTGGTAATTAAATGTTGTTGAAAGAAAGATGTTAACTGAGTCCTATTGTCCTTGGTGAGAATAGGCTCACTTCTCACACTAACTTAGGAATCTTGAGGTTCTTAACGAGCTCACTAATCTCCAAACAAATCAGTGCTTTATCTGCCTCCCCTCGTTAAACCCACACAAAAAAGGGTGGGAAGTACATATTACTGTATGCTGGCAGAAAACCATCAGCAAAGACAGGCCTGTCTTCCGCATAGCACATTTTACTCCCCGGTCCCATTTTTTTCTATTTTGTGATTAGCATATTCACAACAAAGACAACATACTATGACGTTTTTGAAAATGGCTGTGACTTGGAAGTCTATGCGCCTTTAAAGTTCACAAAGTGAGATGATTTTTAGAGACGTAGTAAACAAACACATTTGTAAAATGCACCTTTTGATACACATACACTAAGCTAAAAACTTTAAGAAATTCGATAACATCTATGATGCCGCCCAAATCACTTTAATTTAGTCAAAACATGTTACATAATTTCGTGGGACAATATTAGCACGTGCAGGGTTCATTGTTCTCATTTGTCATTGCATTTGGCTCACACACATTTATATTGCAGTGTTCTCCTGTCCTTTATTCTTACAGTATTTATAGTTGGCAGCAGCAATTCTCCTAACCCATTTGTGTCTTTGACGGCAGCGCTACGTGTAAGTACGGTAAATTATATTGCTCATTCTTTTAGTGGAGTGTACTTTTACTGTTTATTTCACCCCATCCAATCGCACTCCTGCAGAGTTGGGTTGCACTGCATTTATCGCAGGCCTCTGCGATGATACCAACTGTTTGATGTATATTGGCTGTGAATTTTAACATCGTATTGTCAGCGTGTACAGACACCCTATGTATGAGGAGTATAAACAATCAGATGAAAGACACGGTCAACGCTGCGAGATAAAGGTGTATCTCGTGTGTAGGGATATATTTTGATCTTAGAAGTCATACTCTGTCCAAAACATCAGTTTGTACCGAAAAAAAGATACATTACACTGTGAGTAACCCCATTCATGTTTTATTGAGTTTTACAGTAGTTCCTACTCGTGTTGCCAGAAAAGAACGGCAACCTGTTCTACCATATCAAAAAATGGTGTGCTTTCAAGTGTATTTTTTTGTCTGCCACTAAGAAGAAAGTGTGGAAAAAATAATGATTTAGATGATAAAAATGTGCTCAGGTTCAAGAAAACCCCGAAGCATTTACATCTTCTCTATCAAAAATCTAAAAGCCGAAGGAGATCTTGCCAACCTACTCACAGTTCTAGCGCAGTGGCAGGTGCATGGCTGGGCTGTGTTTTGGCCTTGGTGACGTGTGCGCTATTTAGTAACCTTTTAATAGAGAGTGACTCGTCCTTTCTCGCAGTCAGGCCAATAAACAAACCCCAACGCAAATGCAATAACATTTTTTTTATTTGCTGGACAGAAGCCCGGCACCGAACTAGTCGATACTCAGCGATGTCCAAATAAAAAAAAAAGACACGTGTAGTCAAGCAAACAGGTATATAAGGAAAGCAGAAAGAGCGAGAGGACTTTTCTGGTCACTTACAGACAGGAGATAGACAGACATGGTGTAGGTATGCGAGGGAGAGTCTCTTTGCCCCCGCTGCCCTGTCAGTGACCTCAACTCTGGCCTGGTGTGGGCCTCCCTCTGACGGGGAGAGATGTCCCTCCCTCGCCGCTGCAGCAGCTGCGCATTGAGGGACTCGCGATATGTGCATGGTGGGCCTCTGCCTCTCTAACTAGACCGAGGCTGGAGCCCGTTGTGGTCAGGGGTAAAACAAGCGCTCCACTGGGGCAAACTGCCCCCAATCCACGATTGAGTAGTAAAGACAGGTACAAACATTGTGTCCTTCATACCTCCCCGATACTACTGCAACTGTTGCCCTATAATGGAGACATGTAGTATAGGTCAAAACTAGATTATACCTTTCTTGTAAGCAACGTGTTGCCTTGATTTGATGTCATTAAATGTAGCAGCGCACATACAGACAAAAAAGTAACTGAAACGTTTCACATATATTCACCTTTACACACATGTTTCTTGGCGGCCTTTCTGTCCATCTACAGCTGCAGTAACAAAAACTCAAACAGACAGCTGGATTATGTGCAGTACTCCAACAAAACTGGCATTTTAATGCAGGAAGATGAACTGCGTTCTCCACACATCCTTAGTCACTTAATTTTTTTAGTATGGGATCTAAATAGGTGTGTGGGCGTGAATTATTTCAGTGCTTACTGAAAGGCAACAACCCCTTTGTTTTAGGACCCACAGCGTTAAAAGACTACAGTTCCCTCTAAAAAGGGGCAGGGGTGCCGGAGAGATGCTCAGGGGCATAGCTTTGTCAGTAACATTGGTTGGGGGGGTGAGCATCGGATTTTACAATCACACTGGCATATATTGTGATCATTACTTTCCGATAATGGCATTACTCCTAATCCTACTCCCTCATCTTCCTTCTTAACCAATGAGGCCTCTTGCCTCGAATAGACCATTCCCTTCCTAAACTCCCCCCCTGTTCTGTATGTAGACAAGCCAAACAGACACTCAGTTGTTCTGTACCAGGAGGGCAGGAGGGATCTGAAAGGAAGGTGAGGAAGTAGGACTAGGAGTAATACCATTATTGGTAAGTAATGGACGCATTAGCTCCCGTCGCTCACTCGTCTTCCTTCTTAACCAATGAGACATAGCAAGCAAAAATAGAAATGGACAACTACGTGTCAAACACCCAACTTTAATAAAGCATCCAGAAAATACACAGAAACACCTCTATTTCCTCATTGAGAACTAAACCCTGTGACCCAATACGTTATCCAAATGTTCCAGCTCAGCAATCCGATAGTGGCAAACAAACGTGGAGTGAGTGGACCAAGTTACAAATATCCACCACTAAAGCCCCCTGCAATTCAACCACCATAGTCGCCATACCATGTGTGAACTGTCCCTGAACACCTGAAGGAGGAACCACGTCCCTCAACTCATACACCAACAAGATCAGAGAATGGATCCACCTACTCAAGCTAGCAGTAGTTTGCTTCTCCCCTTTCCTAGAAGGGCCAAAACTCACAAATAATGCGTCCCCTTTAAGGAATGACTTCACGACATCCAGGTACCACCCACATCCAAACAATGCAATCTGCACTCCTAATTTGAGGACGGTTCTGGACAAAAAGCTGGCAATAACACTTCCTGACTCACATGAAAAGCTGAATTGACTTTAGGGACTAGGGAGGGAACTGGAACAAGAACAATCCTGCCCTGAAAAACTTTACATAAGGGAAACTTACAGGTGTAGACAGAAAGTCCAACTAGGGAAAGAATAAACTGGCTTAGGAAACAAGTTCAACAAAACCTGAAAAAACCTAGGCATCATCCCCCATCAGCCTTTAGATTCTAACAAGGCCCACAAAACGCCTGAATCGCCACCCATTGAACCCTCAAAGTGGCAACCGACAAACCCAGGCTAGCACCACCCGGAAGAAACTGCATATACAGAAATAGATTGGCCACCGTAGGATCCACCTGTTTCCTTAAACACCAAGAAGAAAAGGCCCTCCAACACCTGGCATTAGAATGCTGAGTGGACAATCTCTGTTAAGCCTGCAAAGTTTCTGCCAGCTGCTCAGGAACCCCCAGATCAGTTAGGCCTCTCCGTTCAACCTCCATGCCATCAAATGCAATTTCCTCAAGGACTCCAGAGGAAGGATCGGAAAGACAAGTGGAGATGGTAGCACCAGAAGAACCCATTCCGGGCACTCCTCAACAACTGCAGTACAATGAACCAATTTGCTCGAGGCTAAGGTGGAGCCACCAAAATCACCTGCACCCTTTCTCTCCTGACTCTCACCAGAAAAGCCCAGACCAACTGAAAGGGCAAGAAGGTATATATCAGCCTCAAGGCCAAAGACAAGTCAACCCATCCACAGCCCAAGCCAAAGAATATTGACTCCGGAAACAAAACCAACTCACTTTTGCATTCCCCGGTGAAGCAAACAGGTCTATCACTGGATGACCCCACCTCAGCACCAGCAGATCGAACAAAGACAGCTGTAGGGAGATATCCTTGGAGGATGAAATGTCTCTGTTCAACAGATCTGCCCCGTCATTGTCCACCCCTTAAATGTGCAGGGCATGTAGAGCCAGAACAGAAACCTTTGCCCACAAGAAAATATACTGAGCAATCAAATTTAGAGACCTGGACCTGGTCCCCCCCCGCCTGTTCTTTTTTGTGTCTGTTTGTACTAGAACTGATTTCCCACTCAGGAGCACCTGAAAATGTGCTAGAAGAACAGTTTTCCATTCCCTCCAATTCAAGGCCCTCTGAGACTCCTGAAGAGCTCAAAATCCTCAAACCTGTTCCGACCCCAGCCAAGAGAGACTGGCATCCATTGTAATAATCACCAGAGCCAGAGGAGAAAGGGGAATCTCCTCAGACAGCTGCTCCCAATCCAGCGACCACAACAGTTCCCAGTGGACAGGAGCTGCCATCGGTATACGTTCCTGAGGACTAAGGGCCGTATTTATACTCCGTTTGCGCCAAATTTGCGTCGTTTTTTTCGACGCAAATTCGACGCTAAACTAACGCCAACTAACGCCATATTTATACTATGGCGTTAGAGGCGAATAGCGCCAAAGTTCCCGGAATGTGCGTCATTTTTTAGCGTGAACCCCTTCCTTGCGTTAATGATATGCAAGGGAGGCGTTCCCATCTAAAAAATGACTCCCAGGCCTTTACGTGGTATTTATACTCCCGGGCAAAAGAGACGCCCGGGAGTGGGCGTGGCTAAAAACGGCGCATTTGCGCCGCTTTTTAACGCCTGGGTCAGGCATGGCGTTAAGGGACAAGTGGGCTCAAAATGAGCCCAGAGTGCCCTCCCCTGCCCCCAGGGACCCCCCCTGCCACCCTTGCCCACCCCAGGAGGACACCCAAGGCTGGAGGGACCCACCCCAGGGACATTCAGGTAAGTATTTTTTTTTTTTTTTTTTATAATTTTTTTTGGCATAGGGGGGCCTGATTTGTGCCCCCCTACATGCCACTATGCCCAATGACCATGCCCAGGGGACAGAAGTCCCCTGGGCATGGCCATTGGGCAAGGGGGCATGACTCCTATCTTTACAATGATAGGAGTCATGTTGATGGGGGATGGGCGTCGAAAATAAATGGCGCAAGTCGGGTTACGACGATTTTTTCGACGTAACCTGACTTGCCCCATTTTAAGACGCCCATGCGCCATTTTCCCCCTACGCCGGCGCTGCCTGGTGTACGTGGTTTTTCTCGCGCACACCAGGCAGCGCCGGTCTGCTTGCGCCGGCTAACGCCATTCAATAAATACGGCGCCCGCATGGCGCTTCAGAATGGCGTTAGCCGGCGCAAAACTTTTTGACGCTAAACTGCGTTAGCGCAGTTTAGCGTCAAAAAGTATAAATATGGGCCTCAGAGTCCCTGGAGACCAATGGGAGAGAATCCAGTTAACTAGACTGTGCAAGTGAAATGGACCAGGAACACATCCAACGCCAAGTGGCCCTGCACCCGCAACCACTCCAATAAAGACTGAACCTGATCCTGCAGGCTAAAAACAATCTTCTCTCTGACAATGTCAACTACCCCCTAGAGTCAGTAAACATGCCCCAATGAACACCATGTCCTGGGATGAATCCAAAGCTGACTTTTCCCAGTTTATAAAAAATCTGTACTCCTGGAGGACCTGAAATACACTTGTCACATGAACAGCCGGTGGAGACTTGATTGCGGCCTGAACCAAGGGGTCATCCAAATAAGGATGCACGAACAACCCTCTGCATGAAGAATAGCCATCGGTGGTGCCAGGACCTTTGTAAACACCCAGGGTGAGGATTTGAGCCCAAAGGAAATAACACAGAACTGGAAATGCTCACTCTCTATTGCAAACCACAGACATTTTTGAGAGGGAACTGCAACAAGTACGTCTATGTAGACATCCTGCAGATCCATGGATGCCAAAAATCTCCTGGAGATATCCACGGAAAAATCGTTTGAACAGTCAACATTCAGAAATGAACACACTTGATCCAAGAATTGACCCACTTGAGATCCAGGACAGGGTGAAATGCCCCAAACAGTTTCTGAAGCAGAAATAAGATGGAATAGGCCCCTTTCCCTTGCTCTGCCACTCGAATGCTGCAGATGGCCCCTTTACCCACAACTCATGCACCCCATTGAGCTGGGCCAACCTCTTTTCCTCTGCAACAGGAACAGAAGTCGGCAGGATGCCAGTATCTGGAGGGACATGATCAAAGTCTATTGAGTAGCCATTGGCCACAATGTTTAGCAACCATTTGCTCTGACACATCCTGCCAACAAATGGACAGAAAATGGCAGAGCCTGCCTCCAACCGGCAATGCCCCACTGGGACAGTGATTGTCAGAAGCCCTTCCTTGAGGCTCCCTTCTGAGCAGGAACAGTGCATTTTGGAGAAAACTGGAGCTGAAAACTCCTCCTCCAAAAGAAAGGTGTTCAGGACACATGCTTAGGGGAGGATTTATAAGCCTTCTGCCATCCTTTACCAGCAGATAACCCCCCTTTATATGGCAAGGCATGTTTCCTTTCTTTAAATGCCTTGAAGATCATGGTCGATAACTGTTCCCCAAATAATGCCTGACCCTCAAACAGGATTCTCAACTGGGTGACCTTCTCCCCAGGGTCTGCCTTTAACTGTCCCAACCACAATGAATGTCTGGCTGCAATCAAAGTCCCAGTGGGCATAGTGGATGTGCGTAGAACATCCAAGGAAATATCAGCCAGCAACCTCACTTGCTGTTCCATCACCGTCAATAAATCTGAGCACTCAGACCCCTCCTGAACCGCCACAGCCAGCTGATCAAAGTTCTGCTCCATGGATTGTGCAGAGTACACTGAGAAAAGACTTGCCTGCAAAGCCAAATTCTCAGCTGTAAATGCTTTCTCAAGACCGGAGTCCATTTTCCTATTTGTGGCATCACCTGGAGTACAGTACTCCGGATTGTCAGCCATCTTGTCAATCAAGGTAGCCAGAATGTATTCCAGGCGAGCAGAAAGAGGAAGAGCATCCTCCACTCCAACAAATACAATTATTGTTGAAACCAAGCGAGCTGAATTTTATTCACATCCTTCCACACTCTTAGTACCATATACCTAACAGGACCTTGAAAGGGCATGGCAAATCTAGAAGGTGTATTATATTGAGGCAACAGAACAGATCCCGCCTCTGCTGCCGGAAAGGATGGAAAGCCCAGGTTCTCCCTCACATGGGCCAGAATGTCCCACACCTCTTCACTGGAAACATACTTCCCTCCCGAAAAAGTAGATGGAACCTCCAAATCCAAGGCAGAAGAATCATCATCTGTCACCACAGTCTTAGGCTTGGGTGGCTGTCCGGGCTTCACTGGGTGAGCTTGAAGAGATCTTTTTACTGCCATCTCAATCATGTCTTGCAACTCTTCCCTAACCATGAGAGGGGCACTCTGCCCTCCTGGACTCTGAGCATTCAGAGTCCTCCTCTGAGGAAAAGGAACATCATCCTCCTCCGAGGAAGAAGTAATTGACAGCACGTTTCCACTTGCTAGCTCTCTTCCTCTCCACGATCCAACACAAATACCCCAAAACCCAGCAGGACACCTTAAATAAGGAAAACTATCCCCATGCCAAACCAAAGGGGAAATGCCGGCAGAGCTGCAGCAGAAACCAATCACAGTCCCCCCATTTTCCCCACAAAAGTGGATTGAAAAATGGGCTGAAACCTGTTCCTACAGTGATACCAACAGAAAGTGCCTCCTGAAACTCATCCTGCAAAGCAGGGGTGCCAACACGGAAGCTCTAGCCACAGCAGGACCAGGCGATTCCGTTGCAGCGTCCAACGGCCACATTCCTACACCAGCTGCGCTGCCAACAGAGAATCCCGCCAAGCTGGGATACCGCTGCTCAGAGTTCCACACCCAGCTGAGATCCAGCCGCAAAGACCTCTAGGCCCCTCAGTGAAGGAGGAAGGTAAGTCAAAAAAGAACAGGACGGGAAAAATAAAGGGAGGAGTTTATTGGAGGCAAGAGGCCTCTTTGGTTAAGAAGGAAGGCGAGGAATGGACGGGAGGTAATGTTAAAAAACATTCTTGAACAAGAAGAATGCATGAGAGGGTCACGGGGACAGTTAAAGGGGAGAGGAATGCGGATTGGTAATCGTACTAAGTGAAAGAAAAAACTACTTTGTAAAATAAGCAGCATTTTGAGGACTTTCAAAACAAGGAGGGAGAGAGTGTGTGTTTTTGCCTCTGTGGTTGTTTAAAAATTCTTGGTGAAATCCCACATGCACCTCACTATACCCAACTCAAAGCACCTGTACCCAACTATTTCTCACAAAATACATTCATTGGAGGGGGTAACGCCTACCCCCCCCCCCCCCACCCTTTTTTTTTAAAGCTAAGCCCCTGGTTGATGCTTTCAGGAAAGGTCTTTTCCTTCCTGGCATTGAGCCGAGACTACAATCATCTCTGCCTGTAGAGGGCGCCCGAGGTACCTGGCAGCACACAGCTCAGGGAAGGAAGCACAGAAAGAGCGCGAGATGAAATTACAGAGCGGCCGTCAGAGGCCCCTGTGGGCTGCGCTGTTCCCCGAGCGAGGATGATGGTAATGCGGGTAAGTGTAGTGGGGTCAATCATTTACCAGCCCTGTTCAATGCTTGCCCGTAGGTGGTGCCCTTTGGGGGGCTTTGTGTCCTTTGCCAGCTCCAAACAGCCGGAGAAAGCAGGGCGGCAGAGCCAGGCTGAGGCACCCAAACAACTGTCTGCTAATATTAGCACGGCTGTATTCTCGGTCTATTATAGTCTGTCCAGACAGATCCCATTGTAACGGCATCTTTTATTCAAAGATTAGCAGCATCTCCTGCAGTTGGTGGAAAAAAATCTGCTATCGCCGAGTTATTTGCGGATGGGGTAAGAGGGGGGTGCGGGTTGGGGGTTGGGAGGGTCGGTGGAAACCCAAAGCGCAGCGACCTGTCAATGTGCAAGAATCCTGTCTGCATATTTGGCCGTCGGTTGTGCTGTCCTCCGGGCTGGGAAAAGAAGAGAACAGGCGTGCGTACAGGGGTTGAAGGGGGTGGGTGGGGGGGGGGGGGGGGGGGAGGGGGGGGAGAGCGGAGGGAAAAGGGGCCTCTGAATCTACAATAATCGTGTGTTTTTTCACTACTGCCCCCTGAAAAGCTTCGCCAGATGCCACTGCACACTAGCAGACTTCTTCATAGTAGACGCCACTGCACACTCAGAATTCTTGAAAGTAGATTTAACTGCACACTGTCAGGCTTCATCGCAGTAGACGTCACTGCACACTGTCAGACTCCATCACATTAGATGCCACTGCACACTGTGTGTTTTACTATTGCACCCTAAGAAGCTTCTCCAGATGCACAATGCCAGAATTCATCAAGGTAGATTCCACTGCACACTGTGAGGCTTCATCCCAGGGGCTGTTGCTGCACAGATTTCAACTCTGTAGGTGTCACTGTCAGACGTAGAGTAGATTTTACTGCACAGTCTGCCTTCGTCACAGATGGCACTGCATTGTCAATCCTCACTGTGCACTGGCTGTGTGTACTAGACGGCAGATACAGGGCTGGTTCAGGGGTGTTATGAGTTCGGACAACCACCCCTCCCTGAAAAGGCTCCTTGTTGTGCTTGTTTTACTTTGATCGGCGAGATCCCCCGTCCTGGGGGGTTCCTTACAAGTGGATGTGCCCCCCTCCCACACACATACACTTTTTTCTCTTGATCTCTCTCTCTCGCTGGGGTTCCAGTCAGCTCTGGCCACTTCCACTCCTCCTTAACAGCAGGCGGTGGATCACCACTCTTATCCCCCCTACTTTACGAAAGATTACATTTAACATACACCACAAACTCAAAAACTGCAAATGGTGTGTTTGTTCAGAATGTCGAAATGTCACCTGATTTACAGAAGAGGTGGACGGGCCACTGAAAGCTCGAGCCAGGCTCGAGCCTGAAGCCTGGATCTGGATCAGTTCGAGGTCCGAGCTTCTGCCTTCCTTTCTGTCTCCCTCTACCCAGGACGCGGCATTACTGCCTACTTCGGAGCTATAGAACCAGCCTCCAATCTTGGTTTCGGCTCACCATCTTGTGATTCTAGACACCCTATTTAATTTCCCGTGCCTATGGCTAATGCACATGACTGCGTGTAAAATAACTGGTGCGCATGTAAAGCGCTCAGACCTCGGGTCGAGTTGCCTTCGTATATTAAAAAAACTGCAGAAAATAAACTAATAGGTAAATACAAAGCCTTAATATAATGAAAGTCAAACAGAGCCCCATTTCCTGGTGGATTTGTACATAGTGAAACCAGAAAACCTGGATAAATCACTACTTCTCCGATTAAATTGTGTGATCTTAAGCTAATACTTTATTTCACCAAACCTCCTTTTCCTTCATTATCTCCTATGAAAGCATTTTAAAATATGAGAGTTCAGGCTACCAGCTGCACAAAGTTATCACTTTTAATAAGTACTTCTTGGTGCAATGTTATTGTTTGCCTACTTAATCTTAAAGCGTCCACGTTAAAGAAAAACACCTTTTTGCATTTTTAAGTTACTTTACCATATTTTACATGGTTTGTTGAATGATATACATAGCAAATATTTTGAGGACTCGGCTCGTGCACGGGCGCTTAGATCCGAGCCAGACTCTTGGCTTGGCTCGACTCTCCCTTTTAATTTGTTGGTTCGCCCACCTTATTTCCCAGAGAACTTTGTAGCTTACCCCACCCCCAGAGGCAACGGCGCGCACTCCCTTTCGCTCTCCCTCTCGCTGTGAGACCGCCCACCCTAAGACCCCCGTATAGATTTAAAGAGAGACTGCACTCGGCCGAGGTTCATTCAATAGCACGCTGATAAACTGCACCCGCTGGCTCAGTCAGGCTCAGTCACTGTCCCGTCGCTGCGCCACAACTAGGGATGTTGACCCAGAGAATCCCGCCGGGCATGCTGCTGCTTCTCACCATCTCTCTCTGCCACCTCCTGGACAGGCGCACAGTCCACGGTAAGCACTGCCGACCCCTTAACAGACCCCTTTCCAAACTGTTTTTTTTTTATCAGGATTTTGTGTTTCTTGGGACTCTGAACTGCATTTTACTAGCGGGTTCGACCCCCCCCCCCCCACCCCCATATGTCCCTGTGCCAAAGTCTTCCTATGTGTCCCTCACGTCATGACAACTCTCCCCGTTGAAGGAGATGCGCTCCTCTTACCTGATGCAGCAATTTCTCAACTTTTCAGGTTTTTTCTTCCCGCTCGTACACCTTTCACTCAAACGAAAGTTCCAAGTTTCTGTTGCAAAATTTGACTTGTGGGGGCTGCAAGTGCTGGAATTGTCCGCGTAAGGTGTGAGTAATGCCAGCTGGAAGGCGACTGCGTTGGTTTGGCTGTTGCGACGCCCAGCGCTGTTCTCCGGTTAGCGCCGAACCGGGCGTCCCCCTCTGGCCCCGAGAAGCGCGTGCTGCTCTGTGGGGGCGAAGCTGGGTAGCTGGACCAGCACCGGGCTGCCAAGCAGCTGGACCACAAGCCCACGACTCGAACCCTGCCCCCTGGTGAAACAGGGACTCACCGCAAAAGTTGCAGCGCACTTTCCAGTGAAGCTTTTCTAAACGTTTTCGAAGAAAGCGCCTCACTCCTTTCTTACAGTTTATAGAAGAACCTTTAAATGCGGAGACCAACGGGACAGGCGTGTGTGTAAGTCCAAGTTTTTAACCACGAGGACGTGTCTTCTTCGGCCCGTTGCAGAGCTGCAGAATAAATAACTCTGCGCTCAAGAACTCCCGCCCTGTTTATTGTTTTCCGTGCAAAGGCTTCGGGGCCGTATACTGGTGGAATGAGCTGCACAACTGTACATAATATAGCATACATATGCATGCCTTCACATGCATGTTTTCATATGTATATGCAATATACATATATGTGTGTGCGCGCGCCTAATTAAGTATATGCAACACTCGTGTTATGTTAATTGCAGTTGTTTGTTCATAGAAATGCCTGCGTGTGCATATAGGTGAACAGTGTTTCACTTTTATCAGACTCGTTGCACTGTATAACAAGATAGGGAGATACATGTAAAGTACTGATGACTGGTGAATTGCAAACGAGGGGCTCCCGCTGTGTTTTAAGGTGACAGGCAGGTGCCTTGTGCTGTTTGGGTGGTGCGTTGCAGGCCCTAGTAGGAGTGCGCACTGAGCTTTAGTAGGGGTGTGCCGTGAGCTATAGTGGGCGCTTGAAAGTTTCAGATCGTAGGGGTAAGTGTTACTTGTTTGCCAGAGAAGTGTAGAGGTAGCCCCAGGAGTAGCCCCTAGGACCTTCCACAATCACCACGGCTCAGCCAGCATCGCTCCAACTCAATCACGGCTGTTCACTCTTGCTGCGCGGGGAGCAGCGCTGGCAGAGCGCTCCTGGCCCGGACCCAGAAATGACAATATAGATTACAGTTACGAAGGAAACTGTTTCAAATTAAAGTGCAATCCGTCTCTCCCAGAAACCCCACCTAGAAGTGGGAGGCACTGTGCTTGGCTATCGGGGGCATTGCAGCGCCACGGAGCTTTAGGCTCTGTCCGGCCTCCGGCCATGGCCGCTGGTTTGTCGCCAGAGATGCATCACACCCTACTCACTACTAAACTACACAACCAGAAGAAGGACTAAATCTCTGCGCGTGCCGACATATGTTCATAATCATGTTCCTTTCCACCGGTGGCTTGGAAGTTGGAGTGCTTGGTGGTCTCTATCAGCGTTCGTCTGTGGCAGACGTGACAGCTGTTTAACCCTTCACAGAGAACACTGTCTCTCCGTTTTGCCCTTTTCCCATTGAGGATTCCCTCTTTCCACAATTGCCCTCAAGCAATATGGCTTATCAAAAATTAGCATTACGTTAGCGCTCACACGAAATAGCCCTTGCATAGTATAGGTACCCCCCCAATGAAAAGCTAACAACCAATACCTAAAACATAAACTTTCTCGTTATTAATGCACCTGGGGCCGCTACAACACCAGCACTCCTTACCCTGCGGCTGTAACAACTAATATACAAACATACACCTTCCAATGTTTAATGGACCTCGGTCCATAATAACAGCAGCACGCCTTACACTGTGGTGTGTGGCCCTTGCTGCGAGTGGGGTTACATCCAACCTAACCTCTGTGGTAAGAATGGCGATGCACTTCTCCGTAGTTTATGCGGCCACTTCTGTAATTAAATGCTGCCCTCCAGCGATCTTCCCGTTTCTTTCCGCTTGCAGCATATGTGTGTAAATGTCCATGTGCAGCATGTGTCTATGAGTCACGGCCAGCTGCCCTCACGTACCTGTGACGTGCCTGTGCCCTTTGCCGCGTGTGTGTATGAGTCATAACCATCCCCTGCCCTAGAGTGCGATGTACCTGCGCTGTGTCCGCGTGCAGCTTGCGTGTGGAAGTGTCACGTGCCTGTATCTGTAAGTGTGCAGCTTGTGTGTACAAAACACACGATGACCCTCGGGCACGGTGTGTGCCTGTGGTGTGCCTATGGTGTGCCTGTTTCTGTGCCCGTGCCGCGTGTGTGTGTATGAGTCATAACCAGCCCTCTGCTCGTGCAGCTTGCGTGTGTAAGTGTGACGTGCCTGTATCTGAAGTGTGCAGCTTGTGTGTGCAACATCCACGATGACCATCGGATGCGTGGTGCCTGTTTCTGTCAGCCCCTGGTGACAACCGCCTGGTAGACGTTGTCAGCTGGCCGAGCCGGCGGCTGAAAGGGGACCCGTGAAAGTAAACAGTCTGGCTGCGCACGTGTTGTGTCTGGGGCCTGTAACTGACACTGATATGGCTGCGCTCTCTCTTGCAGCCGGGAACTGCTGGCTGCAGCAGGGGCGCAACGGCCGCTGCCAGGTGCTCTACAGGACCGAGCTCAGCAAGGAGGAATGCTGCAAGACCGGGCGGCTGGGCACATCGTGGACCGAGGAGGACGTGCCCAACAGCACCCTCTTCAAGTGGATGATCTTCAACGGGGGAGCGCCGCATTGCCTCCCATGCAAAGGTAGCGCTCTGCGCGCTCGCCCGCTTACCGCTCACTGACAGATAGAAAGTTAGATGCTTTAAAAAGCCGTTTTTTAGGGAATTGATGTGTAATCGTCTGTGCCTCTTTATGATTGACAGGAATAACTGCTAACTCATATACGAACCTACTTTCTATCTTGGTTTCCTTAATTCTGGGTATAGGACGGGTGTGTAGCGGGGTTGGGGTCACGAGCCTCAGGTTGAGCGCGCCGAGCTTACTGGCCTTTATTTAAATATTACTTGCCCCCCCGCCCTGCGTTTGAAGCAGCTGGTGAAATGCTCCAGTCTGACGCTCCTTTCTTCTGCAGAGACCTGTGAGAACGTGGACTGCGGGCCCGGGAAGAAGTGCAAGATGAACAAAAAGAACAAGCCGCGCTGCGTCTGCGCACCCGACTGCTCTAACGTGACCTGGAAAGGGCCGGTGTGCGGCCTGGACGGAAAGACATACAAGGACGAGTGCGCCCTGCTCAAGGCCCGCTGCAAGGGCCAGCCCGAGCTGGAAGTGCAGTACCAGGGCAAGTGCAAAAGTAGGTGGGCCTTGTGCGTGACTCCGTAGGCTCCGTGTGTGAGGCGGCGCATTGTAGCGCCGTTGACCTGCTGCTGAACTTTATAGTGCGTGTGAGGTGCAGGCAAAGTGCCCTCGAGGAACTGCTTAGCACCAATTAGGGATGTCGTGGGATGCTCCGGATAGTGTCAATCAGAAGCTTTCCATTTTTGTCAATGAGGTGCATAGTGTAGCGCCGAAGAGGTGAACTGTATAACGCCAAGGAAGCGCTTTGTGTAGCGCCTGGGAGGTAAATTGTATGGTGCCAATGAGGTGAATTTTTTAATGAAGGTGAGACGCGCCGCGTAGTGTCCTAGAGGTACAGTGCAAAGGGCCAGTTAGGTACATTATATTGTACCAATGAAGTACATTGTGTCGTGGAAGTGAGGTGCTTCAAGTGCCAATGTGGTGCAGTGGGTAGTGCCAGTGAAGTTCACTGTATGGTGCCATGGGGCTTCGTTGTGTGATACCACTGCTGTGCACCGTTTACTATCCATCAGGGACATCGATACAGCACCAGTAAGATGGTTTCTAACGTGCCACTGGGCTGGTGGTCACCTGCACAAAGCCAGTGGGATCCACTGCATTGCACCACTGAGGTTCACCATATGTGAACTGTATACATCCACGGGGGTGCAAGATGTAATTTCAGCTAGTGCACTGCAAAGATGAGGTGTGCTGTGTAATGCCAAAGAGGCGCGCTGTAGTGCATAAATAAGGAGTATCCGCGAGGTGTGCTGTGTAATGTCAAAGAGGGGCGCTGTAGTGCATCATCACTGAGGAGTATCCTTGAGTTGTGTAATGCAAAAGTGGCGCGCTATAGTGCATCAATAAGGTGTATCCACGAGGTGTCCTGTGTAAGTGCCAAAGAAGCGCGCTGTAGTGCATCACTAAGAAGTATTTATGAGGTATGCTGTGTAATACGTGGTTTGTAATGCCACAGAGGCGCGTTGTAGTGCATCACTAAGGAGTATCCACGAGGTTTGCTGTGTAAAGCCACAGAGACGCGCTGCAGTGAATTACTAAGTAGTATCCACAAGATGTGCTGTGTAATACCAAAGAAGCGCGCTGTTTATGGCCAGGGAGGCCCGCCTGCAGTGCCAATGAAATGGACAGCCTAGTGTCAGTAAGGCGCAATGTGCTGGAATAATGTAGTGCACTGCGGGGCACCAACGAGGGCCATACACGCCATAAAGGTCTGGGGGTAATTCTAGTTCACCAGCCAAATATTGCTTCTAGTAAGTCGACCCATTTGGCATCCCGGGGGTTTCTGAAGATCGGCTGAGATGTACTGAAGAACAGTGTGGTAGATTCCATGGGCATCCTGCATGCCTAGTGTCCTTTGATTTCAGCTTGAACTAGATTTGGCCACTAGGATGGACCCTGGTATTTAGACTCTAATTGTACGCCCTTTCGAAGACCCATTCACTGGTAGTCAGCCGCACTCTCCACGGGGCTTCAGCGGCGCCCTAACCACCTGCTCTTTGCGTCATGCTGACCTCCTGCTTCTGGTTGTAACTTTTGCCTTGTTCACACATTTGTCAGTGATGTGCTGGGCCTGCTGTTGATCTGTGTGCCTCGTTGTCTTTATTCCAGAGACGTGCAAGGATGTGTTGTGTCCGGGAAGCTCTACATGCGTGGTGGATCAGACCAATAACGCCTACTGTGTGACCTGTAACCGAATCTGCCCGGAGCCCACATCCCCGGAAATGTACCTGTGTGGGAATGACGGCGTGACCTATGCCAGCGCCTGCCACCTGAGGAAGGCCACCTGCCTGCTGGGCAGGTCCATTGGCTTAGCATACGAAGGAAAGTGCATAAGTAAGTATCCAGGTTGTAGAAGACGCGCCAGGCAGCCCCTAAACTCAAGAGCTGCGGCTGAGGTGGAGATTGCTTTTGATAATATGGTGCTCAATTCTAATCAATCTAGCGCCTTTATACGGGATTGAATGCTGAACTATATATGCCCACCTGAAAAAAGCAAATGAGTTTAAAGGTGAAAAAAACATAGCGAAACCAACTGACATCAATAACCATTTTCAATATAGAACTGGTACCAATTGGGATTGTTTCCATATCAGATCGTTGTCTAAGTCCTGTGTGCTACCAGCAACTAGTATTCATTTATAACTGGTCACTAGGATTTTCAAAGGACTAGATGTGTGTACTGAGTATAGCGGTCTGTGTGTCCAGTAAACCCAGCAGCTCTTTTGCACACCAACGCGTGCGTAAAAGCAAGAGCCCTTTTCTGTGCCTCGGGGGTACTGGCGGCAGAAGGTTTATGACTTTACAGAACACACTTCTTTGCACTTTCTGGAAACACAGCAGTTACCAACGCGTGCCTGCAGTACCACCTCGTCACTATTGTGCAACATGTGCGCTCACTGCCCGGCAGGAATCAGATGTTTCCTGGTGCTTGTCCAGTCCGCATGAATAGGTTATGAGCAGGTACAAGATGTGCTTATTCTAATTGGCTTGGAATATGCTATATTATAATGCTGCCAATTCGACAGTTCGTGTATTCCTTAAGGCTGAAGGCAGCTGTCTGTCTGACTCCTCCACTCCAGTTTCTCTGTGTGTTTATTGGCCTCTTATGGCTACCTCGGATGACACGGCAAAATGCAATTCAGGGTCAATTTATTAAAGCGGTGGTACTGTGCAATTTTGCTCCCGCTTTTATGATGGTAAATAAAGGAACGCAGTGGTCGATCTCACATTTGTACCACGTGCAAAACCTTCATAAATAAACTTCCGGGGTTGGTTCTCAACACTTTGGGATGTAAAGTTGCCTGAAGTAACACCAAGTGGCGACCCGCACCAAGGCGACGTTCCATTGCTGTCCCCATGCAACCACCCATAGGGTTTGGACTAAGTCCCTATCTGCTAACATTTATAGACAGGGATTTTTACCAAAACCTTACATCTTTGCAAGCCAGGCTTAACTTAATTTCCACGTACTTTTACAATTTTGAATGTGTACAGCATTATACCCCAAAGAACATAGGAAAATATTAAATTTAGTTTCCCTGCTAGAAATCTCCCCTTCCAGTACAAACCCACGACTAACAGAATTGGCACACACACAAACTCTTGCACCATAAGGTGCAAATGTGTGTGCCTTGGTTCATGGCAGCATCAAAAGTGCACCAGCGCTGGGAAACGTTAAACAGCACCATATGTTAGGAGGTAGGGCATTGATTTTCACTCTCCCCTTCATCAGTGTAGCACCATTGATCACTCTGTTGTGTAGAACCAGATTTCTTAAATTTTGCCCACCCCGCCCAATAGTGCATATTAATTTAAATTGGCAATTTCTTGAACCAACCAATTGTCCCCTTCTCTTCAGAGGACCTGTAGAGCCTAGTTTCCAAAAACACAAGTGCTCAACAGGATCCAGCAGACATCAGGGCTATGGACGTCATTTAGGGTCTCCAGGGGTCGCAATTGTGACCCCTGACATGCCCTTTGCAACCCGTGGCACTGCCTTTGCAGCCCCTGACCACAGAGGTGGCAAAATCAGTGCCAGGCACACCAGGGCAGCCCCACTTGCCTTGGTTTTTTTTCAAATCTTTACCACACTGAGAGTGAATTATATTTTATTATTCACAATTAGTGTAATAAACAATGAATTGCAGTTTGCTCAAGTATGACCCTCCCTGCCAGCTGCGGTAAGTTAAAAACAAAACAAAAAAAACATGTATGTTGGGTGCGCACCAGTGATAGTGTGTTTATGTGAAAAGGGGTGTGTTATGTGTAAATGTGTGTGTATGTGCAAACATGCATGTGTGAGTGAAAGTAAAGGTTACATGATGATGTCATCTCCGCTACCCCTGGCTTTTTGGCGAATTGACTTAATGCTCAGTTCTCTTACTTCTTGGGGTCATGTGAGCAATAAGGCTGACCTCCTTTAACAGATAACATTATCTCATTACGCCTGAAGCAAATAAATGTTGTGGAGCACAGCCGAGCAGAAAACGCTCAGATTCGTGCAGTTCGCGTGAAGCTCTTGTTTCCTGGCGTTGCGCGTGTGCGCGCCACGTCCCTTTGCGCGAACGCGAACAGCTCCTTAACCCGGCTCTGTTTATTTCCCTTTCAGAAGCCAAGTCCTGCGAGGACATCCAGTGCAGCTTCGGCAAGAAGTGCCTGTGGGATTTTAAGGTGAACCGCGGTCGCTGCGCCCTCTGCGACGAGCTCTGCCCCGAGAGCAGGCCCGACGAGGCGGTGTGCGCGAGTGACAACACCACCTACCCAAGCGAGTGCGCCATGAAGCTGGCGGCCTGCTCCCTGGGCGTGGTCCTGGAGGTCAAGCACTCGAGATCGTGCAACTGTAAGTGAGCTTTTACAGTACCCTTGCAGAACTTAAAGGCTTCTGAAGGCAATCCCTCGGTAATGGAGATGTGCAGCCCTCCCCCCAAAATCAAGGGGAGCCCGAGAAACCCCGCGCACCGATTCGCGTCTGAATGTTCTGATAGGTAAATTCTGGCAGATGTTGGACGAGCCAGTGGCCAGCTGCTTCAAACACCACCGAGGCCGTGATGGCTCCAAAATAAAAGCATCATTGTTAGCAAGGGGTTGCCTGAGAACATCTTTACATCCCTCTGTTTTGTGTCTTAATCTGTCGGCTTCGATGTGCCTGGCTGTGTGTGCTTTATTAACGCTTTGGTTGCCCTAACTTCACCAAAAAGAGCTTTTCCACGTTAGCCTTGGGCTGCTGACCCGTCAGCGGCCTGTGCTAACCCCACACGATTAAGCAGCACAAATAGACCACAAGAGCGCTTTTTATCTGATTCCAGGACCTTCAAACAAAGCCTGGGCCATTGGGTGATTCTCCAGAACTCTTTGCAGTTAAGAAACTCTAGAATATGTAGGGGTCGCATAAAAGAAGGTGCCAGGGAGCACCACTGCAAGCCTGGTAGAACGCAACGCTGTTTAGTGGCTGTATCGCAGGGGCTTTCAAAACATGCTCTGAGCTTTCCGCGCTGCTGTTGTCCCCATTTAAACAACAGCTCCCCTGTATTCCCCCATCTAGCCATCATCGAAGACACCGAAGAAGAGGAGGAGGAGGAAGACCAGGACTACGGTTTCCATATATCTACATTTCACTGGTAAAACCAAACAAACTTCAGCCCTTGGCCAAGACATCCCCACAAATGTCCATACTGTAAATACTTTTATGCTTTATTTATTTTGGGGACAGTATACATATAGATGAGACTTGTAGGCCCTTATTTATACTGTGTCATGTTTTATAATTTATACATTAAGTGTCTGGAGGACTGGACACCTTTTTTTTTTAATAAATAAAACGAGGAGCAGTGTTATTTATTGTCGAGAGGCCTTGCTTGTAAAGTAAACAAAAAAACGTCTTGTAAATTGTATTTCCTCAAAGCGCACCCCTCGGATTACCTGCATTGCTTTCACCAGTGTCACACGCCTGGTCTCTTCTTTAACCAGCTCGCATGTCAGCTCCTTTCATGTTTATTTATTTTATTTTTTTCTGTCGTTCTGTACTTATCTCCCTCCTCCCCCGACCCCACGGTTCTGTTTACGAGGAATGTTGGCTGACTGAAAGAAGGTGTAACAGAGATAAATAAACAAGCGGCGCACTGAACTATCTTAAAGCAACAACTCAACCCTTTTCTTCATGTTTGACCAGAGGTATAAAACTGGATGTGTGACGTCATTAATGTATCCGACCCAAATGGTATGAGCATATGCAGAGTGGGTGGGTCTTTTAGGGAAAAGTCGTGTTGTGTCGTATGTTACCACGTAACGTTTATTGTGTTTACTGTGCAGTCTTTTATTTTGAGATAGCCCAGCAGCACTGCTATATTTTCTGTTTTTATTTAAAGTTATATCGGAGCTTTATCGGATCAAGTTTCTTGCTTTTCACAATACTATGTTTTTTCCCTCTGGTTCAATTTTATATTTTCAAACATTGAAAGTTAAATATGAAAAAAACATTTAAATATATAGTTTTGTACTTTTCTACAATGTAAATGTTTGGTGTATATAAAAGTATAAATGTGTATTTGTAAATAAGTTATGAGTGGAAATAATAAACATGAAATTTTGCCTATAAAGTCTTTCTTGGTTTCCTGTTCTTTGTAAAGAGTTGAAAGAAAGCACATATTTGTAAACGCGTTTAGACAGCCAGCAATACAAACGGAAAGACTTAGTGAGAAAACACAGAACATCCTACTCATTGCACAACAGTGTCGAGAAAGACGGTGATAGAAAAGTGTGTACACATGGTACATTCCAAAGGTTGGAGGAGGGATGTTTTGTGTTCAATATGGCCGCCTCGTCTGGTTGGACGCCACAGGGGCGGGGTTACACACCCAGGGCCAATAAAAACCAGCAGTCTGCACCTTCCCCTTATTTCTATGAAACCCATAACCGGCCTTTTTCTTGGAGGCCGAGTTCCCACACGCAGCCTGTCAGACGCTTCTGGCATTTCCCAATTTTGAGACGTTCTAAGGAAATCGTTTTGAGGAAATCCGAGTTTCTCCGAGGTGACAAAACCCAGTGGCACCCTGCTCTCTAATAGCCTGTCAGACTAAAATGTAAAAAACAAAAGTATGGAATCCTAGTGGACCCAAGCAGCTAACCTCACATATATTCTGAGTATTGTTTAAAAGCGTGTCATTTGAAAGCCTTATAGGCGCAATCATCTTTTATTTAGGTTTATTTCTCTGAGTGATGTATAGAAGAGGGAGGAGTGAGAGGTTCGTGCCTCAAAAAAGACCAAGACCCATCATCAGAGTTGAAAAATAAAACTGGGAAGCACAGTTTTCCAAGCCCAAATGCCACCTGCAAGGCACATAAAACAAGACTGCGGATCGTGACGTAAAACTTGTTTCTATTTTCGGTTCCAATTTGTGTTGTTGCAACACACGAGCAGAATATGCAAGAGGGTTAACTTGCTATTTGTTGCGAGCTTCAGAGTGTAGTGTATACCCCTGAAATTCAGACCATGTTAAATAACCAGTCTCCTCCAGAGGCACACCAGAGTGCAATGACAGCCACTGGCTAGCGACTTTGTACTCCTAAATACATTCCAGAAACTGTCTCCCTCACAACATAGAGAGTTTGTTTTCCCTCCCACGCTCTCTGACAAGGAAGGACGCATGTTTTGGGACAGCAACAAAGGACTGTTCTGGTAATGGGAGACGGTTAGAATTCAAACTATCATCTGCACGACTCGAGGTTCGCCCGCCAGCGGGCACACACCACAGTGTGTCCGCCTTTTCATACTTCATGTTAACGGGAGTTGCGTTTCATGTTTTCAAGTTCTTTCGTGCGGGGTGCTTTATGCAGGGGCGCAGCTTCAGGCTGTGTATATGTGTAGTGTTACACCCACTAACAAATGTATCTTTTGAAAATAGTTGGGTACAGGAGCTTTTAGTCGGGTATGGTGGGATGTCTGTCGGATTTCACCAGGAAATTTACACACACAAAAACTCACGCGCGCTCTCTCTCCACCCTGTTTGGGAATACTTCATAAATTCTGGTTATTGCACAAAATAATGTGATTTCTCCGACTTTGTGCTCACACCAGTGGGCATTCATCTCCCTTCACGCTGCCCCTAAGTTCCCTGCTTGTCATATAACGAGACGTAGACTTGACATATTCGAGGAAGACGTTGTTGCACACTGCCGTCCCATAGAGGGAGCCCTTTCTCAGTTCTTGGCAAAAAGATCCAATTTTGCTTTCGTACATTGAGCAACTGAGTCCACGAGGATAGAAAACAACTGTTGATTGAGGCCAGTCTGTTTTGTGCGTACTCTTACAATACCGGAATGTTCCTCTGCACCGTACCCAACGAGCCGCTACGTTTATGTTGCATATAAGTTAAAATATTGTGCGCTTGTAAGGCACATACCCGTCACGTGTTCTACACAGTTTAGTCACGTTGCCATCCTTTTTTTTTGGTTCAGGGGTGCTTACCAATTTGGCATAGACCTGTTTATGCCCTGGTGGGAACAATACATGCTCCCCGAACAAAACAAAATACGTTTTAGAAATTGGTTTAATGAAGTTATAACCAAATATCTTTTATATTAACAGTTAAAAAACAATATGGTGATAACACGCCAGTGTGACTGAGTCCACACACGTCCGACACTCTAGTGCCTCCTGTTCACGCGCTTGCAGCACACATAGTCAGTTAACCCACATCTGGCACTCATATACCCAGCACTTAAAGTAGGCACACCATTGTTGGATTGTGATATGTTATTATGTATTGTCATGTATTCTCTTTTGGAATCTAAAACAAGACTGAGAAGAAGACTCCAGCTGTAGACAGCTGATGACTAGTGCTTGCCCAGGCTAGCGGTGGACCGAAGTTAGTAAAGTAATACTTCACTCACATCGTCTAATGCTTTTGTTGTGAGGAGTTCTTGCAACCAGCTTTAACAGTGGGGAGGAGGTTGGCATTTCTTGCTCACACAGTCTATTCAATTATCTTCTTAGAGGTTGTCTCAGAACCACAGGAATAGTTCTCACCTTATGAACCTTTGGCACAACTATTTCCTTCAAAACAATCCAGTGAGAAATCTTTTTACACTTATCTTAACTTATTACTGAACAACTCAGGACAGGACTGATTCTACTTCTCTGCTTCATCTTGAATCGTCACTAGCACCTGCTCGGGGTGATTCAGATCGAACGTAGCGCAACCATAGGACCACCATAGGGTCATTTTTTTGATGCTAAGGTGGCATTAAAGTGTTTTTTCCCCATGCCATATTTACAAAGTTGCGCCACTTTGTGAACCCTTGTAACACATTATGGCGGCGCCAGGCATAATGTATACGGGGGGGGCATTCCAGGGCTAGGAGGCCCGAAAAAACAACGCAGTGAAATTTAGCAGATTTCACTACGCCATTTTTGGTGAAATATTTAACGCATTCTCAGACCAGGCATTAAAATGACACTCCCATAGAAACCTATGGGCCTCCTTGCCCTTTGCTACACTAGCGTCACAATCTTTCACGCCAGTGTAGCAAAGCACCACAATAGCACCAAAAATATTAATGGTATTGTGCTAATGACAGCCATGGTGCACCATATTATAAATACAGCACAACCAGGGTGTCGTTAGGTGCGGTTAGGGGGGGCTCAGAAAAAGTGGCGCATCAGCTTCGATGCACCACTATTTCATAAATATGAACCGTTGTTTTTTCCAGCCCAATAATGTGCTTGATGCTCAAACATCTGAAACACACTTTTCTGTTGCAATCAGTCAGCGTATTATCCTTGCTATCCCCTTTAATTTTGTTTTTCAAAGGTAGTTTGTGCTCCTTCCATCTCAGTTTTTTCAAGTTTATGATTAACTTTACGTACTTCTTCTTACACCTTCAGCTCTTTAACATATCGAGAAGTGTTTTCAAAATGGTTCGCTACAATAATTAACTTTTCCAAAGATGGTTCCTTAAGACCCAAAAAGTTCTCCTGCATCTTTAAGTTGGATGTTCCATTAATCAACTAATCTCTTATAATGCCATCATGAAGATATTTGAATTTGCAAGTTGCTCTAATGTGAGTAAAACAACCACACATTGTTCAACTGACTCAGAGGGTATCTGAGCTCTTAAAAAAATGTAATTCCACACTTATGCTTGTCTTCCTGCCATACATTTCCTCCAATGTTTTCACAACGTTCTCATATTCGTAATTAGACCTTCTTCCATGTCAGAATTGTTGTCACTCTTAACATTTGCTCTCGCCATGTCAGGAATTGATTTAAAAACATTTCTGCCATTCATATCAAGGCAATGTTCCAATATAGAGATTCCTTTTTGACAGAAAAGCATCACCACCCACCGCTTCTAGATATGTCTCAAATGCTCCACACCAATCCTCCCAAGAAATGGGTGGTTCATCAAGAGAATCCAGGAAAGCTGGTGGAACTGTCAGCAACTGCGCTGTGGAAGACAGTTGCATTAAGTAAATGTTATTCCAAAACTTGACTTTCAACCTTAAATGAACAACTACCTGGCTTGGAATTAGCCCTCTTTCTATTTTCATGATGCCAAAGTTAGACAATTAAATTCCAACAAACAAAGGAGACGCTCATGAAGAGCAAGGTATGTCCTTCAGGAATGTATTTCTTCCAGTAAGGTAAGGAAGTATATTTATTAGAAATTTATTGTGACTCCAGGGCCAACGATGCAGTAGTTGCATAGTAATTTACGGTGAGCGATGAGGCAGCTAGAAGGGGCTCATCCGTAGACAGGGCACATGCTGATTTATCCTGAGAAAAATGTTCAAGATTCCAAATTTAGACATTTGGAGCCAGATGTAGGAAACAGTTTGCACGTCGCAAACAGCGATTTTCGCTGTTTGCGACATGCAAACTGCACTATACAATGCACAAAACCCATTTTGCCATTCAGTAACCTGGTTACCGAATCGCAAAATGGGTTTGTGAGTTGCAATTAGGAAGGGGAGTCCCCTTCCTAATTGCGAGTCGCAGTGCAATGCCAGATTGCTTTGTGACCGCAAACGCAGTCGCAAACCAATCGCAGTTAGCACACATTCACAAAGGGGAAGGGGTCCCCATTGGACCCCTTCCCCTTTGTGAATGGCATTAAAAACATTTTTCCAGAGCAGACAGTGGTCCTATGGACCACTGCCTGCTCTGCAAAAATGAAACGAAAACGGTTAATTTTTTAGTTTTGTAATGCATCTCGTTTTCCTTTAAGGAAAACGGGCTGCATTACAAAAGAAAAACTGCTTTATTTAAAAGCAGTCACACACATGGTGGTCCTCTGTCTCCAGCAGGCCACCATCCCTGTGAGTGCAGCGAGTCTCAAGGGGGTCGCAAATTGCGGCCCACCTCATAAATATTCATGAGGTGGGTATTTGCGACCCCCTCAGGGACACTGTTGTGCACTCGCAATTTGCGACTCGCAAAACCCAACTTACCTACATCTAGCCCTTGGTGACTACTGCTGTCTAGGCTGATGGTTGATTGAAGTAAATTAAGGAATATTTCACTCACATCATGTACTACTATTGCTGTGCGGAGTTCTTGGAAGCAGCTATAACAACACAAACACTTGTGGCACCCATGTGCAAGCTGCATGCCATGCAGCCTCCTATGTTCACTCTACCACACGGAATGCTTGTCCTGCCTCCACATGGGAATAACGCTAGCCCCTGCAGTGCAGAAGAGCGCTCAGCCTTCTAGGGGCCCCAATCCTTTAATGGTCTCCCCATTCAGCCCACTGCCAATACATATCTGTGAGTTATGGGAGGCTAAGGGCCCCCTCTTCACAATATAACAGGGGTCCTCATCATTTTACTGTACGTTACTGTTCATCCACACACATTCCAGGGACCTGTGGGCTCTTGGAGGGGAGGCTTGGGAGTTCTGGTCTTGTGTAGCACTCTGTCTCTGAAGGAGTCTGTTACAATTAAACATGGTTCAATGAGTGCAGATGGGGTAACTACTACCACAGCTCAGCCTGTAGACACCATACAACTAACTGTAATTTTTCACCTTCAGCCATCAAAGCACTATTCCTCTGAAGAACATTCTATTCCTTTACTTCACATGCAATGGATCCACAAAACAAACATGCTTTTTATACCTAACAAGGCAGATAACAAATGCAACATTCAAACCCTATACTGGAGAAGTTAAGTCAGACGATAACAAAACACGTCAGCAGACATCGGCACAACACACTCATATGGCAGGGGTGACAAAGTTAACAAAAACCAAATCACAGCAGTGATGCTCCTTCCCCATAGAAAGTTTACTCTCCACACCCTCCTTTTCAGTCTCCTCATTCCTCTCATTTGTCTTTCCTTTTACTTCACGCAAAGACCAAGACAAATACCACTTTCAGTGCGGCCAACACTCTGAACACAAACTCACAGTCAGCCAGCTTGGAAAGACATTGCCATGGATAAATACTTTCAGCCTTTTATTTGGTGGAGCCTAGGCAGCGCGCATGCCCTATCTTTGAAACATGCTGTATTCACTCTGTGGGCTTTTAAAATGCCCATTTCTGTTGATTGGTTCCTTCTTGTGCCTTTTGCAATTCATTTGTTTTCTTTAGTGAATAATCTACATTTGCCCCTCCTTTTGCTGTTTTGGTCATGCCCTAAAAACTGGCCCTGTTCCAATGATCATTTCATGATCTGCAATATACATTAGTATCAAGGCACTACCTTTTTCTTTTGCCTCGGCTTGTGGTTTAAGATTCTTGTGTTTATTGGCTTTCCGAACGTGCTCAGCATCGGCTTATCTGAACACGCTCAACTGACAGCTGTATATCATGTCCTCAGTAAGACTAACAGCACGATTTGCATCAGGGACAAAATGTTGTGTTCTTTTGCCTTGGCTTGTGGTTTAGAGTTCTAGTGTTTATTGGCTTTCCGAACATGCTCAGCCATGGCTCTTAATGTTACACTCTTTTTTTGTGTGGCTTGTCACAGCTCGTTTCATTGCAAAAACGCGCTTCTTGCCTAGCTGGTTTAGCATTTTTTATGTGGCTTGCTGCTCCTTGCTTTCGATCCCAGACAACAACCCGCTTCATACTTATCTTATTTAGTATTTACGGCTGCTCATTTTCATTCCCCGACAACAACATTCTTCACGCTTATCTTGTTGTGTAGCCATTTTAGCTTGAGATTTAGACACGTTATTTGAGCAAACTAGGTCTGCTGCTGTGCACTTTAACCTAGATATGTTTAATTCTAGCTTCGTTATATTATTTTAACAACAGCCACATTTGCAGTCTTGTTTTATTTTCTCTATCTAGCTGTTCTTCGCCTAGGTCAGCACTACGTTCTTAAACACAACATTTCTTTCACTCTGTGCTTTTCTCAAGGCTGCAGTAAGATAGGTTGCTGGCAAAACTGGTACGCTTTGCCTCCAATGTTCACAGAGACATATACACTCTTACATGGAGATCCTTTCTTGGAACATCAGCTGTTTTATTATAAAAACACTACTTTGACCCATGTATGTTAGAGGGAGATTCCAGCCAGATGACCACGACTGTATGCTGATTGCTGAGTGCTTAGCTGCAGCTGCTTATGTAGACTACAGGACTCTTGCTCAGGTATGAGGGATGATGTCTTCCCAGGGGGAACCTGAAGGGCAGGATTAGAGTTTAACATGCTGTGCTCTAACATAGCGTACGTAGGAACTATTCTTAAAAACCGTAGTGACAACATGGTAGTGTTATTTTTGTGTTTTACTCCCCTTGTCACAATTTTAATCCTGTTGTGTTTCATCATCCCAGTTATTGCAATACATGCCTTATTATCTAAGATACAGTTACTTCAATAAAACCTTATTGAACTATACTCTGCCTCTGATTGTCCTTGCATATGTGAGACTAATGTAACTGAGAGAAACGGATGAGATCTGAGTGACCACGATTCCTTTGAGGAGTCATTTATGTCATGCGCCCGGTTGCTCAATCATCCCTGCTCTTGGATGGAGATGAGGAACTGCTAGTTAGCGGGAACAAAACCCAGATTAGACTAACAGGTGTCACATGGTGCGGGTTCAGACTCAGTCTCCTGCAGTACAGGTGCTTCTGCCACCCAAATCCAGTAGTCTCATTAAGATAATGAGAACCTATGTGACATGGCGCCGCCAACGTTTGGTCAGGCACTAATTTTCAGGCCCTCCTGAGTATCTCTGTCTCACTACATGCAAAGACACCTCAGTACTATTTACATAGTCGTCTGTGGTATTGAGGATTTTCCTCCTCAGCTAAGCGGGGAGTACCTAACTAATGCTATATGTTGTTCAAGCTTGAATCCTAAAAAGATAATCCCCATTTGGTGTGCTTATCTCTGAACAAAATCTACCATTCATCATGGCAAACCCGCAATGGGTAGCAATTGCAGTCAATATGCAACCACTCCTTACAGCACATTTATTGGCACATGGACTAACGACCCAGGGGAGTCCTGTTATATTTGTTGTTGAGGCTCATCCATCCTATAGAACAGCAATTTTCTATTCTTGGGTCACATTTACCCACTATACACCCACAAACATATCTGCACAATATAGAGCATATGCATATTTAGAAATACCTCTATCTTATCAAGAACATAATAATTTGCTTGATGGTGCCCTACCACATACAATCCTACACATTAGGTTAGGTCCTCTAAGTAATGATGGGCCTACATGGCCTATATAGGTCACATATACAGCGCACCCTGATGCAGCAGCCTTGACAATAGCTGAAGTCCGCCGGGTATATGCTGAGCTGACAGAAATATATAGACGATTAGTACAGTTTGTAATGCAAACATTAAATACAAACCCATCACGTGCTGCCCGGATGCAACCACATGCAGTAAAGCAAGGTATTAATCCTGCAACTGTACATTCGATCACGTATAAGGCACCCACCAAACGAGAAGAGATTCCATTTTGATTATCTCAAAAAAGAAATGCACTGGAAGCAGTTTTACCCCATACAGGACCTCAGGATAAGCATAGAATATTAACTATGTGCTTGCCATTTGGGATGGTTCCCACAGTAGATAACTGCAGTATTTGGGGCACGGTATTTGCCACGCTCTATACTACCACACATGGTATACTGACACTTGCCAATCTACAGGAAGTCTTAAAACAGATTCAAGATGAATACAGGGTTGCCCTGACCCTGGACTTGGGGATGCAACTCATGGGCAATTTTGGCACGGTATCTTCAATCATACTAAGTAACCTTAAAGGGGAAGCAGTTGCACTAGCAGTGCGTATGCGGCTTCTGTACGTTCCTCTACAGGATCAAGAACGTGAGCTGCCAAAAATTATTGCAGAGATCTACTCTAGTATTCGTCGGGATAGTCGGGGGCCAGACCTACAAAAGATACAGTTTCAGGATAAATCTAATAAAGATACTACCAAGCAAGCCTCTGAGGGTTCTAAAAAACGCTGGGATAAAAAACAACAAACACCTAAAAAAGAAAGAGGAGAATCTCTGCATACGGAGACCCCACAGAATAGATATAATATCAGTTGAAACTGCAAACATGCGTGTCTCCATGCCTGATAGGGTGTACAAAGTAACATTACAGTTAGAAGGAGACATTGAACGCACAATCGACGCAATCTATTAAGACAGCGTCGTAAACATATATGATATTCTAGTGGCCGAAAGGGATTGGCCACTTGAATTTGTCCGTACTTGCCCATATGGGGAAGAGGTTATCAAGCCTTCTTTCTCGCCCCTTGTTCCCAATGAGCTCGCAGAATCCTACGCATTGATTGGGCATTGACGCAGGAACCTGCATTATATTGCAACCACGTACGGTGGGATAAAGATTCCCCCATCATGTAATTCAGATTAAGAATCAACCCCAACCTCAACCCCAGTATCCAATAAAACATGATGCTAAAGCACCTGTGAGGGAAATCCTCACACAACTAGAGCACAAGGACGTAATCAAACCCTGTGTCTCACCAATGAATAATTCTCTATTCCCTGTAGCTAAACCAGACCATTCATACAGAAAAGTCTTAGATTATAGACACTTAAATAAGCATACATGCATATTTGCTATACAAAACTCTCATAGCACGGCACTTATGAACAACGTAGTGTGCAAAAATATACAAAACATCATTGGATATTTCAAAAGGTTTCTTCTGCCAAAATATAGAGCCTGAGAGTAGAGACCGAACAAGTTTCAGCACACTAGGCTCCCAGAAAAAATTCTATAGTTTACAACTCGGGTACTAGAACAGTCCAGGACTTGTGTAACTTCAATATTGCACGACATAGACCCTGAAGCATTGTCCTATGTAGATGATTTCTACCTTACGGACACAAATAACTGCACTATCTAAGACGGATAGCTCACATTGTTGTGGGATTTGAAGAATTTGGCTATAAATTTTATAAAAAAAAAACAAAAATAGCCTTCCTTAGCATCCTGTTCCTGGGATACAAATTATCAAGTGAAGTAAAGAGCCTAGCACCACAGTTCTTAGAAAAATGTGCACAGTCACAACCTCCAAATACCATTAAAAAACTCCAATCCTTATTGGGTTTCCTAAATTTTGGCAGAATTTACATTCCAGATTAAGCATAACGCATAAAACCCTTATATGACTTAATACGTCTTGACTTTTCCAGTAAGTTCTGGACAGTTGAACACACACACATTCTCAGAGAATTGCAACAAGACCTGCTTGCAACACAAGGGACAATAAAAAACATCAGAGTAATTGCTGGTGCCATTGGTTTCACCTATGTAACATTCAATGAGGGTGAGAGAGTCCTGACTGCATACAAATCACATCTGTATTCAATAACAGAACAACGTTTTGCGTCCACTGAGAAAATTCTCACTGCTGTTCAGATGGCTGTCATTAAAGAAAGATCACTGACCCAGGGGAAATGCATTATTGTCGTATCCCTTGAGGCTGTTATCAAAGCCAGCATTCCAAACGCTGAAGCATTACATCCACGTTGGATCCAATGGGCAACGTCTCTGACAGCCACTGATGTTGACTATATTTCTGACTCAAAGTTAAAAACTCAATGATGTTTGTAATATGAACTACAATACCCAGTTCCAGCAAATACATTGCCTATTGACCAATATCAAAGAGTCATGTACACCGATGGCTCAGCACAACCTGCTATAGGCACAAAACATCAATACTCTGGTGTTTGTGCAGTCTTAAGCGGCTATATGAAGGGTAGTTAATTCTATCCATACCATACTTTCACGCAAACCCTAGGGGATTGCACTGCACAACTAGCAGAGTTAAAGGCTCTGGTGATGGCACTGAAACATACAGATCCTGCACAGCTAACACTGATTGTCTGTGATTCGTACCGTTGTGTTCAGTCTTCAATGAATATCTGCATTACTTGCGCCAGAATGGGTTCAGAGATTCTAAAGGTAACACCATCAAACACAGAGATCTGTGGGGGAAATTAGCGTATCAGTATGAAAACTACCAAATGTCCATGTTGTACATACACTTGGACACCAACACGTTGGAATGCACATTGCTGGGAATACGCTGGCTGATGAAGCAGCCAGATCAGCAGTAGCTACGTCCTCTGTTGCTGCAGTAACTCGTTCTAGAACGAAACAGGATAATGACATATGGGCTGCCATAAAAGCCACAGCTGAAGGCACACCCTTACCAAAAGCATTTCCTGCTAAATACTCCTACCAGATGGGAGGCTTCCTTGACGCAGAAGCAAAGATACCAGGCATGGGAGTTTGAGTAATTCCCAATAAAGACCTAAGACCAGAGTTGATTAAAGCAGCACATGAGGGGGTTGCCTCTGCTCATACTGGTGTGGCAGCTACAATATAATTATTGCAGGTTTGTTATTGGTGGCCAGGTCTATAAAAACAGATCAAACACTATGGTGGTCATAACAACCCTGGCGGACGGTGTTAAAGCCGCGGTAATACCGCAAACAGGCCGGCGGACAAAAAAAGGGAATTATGACCGTGGCGGAAACCGCCAACAAAGACAGCCACTTTAACACTCCGAACGCCACGGCGGTACAGACAAGCAGCGCGGCGGTCACCGCCAACAGACAGGCGGGAGACAATGTACCGCCCACAGTATCACAACCCGATAATCCGCCACCTTTTCCGGGGCGGATTCACTGTGGATAAAAACACGGAGGAAACAGCTTTTGCAATGGGAAAACGCTCACCTCAACACACTTCACGAGGAAGGAGGCCACCATGGAGCCCGAACTACAAATACTCCCAGCGATTGTGTTCCTGCTCCTCTACGATCACCAGCAACGTAGGCGCCGAAGACAACGGTGAGTACTGCACCTACGACATAGGGGAGGGGGAGGCAAAAGTCAGGGGGACACACACGCAACACCCCCACCCCCACCCCGACCCTCACCCACTACAACACACACACCAATGCAATTCCAAACAGCACAGTAACAACCCACAACCCCCCATGAAGAATGCAAAGACAAAAGGAAATCAGTATAACTGTTGTAATGTATAAAAATACAGTAACCAAATATATACATATATATATAAACAGTTGAAAATCATACATCACGAGTAGTACTGCAGGTATGCACACATCAATGTCTGTGGACCACTGGGCCCAAAATGCATGGGCGAGGCCCACACTAGATACCTGTCCACAAACGGAGAGAACACTGCAGGGGCATCAGATAGAAATACAACAGGCACCTCAGGGGGAAGGGAAGGGGGGGCACCTCAGCCGGATTACAGCACCACGCCGGATCCACGACGGGGCCCCATGCCCATTGATGTATCCTGGGGAGTGCAAAGCCACAGTCTCTCAAGTCTCTCCAGTGGGTGGTTTGCCCACTGCTTTATCCTGGGGAGTGCAACGCCACAGTCTCTCAAGTCTCTCCAGTGGGTGGTTTGCCCACTGTACCATCCTGGGGAGTGCAAAGCCACAGTCTCTCAAGTCTCTCCAGTGGGTGGTTTGCCCACTGCTTTATCCTGGGTAGTGCAAAGCCACAGTCTCTCAAGTCTCTCCAGTGGGTGGTTTGCCCACTGTACCATCCTGGGGAGTGCAAAGCCACAGTCTCTCAAGCCTCTCCAGTGGGTGGTTTACCCACTGCTTTATCCTGGGGAGTGCAAAGCCACAGTCTCTCAAGTCTCTACAGTGGGTGGTTTGCCCACTGCTTTATCCTGGGGAGTGCAAAGCCACAGTTTCTCAAGTCTCTCCAGTGGGTGATTTGCCCACTGTACCATCCTGGGAAGTGCAAAGCCACAGTCTCTCAAGTCTCTCCAGTGGGTGGTTTGCCCACTGCTTTATCCTGGGGAGTGCAAACCCGCAGTCTCCCAGGTGGATGCAGGTCTCCACTGGTTCTGGAGGGGGACTGGTGCCCAGAGTGCTTCGTCCTGTGAAGGACAGACAGAGTGGATGCAGGTCTCCACTGGTTCTGGAGGGGGACTGGTGCCCAGAGTGCTTCCTCCTGTGAAGGACAGACAGAGTGGATGCAGGTCTCCACTGGTTCTGGAGGGGCACTGGTGCCCAGAGTGCATCACGCTCCCCGTGACGGTCCCAGTTCCGTCACTGTCCCAGCTGCACATGGGCTAACGATGCTTGAGTTGCCGGTCTTTGCCCTGTTCAGCGGTCTTCACCATGGCGGTCTTTGCCCTGTTCAGCGGTGCTTGCCTTTGCTGTCTCTGACCTGTTCAGCGGTGCTTTGCCATGGCGGTCTTTGGCATGTTCAGTGGTGCTTTGCCATGGTGGTCTTTGCCCTGTTCAGCGGTGCTTTGCCCTGTTCAGCGGTCTTTACCATGGCGGTCTTTGCCCTGTTTAGCGGTGCTTGCCTTTGCTGTCTCTGACCTGTGCAGCGGTGTGTGGCATTACGGTCCCTCAGTGCCCAGCGGGGCTGTGGCTGCCGGGGCCCTCCAGGGCACTGACTCTGGCGGTGGTCTCTTGATCAGTGACAATACTGCTGCCCTCCAGGGCACTGACTCTGGCGGTGGTCTCCTGACCAGTGATGATACTGCTGCCCTCCAGGGCACTGACTCTGGATACTGCTGCCCTCCAGGACACTGACTCTGGCGGTGGTCTCCTCACCAGTGACGATACTGCTGCCCTCCAGGGCATTGACTCTGGCGGTGGTCTCCTGACCAGTGACGATACTGCTGCCCTCCAGGGCACTGACTCTGGCGGAGGTCACCTAACCAGTGACGATACTTCTGCCCTCCAGGGTACTGACTCTGGCGGTGGTCTCCTGACCAGTGACGATACTGCTGCACTCCAGGTCACTGACTCTGGCGGGAGTCTCCGGACCAGTGACGACAGTGCTGGCGGTGGCGTCCCGGCCGGCGGGGAGGATGGCGCCCTTCTCCGCCATGCGGCTCTTACCAGACTTTGGAGACTTCTTCTGCCCCTTCCCCACCTTGGGAGGAGTAACAGCTGACTCGGCACTCCCCCCGGGACCCTTGTGAGCTGTTTTGCCATTAGGAGTCTTCACCCTCACCCGTCGGCCACTTTCCAACTTAAGGTGCTTTACAGGGGGTGGACTGGCAGTGCTTTGGCTCCGTGTCACACTGGCTGACCTGGTGGCCGGTGCACTCCACACACCTTTAACACGCACCACTGGTACCAGACTTTTTTTGGCTGAGGTGTTACTACGGGACCTATGAATTGGAGGGTGGTGGGTGGTGGGAAAGAGGTCAACGTTGCTGAGGAAGAGTTTCTGACGAACACTGGGATGGTTAGCTGGAGGGGGTCTGGGAGTGGAGGAAGAGGAGGTAGTTGTAGCTTTAGCTGATTTGGGTGCAGGTGCAGGTACTGGAGGCTGTTGTGAGGTGGATGGATGTTGGGCGTGTGGGTGCCCGCGTTTGTGTACTTTGGGAGGGTGCGTCACAGACACACTGGGAGTGGACACAGGGGACGTGTAAATGGTAGTGGGGGTGGTGAGTGCAGGTGAGCGGGGTGTGGTGCTGGATGTTCTGGTGCGAGTCCTAGTGCCTGTAGATGTAGTGCATGCAGGTGAGAGTGTAGACGACACTGGGAGGGAGGAGGGAGACGACGAGGAGGGGGACACAGTGGAGGCAGTGGATGTTGCTGTGTCTGTATGTGGGTGATGCTTGTGTGAGTGCCTGTGGGTTGTGTGCTGCTTATGTTTGCCTGAGCTACTTTTGTGTTTTGAGGTGTGTGCATGCTTATCTGATGGTGTGCTTGGGATAGGCTGGGGTACAGGGGACTGGGTCTGGGTGGAGGAAGTTGGAGGGGGGAGGCTAGACACGGGGACAATGGCTGCCATCAGTGCTGAGGCCAGAGATTGCAGGGTTCGATGAAGGGCAGCCTGACCAGAATGAATGCCCTCCAGGAATGCATTACATTGTTGCAACTCACTTTCTACACCCTGGATGGCATTCACAATGGTAGACTGCCCAACAGAGAGTGACCTGAGGATGTCAATGGCCTCCTCACTGAGGGCAGCAGGGGTGACTGGGACAGGGGCTGAGGTGCCTGGGGTGAAGGTGATGCCCACCCTCCTGGGTGAGCGGGCACGGAGCGAAGGCTGAGGGGCTGCTGGGAGGGCAGTGCTGGTAGGGGGGGTGGCGGCTGTAACTGTAGAAGTGGGGGGCACAGATGGTGCCGCCACCACAAGGGAACTCCCATCGGCGGACGAGTCAGTTTCGCTGTTTGGTGATCTGGTGACCGACGTGAAGCTCCCCTCGCCCTCCGTCCCACTGGTGTATTCAGAGTCTGTGGTGTGGCCCTCCATGGCCATGTGGGATGCAGCTCCCTCGTGCTCCGGTGCCACTGTACCTCCACCTGATGATGCTGATGCACAAAAGAACAGGGAGAGCACAAAAAGGGGGAGGGGACGACAGAAGAAAGACAGGTTGAGTGCATGGCTTACTGCTACCGTTGGCGGACAATACAGACACAGCAGCCCCCTGCACTACGCCGTGCTCTTGGCCTCTACAGATGCAATTCCTGGGATCTGGCCTACATGGCTATGAGTGTCATCTGTCCACATAGATGACACAGGGGCATGTATACCTGTACTTGGCACTCTACAGAGGTGGGGTGGAGGGCCACAGGGCCATGCCTTACGAAGGGGCCTAGCCTACGTAACTCGCCCTGGCCTAGGGCAACTCACAGCCCTCCTCCCCCACCCAGACCCCTCCACTGCGCGCAAAGTCCGCTGAATGAGAGTGTACTCATCCCCTTGTGTCTGCTGTGATGCCCTCAAGCGCCCATCCAACTCCGGGTAGGCCACCGCCAGGATCTGGAACATCAGGGGGGTCATGGTGCGACGGGCACCCCTCCCACGTTGGGAGGCCATCCCCAGCTGAGCCTCTGCCGTCTTCTTGCTCCAGCGGCGAATGTCCTCCCATCTTTTATGGCAGTGGGTGCCCCGTCTCTGGTGGACCCCCAGGGTCCGGACGTCCTTCTTCTGGTGGTCGCTGACCTACATGACATGTACAGGGGAAGAAGAGAAGTCATTACCAACTGCACCGTCGAAGTGAGTGGCCTCCATCCCTACCCTTGCCATGTGGCACATGCATTTACAGTCCTTCATGGTCGCAGAACTCTGCCCCCTTCCTACTGACATCCAGCCCTCTCCACACAGGCATAGCCCATACAACATGCTCCCTGTGTACTTACCTGTTGGTCTGGAGGACCGTAGAGTAGCGTGTACTGGGGAGGACCACATTGACTAGCTTCTCCAACTCCTGAGCAGTGAAGGCAGGGGTCCTTCCCCAGACGCAGCAGCCATTGTCTCTTCCAGACCGAGGTCACAGCAGCACTTGCAGTGTAGGTCCTCTCCTGTCGAAGATCAGGTATCGAGTGATTGAACAGATAGAAAATGGCGGTCACGTCCGCGGCGGTGACGTCCGCGGCGGTGCGTACCATCACTGCCGGCGCACTTCATCATTGGCTCCTGGGACCCATAGGGTCCAATGTTAACCAATGCAGCATTGCACCGCGGTCTACGACCGTCTACCGCGACGGTGTACAACGCCAGCGCAGTTACCTCACATCCCATTGTCCCACTTTAGAGGTCAGGCAGCCGCCATTTCAGGGGCCCACATGGCTTCATTTACTACTGCGTCACACATACCTAGGCCTACACTCAACACACATACAGGAAGAGTTTTGTATTGGGTATCGTGTTCTGTGTAGCTGTGGGTACATACCTGGGAATTTGTTGACTCTGTGGTTGCTGTTGTCCTTCTTAGGCACCGTCAGCTGGGACATTTGAGGAGATGGCGGAATCCTCCGGTGTACCGACCGCTGGTGGACCTATTAACAATGGAGGAGCGACATTTGATCATCACCTACAGGTTAGACCTTGCCACAATCCAGGAACTGTGTACCCAGTTGGAGCCAGACCTGATCTCACCAATCCGCCATCCCACAGGAATACCCCCTGAAGTGCAGGTGCTATCAGTGCTCCATTTCCTTGCAAGTGGATCATTTCAAACAACTGTGGCCATGGTATCAGGGATGTCCCAGCCTATGTTTTCCAACGTGTTGTCCAGAGTGTTGTCTGCCCTGCTGAAACACGTAAGGAACTACATCATTTTCCCTCAGGTGGAGGATTTGACTACAGTGATAGGTGACTTCTATGCATTGGGACACATCCCCAACATCATAGGTGCTATTGATGGCACCCATGTAGCTCTGGTCCCCCCACGCAGGAGTGAACAGGTGTACAGGAACCAGAAGAGTTATCATTCGATGAATGCACAGATGGTATGTTTGGCAGACCAGTACATCTCCCAGGTAAATGCTATGTTTCCTGGCTCTGTGCATGACGCCTACATCCTGTGGAATAGCAGCATCCCGTATGTGATGGGTCAACTCCAGAGGCACCGGGTGTGGCTATTAGGGGACTCTGGTTACCCCAACCTGTCATGGCTATTGACCCCAGTGAGGAATCCCAGGACCAGGGTAGAGGAACGCTACAATGTGGCCCATGGGCGGACTAGGAGAGTGATAGAAAGGACCTTCGGACTCCTGAAGGCCAGGTTCAGGTGCCTCCATATGACAGGTGGTTCCCTATTCTACTCACCAAGGAAGGTGTGCCAGATCATCATCGCCTGCTCCATGCTTCACAATATTGCTTTGTGACACCAGGTGCCTTTTCTGCAGGAGGATGGTCCAGATGACGGTGTTGTGGCAGTTGTGGAGCCTGTGGACAGTGATGAGGAGGAAGCTGAGGAAGAAGACATAGACAACAGGGAGTCAGTCATACAGCAATATTTCCAGAGACACACAGGTGAGAACAATTTTTTTACTATTACATTCACTTTCACACTTCTACCTCTATCCTGTCTGTCAATTAGAAGCAGTATTTGGTAACTGAGTTGTTCATTTCCATTACGGTTTCACAGGTGTGGTTACCAACATGTGTCATCTGCTTGCATTCTTCATGGACTTGTGATGTGTGACATAGGTATGTTGGCATTACATTTGAAAACGCATTTTGTCACTGTCATTGCTAATACACATTTTCAAAATCACACACTGACTCCAGATTGTTTTGTGGTTCAAGGGTGTTTATTGAAGTGCTAATTATTGGAGGGGGTGGTAAAATGGTGATGGGTGATGGTGGAGGAATGTCCATGGCAGAGTCCAGTCTATTAGTCACACAGGTTCACTGCCCATATGGGCATAGGAAGTGGAGCTGGGGTAGTTCCAATCTGGACAGGGTAACAAAAAGGGAGACAGTGGGAGGACAATCAGGGTGGTCTCATTTCCTGGCGGGGTCTTGCCATCTTGCTCTGTCCTGTTCCTGGATCTCAGGGACCGCTTGCGGGGTGGTTGTCCGTCTGCTCGGGGTGGGGTGCTGGTGTGGTGTTCCTGTGGTGGGGCGTCCTGTCCACTAGCGCCGGCGGAGGTGGTGGGCAGTTCATCGTCCATGCTAGTGTCAGGGGCCCCTTGGAGTGCCACGGTGTCCCTCATGGTCTTTTGTATGTCCTTCAGCACCCCTATGATGGTGCACAGGGTGGAGCTGATGGTTCTGAGCTCCTCCCTGAAGCCCATATGCTGTTCGTCCTGCAGGCGCTCGGTCTCCTGAAACTTGGCCAGGACCGTAGCCATCGTCTCCTGGGAGTGGTGGTATGCTCCCATGATGTTGGAGAGGGCCTCGTGGAGAGTGGGTTCCCTTGGCCTGTCCTCCCCCTGTCGCACAACAGCCCTACTAGTTCCCCTGTGTTCCTGGGCCTCCGTCCCCTGGACCGTGTGCCCACTATCACTGCCCCCAGGTCCCTGTTGTTGTTGGGGTGGTGGGTTACCCTGGGTTCCCTGTAGTGGTGGACACACCGCTGATTGACGTGTCCTGGGTACGGAGGTATGGGCCCGCTGGGTGGGTGCTGTGCTGGTGTTACCAGAGGGTGGAAGGTCAGTGTTGGGCTGTGCCTGTGCAAGGGGAACCGACTGTCCTGAGGCCCACGATGGTCCGGGCTGGTCATCTGGATCCAGTTGTCAGAGCTGCTGTCATCACTGTGGGTCTCTTCTGTGGGTGGAGTGGAGATGTCTGGACCCTCCTGTGTGGTGACGTTACATAGTGGTCCTGCAGGGGTATAAGAGCATGATTATTGCATGTGTGTGTGTCATGGTGTGCAAGGGGTGGGTGTGCATGTACCCCATTGCAAGCATTCCTTTGTGGGGGCTTGTATGATGATGGTTGGGGGGTTGTTATGGGTATGTGCAGTGAGCATGCTTTAGTGCTGGGTGTCCATGCTTAGTTGTGTCATGCAGGGCTTGGTGTTGGGATGTGTGGTTTGTCTTATTAGTACATTAGTGAGGAGTTGTAGTGATAGGGGAGGGGACGAGGGTGGGGGTCTGTGATAGCATACAGGTAGGGTGGGGGATATGATAGTTAAGATTTGACTTACCAGTGTCCATTCCTCCACCGACTCCTCCGAGGCCCTCTGGATGCATGATGGTCAAGACCTGCTCCTCCCATCTTGTTAGTTGTGGAGGAGGAGGCGGGGGTCCGCCGCCAGTCCAATGAATCGCGATGTTGTGCCTGGAGACCACTGAACGCACCTTCCCCTGTAGGTCGTTCCACCTCTTCCTGGTGTCCTCCCGATTTCTTGGATGCTGTCCCACAGCTTTGACCTTGTAGACGATTCTTCGCCATAGCTCCATCTTCCTGGCTATGGAGGTGTGCTGCACCTGAGCTCCAAATAGCTGTGGCTCTACCCGTAGGATTTCCTCCACCATGACCCGGAGTTCCTCCTCGGAAAACCTGGGGTGTCTTTGGCGTGACATGGGGTGGTGTAGGTGATGTGTGGCGTGGTGTATGTGTTGATGAGTGTGGTGATGTGTGGTGGTGTGGGGTGTTTTGAGCGTGGATGTTGTATGGGTGATGGTGTTGTGTGCCTCTGTGTGGTGGGGTTGTCTATTGCTGTAGTCTCTGTCTGTCGCCTTCGTCTTCAGTTTTTGGTCGTAGGGGTTTGTGGGTGATGTGGGTGTGTGTTTTATATTGTGTTGGGTATGTGGGAGTGTTGTTTGTATGTGTATCATGTGTGTGTATTTTGAATTGTCCAATGTGGCGGTGTTTTGGAGATGTGTGTGTATTTTGAGCGCGGTGGTGTGTACCGCCAATGGAATACCGCGGTTGAAAGACCGCCGCATGGATTCGTGGGTCGTGATAGCATGGGCGTGTTTCTGTTGCCGTGACGGTGGAGGTTTTGTTTTCACCAGTTTATCACTGACCTTTGGTGTGGCGGACTTGTGTGGGTGTCTGCATTTTGGCGGATTCCGTGCTGTGGGTCATAATAGCTGTGGCGGAATTCCCCCCTAGGTCCTTTGTTGTGATATCTGCCAACAAATTAAGGGGTCCACCATCAAATGTCCACCGCAGACACCCCTCCAAATTTCTAACAAACCTCTACAATGTGTGTACTTGGACTATTGTGGTCCCTTGACACCTGACAGTGCATACAAATATATTTTAGTTGCTGTTGACTCCTGCTTCAAATTTCTATGGGTGTGACCACAACACTTGGCTGACACTCGGACTGTTATTAAAGATTTGTAAGTCTTTATCAGCACATATGCAGTTGCAGCTTTCCACTCGGACCAGGGCCCTGCATTCACCTCAAGGGCATTCAGGGACACCATGGCTTCGTTAGGGGTCCTACTCCATTACTCGTCTCCATTTCATCCCAAGGGAAATAGTGTTGTGGAGCGATGAAACCGAGATTTAAAGCAATCTTTAACAGCCAGAGTATTAGGTACAGGTCATAGTTAGATTGATCACCTGTATGGAGTCCAGAGAGCACTTAATAATCTGCCTAGAATGTCCCGGGGTGGGGGGGGAGTCGTACTTCAAATAAGTGCCTGTTTGGAACTCAAATATATGTTCCAGATCTTGATGGTCTTGGCATGGGGGCGTCAGAAGCACCTTTTGACATAAATGAAGGTGTCACTGTCTTGCAGGAATTACAACAGTTCCTTGATGTCAATGCTTCTGCCAGTGCTGTCTCCGTAGGAATTAAGGATGTACCAATAACATCTACTGGCTGGATTCCAAAGGTTGATGATCTAGTACGTGAAAAAGTTGCTATGAAAAAGGAGTTTGGTCCTTCCTATCGTGCACCGATTCCAGTCCTGGGAATGCACGGTACCAGAACTGTTTTTCTACTACCGCTGCCTGGTTCTAAAGAAAACCGCTTTGTTTCCATTGACAATGTCAGGTTACACCATGTGGCCGATCCTGTACAGCAGACCAATGGGAACAGCCAGTAGTACCCAAATCCCTCTCACTACTGGTCACGATATCCCTCTACAAGTTTTGAGCATCAATGCTGACACCTGTCCGAGCTTGGGGAGGGTGGAAAATTATCTTGCATTAGTTTCACTAACATCTATTACAACAAGCAACATGGAAATTGCTGATCGATTTGACTTGACTTCTACACAAACGGATGGCGTCATTTACAGTGAACTACCGCGGGAGACCCCTACCAGTTCTCCTCCTTCAAATACGGGTTCTGTTTTTGCATGAACTGCTTCTGTATACTTTGCCGGCATCAATTACACATTTTCAGACTCATTTGCCTCTTCTACACCTGACCTGCCACAAACACATAAGCCAATATATTGGCTAAAAACAAATTAACTTATTTTCACATGGAACTATCTGTGACTTGCCTTGACTATACTAGCTTTCCTCCTTTGTAATGGCTTTGTTATTACTTTCTTTTATTAATACATGGGCACTACCTTCCTGAAAGATCAACAGTTGAATGGTGGATGAGGTCCTAAAACCCCATTTTTGTTCTCACAAGGTCCGCAGAGACTTGTCTTTCGTGAACATTTCCGCTATACCAATTCTAGATGGGATTGTTTGGGATAATGACACATTTGATATATTTAGCCCCACGGAGGTCATTCAAATATCATATGTGTTTACACTTTCTATGAATGATGTAATAATACCCAGAGTTGTTTCTGATGACTGGGATGTGAAAACAGTTGATTCTCTGATGACTGAGTTGCAGTATTTTACTGTATTTGAAAGTGAGGAAATTTATCAATCGAAAGAAAATTATGGTGCCATGTTTGTTCTAGTAAAATTATTATGGACACCATTTCATTCACAGACCAAGTACCCCAAAGACTATTTTTAATTACACACAATGGAAACATTGTCAAATTTGCATATTTTTCTGGGCACAATGTTAAAAATGCTGATTCATGTTATTTTAAATTGCCATTTATGGAAAATGTACATAAATTATTGATGGAGAATGATATTTTTAAACAAAACTGTACAACAGAGAAGTTGTTTAAGCTTAGCAAGAATTAAGGCTTTGCATACACCCAGTATTCCTGCCCCGGCAAAATTTTACAAATGGCAAAAGTACATAAATGCAAATGAAGATCAGCTCGCTGAATGGGTCCAAAACGGCACGTTTAATATTTTACTTTCACTTCGTGGTGGGTGGTTATAGTGGCCAATAGATACCAATGGGTGTCATAAACATTTTGTAAACTTCACAGGGGGGTTTAGAACAAGTAGGCCTGACCCACGCTAGGTGTCCTATGAACACACGGGTATAGTAATAACATACAGTGTACAGAAACTATGCCAGCGATGGTTGAAGGGTTCCTCACTAGATGCCGTTAGAGAACATCTTAGCCTCCTGCCTAATAACACTGAATTACAGGATTTCCTGTTAGGCCCCAGAAAACAACGCAGAAAATGCTTCTTATATGCAGTCTATAATGAAATTTGGAAGCTTTCTCAACAAGAAGCTGCTGCCTGGTTAAGGCAAATAGACCGGAAAACTTACAGAAGGTATTAGGTGCTGTAGATAATGGGATTAATACCCTGTCCAACCGAATATACTCCGTAAACAACATTGTTTCTTCTGAAATATACATGGTACAGAGCAACATGTCCTGTTTACACAATGGACAGAGTCAACTAAGATCCATTATACATTTGGGTTGGACACTACAAACACTTAAAACACAGAAAGCAGGTCGCGTTCCCTGGCAACACGTCAGCACAAGGGATACATTTTTCACATTTAATTTAATTTGACAACAGCAACTAATGGCTAAAAAAGAAGCGACTTATGTCATGTTAAACATTGAGAAATTAGGAAAGTTGCCTTTTACTATGGCTGAAATACCATCTGCTGAGTGGTTAATACACGTGGTCATTAATCTGCCCATTTCAACACTTCAATTCACGTGCTGGTGAAAACACATTCAAGTGGGCAGATATGAAAGGCTAGGAGATAGTTACATCCATGAGGTGTGGGAGCTACCCTTCTCATACAAATCTCTCAATGGCATGAAAGAGATCTTTCTTAGCAGTAGTGAATGCAAGACTTCTGTCAGCCATTCGATGGTTTGTAAACAGCTGTCCTTGCACTGGGAGTTCAACGCTTCAGCAGCAAACTTGGCTTGTATTCTGAAGGGAGTCCCAGTCCCCTTGATTAAATATGCATTCCAGGTGCTCTCAAATGGCAGCTATGTTCTCCTCAACAGTGAGAGCTGTTGTGGTAAGTGTGCTGGAATATTTTATGTCATTTCAGTCTCTAAAATTATTACATGCTGCTGGAATGTATTTTTTCCTCCTACATGACAGAGGGAAGTAGCTGAGATTTGGCCCCATATCGCTACTTCAAATGTGATTTTTGACAAGTTGAGCAGACTCAAGGCTTTATTGTTTCAAAAACATGTGGTGCTTAAACCTGCACACAAAATCAATGCACTTCAGGCTGTGAGGTCATCAGCAGAGACACAGTCCCTTTAAAGTACTAACTTTCCGAGACACTTTGGTGGACTCGTGGGACGGATATTTAATGCATCCAGTACTACTGGAATCACTAATTTATTTAAGGCTGTTGGTTCTGGATTCATTCACATCTTCTACTCTATAATCGGCTTAATACCTTCAGCCATCCACTCAATATTCTTCAGTATTTTCAGGGGAATTCCGATAACTTTGGCCATAATAGGTGGCATTTTGCTATTGCTACTTTTTCTGCGCAGTGGCTGTCCCGCTGCAACAAGGAGGACTGAAGGCGCTTCCACCAGCGCAGCTTTGTTGTGAATGCATGATGCAGTACTTTGATGCATCCCTCTTGGAGTGATTGGAGTGTGACTGGTCTCTGTTATTCAGACCGGTTTCGCATTGTGTGCAGCCCGTGTTTCGGTGCCTCTGGTGCTCTTTTGAATGTGCACTGAAAGTTTGCCTTTCTACGCAGTGCTTGCTTTCATAGGACGCTGATCTGTTAATGTTCTCGCTGTGGGCTCATTACCAGACCTGCGTGTTGAAGGTGCGTTTGCTACGGGAAGCTATTTATGAGTTGCCCTTTGTGGATCATGCAGCTCTGAACTCACTGTTGGGCACACCATGGAATGCTGCTGCCTTGGCTGGAGCTCAGGCTTTGGAACACGAATGCTCCTTGGTTTTCCTTGGCGATGAACTTCCTAATTTACCACCTGCGGAAGTGGAAGACTTCCTCTCTTCAATTATCCCGGATTTTATTGCCGACTTCCAAAATGATCTGACTTTTGAAATTCTGCTTTTCCTTGACGCCACAATTAACATTTTAAATTGTCTTTTTAATACATGCTCAACTGTCTTTAACTTGTCATTATAGACGTTCCCATATAGATGCCTTAGGTTGAATTTTAGGAGCTTTCATATATAACTAGGCTTTGAACCACATTTGAACCAGGGGAGGGTGTTGTGTAGCCATTTTAGCTATAGTTTTAGACACGTTATTTTAGTAAACTAGGCTTGTCGCTGTGCACTTTAACCTGCATATGTTTTATTCTAGTTTCGTTATATTATTTTAACATAGCCACATTTGCGATCTTGTTTTATTTTCTCTATCTAGCTGTTCTTCGCCTAGGTGAGCACTACGTTGTTAAACAAGACATTTTTTTCACTCTGTGCTTTTCTCAAGGCTACAGTAGGAACTATTCTTAAAAACAGTAGTGACAACATGGTAGCGTTTTTTGTGTGTTTTACTCTCCTTGTCACAATTATACTCTGCCTCTGATTGTCCTTGCATATGTGAGACTAATGTAACTGAGAGAAATGGATGAAATCTGAGTGACCACGATTCCCCTGAGGAGTCATTAATGTCATGCGCCTGCCCAGTCATCCCTGCTCTTGGGTGGAGATGAGGCACTGCTAGTTAGTCGGAACAAAACCTGGATTAGGCCGACAGGCTTCACATGGTGCGGGTTCAGACTCAGTCTCCTGCAGTAGAGGTGATTCTGCCACCCAAATCCAGTAGTCTCATTAGGATAATGAGAGCCTATGCGACAATCTTGTTTAGTATTTATGGCTTTTTTGGAGGCTTCTGCTGCTCATTTTTGTTCCCTGACAAAAATACGCTTCATGCTTATCTTGTGTCATTCATACTACATTTTCCATGGATCCTGCAACATACTAATGATGTTTAATACCCATCATTGACTGTTTTCTTGGCCTTAAATCCCTATTTGTGTAAAAGCCACAGAAGCTCACATTGACTGTGATTTCAGACGTTCCTCGCATAACTGTGGTGCTTTCTATGCACGGACCACATTGCCCATGAATCCTTGCTGGAGCATGACATGCTCCGCATGTGCGTCGCAATCCCGGTATGTACCATAGCCCCCATGATTCCTTGGGGTGGATAGGACGTGTATTTGGCACTCGTGACTTCCTTTATTAGCAGCGCTCACTACCACGGCCAGTGTCCCCTGACCTGTCATTGGAAGCAGTGTATTTTGTATAAGAGTGAATCTAACCAGGGAGGGGTGTGTGCTTGCCAATGTTATGTACTATATGTCATTGTTACCAGTGTTTTCACTTGTGAACTGGCTTTGTAGTGACAATCTAATTTTGTCCAGAATACACTCCCATCTTAGTTATGAAAGACTTTGGACATTATATTATGCTACACAGTTCAACTTAACTCACGGCCAACTCCTTTCATTATCAGCTACAAACTATACATTGCATTTTAGATTTGGCACCAAATATAGGCCCTCATTACAACCCTGGTGGTTGGACGAGGCCGACCGCCGGTTGTATCGCCAGATGGCCGCTCATGCGGCCGGAAACCCGCCGGCCGCATTTGGACATCCCCGCCTGCCGGCCCAGCGGGGATGTCGGGCGTAACATTGTGGCCAGATTCTAAAATCTAAACAATAAAAGCATATCAAATATATTGCGTGTGTGTAAACATACTGCAAGTAAATATTTGCTTACACCAAATACTATATGAGGGATTGCTTCATACTTCATAATCCTTAAAGCCTCTAAATGTTTCTTGACCCCTAAAGTCCTACAAATGGGTTGGATGCCTTTCCTTATCATGTACTATTTTTCTGTATCATAGACTGTACAGAAAAATAGCACATGTGCAATATTTTCAATGCTATCTAAACTTTTCTGGTGTTAACATGTGGTTTCGATTTTACAGTCAGTGTTCTTAATTGAAGGATATAACAGAGTTTGAGACATAAAACATTAAATCACATTGAGGAACTCTTCAAAACCTGGGTTTGGCTTGACCATGAGAAATTGTGTTAGCAACCAGTCTAGACTAATAGTCTGATTTATGGCTCTTAGAGTATACTCCCAATATATATAAACGTTGACCTCATTGTCAATGTGTGTGGTTCATTCCAAAAGGAAAGTAGACCAAGCTTATGAAACCAGATCTGCATATGACGAAGCCAAGGAAAAGTTAAAACCCTATCAGGTTCGATAAGTTCCACAAGGACTTCCTTATCATAGGTTAATTCATGAGTTGTCCATATCTTTGCCCAGGAGATCAATGGTCTAAGAAAGGTTAAGTACTCTATTTGTCTGATATTCAAATCCTGGTGCATGGGTACTAAAGGTGTAGACTTTGGCAGCCCCAGTACCCCTGTCAGAAACATATTTTAAGTTATCATTACCTGTTTTAATTCACCTCTACCCCATAGCTCAGCCCCATAAAGTGCAGCAGGCTAAGCCTTGTGCTTATATAACTCTAATGCTGGAGTGACTGCTTGATTTTAGAGCCTTGATGTTTCCTTGCAATGGCCCTTGCATTATGAGCTAGCACTGTTTTTGCTTTAGTTAAATGGCCGAGTAATGACAGCTTCAAATCTAGGGTTGTACCCAAGAAACTAAAATTGGGCACAACCTCTAGCTTTTGCTCATAGGCTTTTAGATTTATCTTTTGGCTCCTATAAGGGTTAATGGCACTTTGTTGTACTTGGGTTTATTTCTAATCCCCGTCTCTCGTAGAATACAATAAATTCATCAAGTAGACACTGGAGGCCCCTGGGCTGGACCTAAATCTGAAATTGTTGGTCAGTTTCCATAACGCTTCATAAATAAACTATGGGCCTCATTTATGAGTTTTTGACGCAGGGCAGTACAGCATGTCACTTTGCTGCATTAACCTGCGGTGAAAGGGCAGGAATGCACTGTATTAGTGAAATAAGACACATTCCTGTCCCTTCTGCTTACACTGGTGCACAAATTGGTGCCTAATGCCAACGCAGGTATTTGTATTGCTGGCATGATTGTTTTTGTGCAGGAAGGGACACCTTCCTACACAAAAACAATCAATGGAGGCATTCCACAGCACACATATAAGAGGAAAAAACAAGAAAAACAAAGGTATTTCTCCTCATTATACCTCCCCTGGTTGGGGTGCAGTTTTGACGCATTACCAGCTTTACAGATCTTTGTAAATCTGGGAAATGTGTAAAATTCCATGAGTGTTGCATGGGAAAATCCACTGCAACGCCCATAGAACACCTCCTTGACAACACATGCATTTGCGTTGCCTTGCCTCACTCCATATCAATGATGCCATGCAAATCCAAGGAGGGTGGCTTTGCATCACCTAATAGATATGCCTGAGAGGCCTGTGCCACCAGAGCGTCATAAAAGGTATGCTCCGGCGGCACAGGCCTCTTGTAAATGAGGCGCTATATGTGTGAATGTAGTAACACAAGTGCTTAAACATTAAAAGACTTGACCACTCTTTCGATCTTGCCTCCCCACAAACACAGTTGCTAAAAATATCAATTAAGCAAAACCGAAGATATTCACATTTAAAAAAAAATTATCAGCACAATGATCTAATTTATAATTCTCATCTGACTCAAAGACAACCATACCTCAATTCCAACCTTCAGACAATCAAGAACAATAAGTATCCAAGATTCAGACTATTTTATATTTCTTTACATCAATTCCAAGGAACTTGGAAGCCTCAACTTAAGGGTCATGGCTTGTGCTATTTATGTGGCTCCAATTCTAATGAACATATTATTTGCCCTAATTATTACATGTACATAAACAATACCTTTGAAGATTTGTCAAAACAGAAAATATTCAGACCACCAGAGAAGTAACTGATCACTGCCTTACTAGCCAATCTCCTTCTTCTATCAGTGCCTTAATGAATGTTTTAGATCTTGTTTATAGCTGTTTGGATTCTTAAGCTGTCTAATGTATTTTAATCATTCTTTCATTTTAAAAAATTGATTTCTCATGTGTGCCCAGAGTGATGAATTTACGAGTATTCCTATTTTGAAGACATCACAATTATTGTTATATGATTTAATAAATACAATAAAAGGTACCTATCAATCAGAACAGCCTCTTCAACCTTCCCTATAAAATAAATATTTCTCTCTGGAGAACTGACAACAATATAGATGTAAGTATCATCTGGAGAGTAACACTTTAGGGTGATGTGAGTGCCATATTGCTCATAGGCTACCATAGTTATCATATCTGCCAACTCACACAGTGCCACTGTGTCATACAATATCAGCTTCTCCACATGGTCACCTGATCAAGAGCCACTATCACAACGCGACCACCAAGTGAGCTGGAAACCCATAGCTAGAGCGGATTTCTAGCTCATGTGTGGAGACTGTGTGCTTTTGAAATACATTACGAGGATAAAATAAACAAGAAATGGCATAGCAATAGGTCTCGCCTTTGGAACCTTATAAGTGTTTAGCCATGCAGCACATTATCCTGGGTGCTGTGCTGACAGGGATTTAAATTTTCTCTTGGGAAAAGAGCAGCTTTTTTTAACTTCCTGAGCATCTGCTAATGGAAGACCCATTTTGGTAGGCATTGCTGAGAGGGTTATTATACTTTCCCAACACAAAGGTTACAATATGTGTGTTAATTTCAGGAAATTATCTCTGACCCAGATGTAAAATTCCCCAGAAGAGAGCGCTGTGTCCAAAAAAATTGGATTCCAAATGTGATTTAAATGAGAAGTAACTATGGCCCTCATTACAACCCTGGTGGTCAAAGACCGCCATGGTTGAAGTGGCGATCGTACCGCCAACAGGCTGGCTGTACAAATTGCCATATTTTGACCGCGGCGCTACCGCCAGGACCGGCAGTTTTCCACCATGGTTGTAATCCGCCAGGGCAGCGCTGCTTGCAGCGCTGCCCTGGGGATTATGACTCCCCTTCCCGCCAGCCTGTCCATGGTAGTAGAGACCGCCATGGAAAGGCTGGCGGAAAGGGGAGTTGTGGGGCCCCTGGGGGTACCTGCAATGCCCATGCACTTAGCATGGGCAGTGCAGTAGCCCCCAGGCACAGCCCAGTCGCGATTTTCACTGTCTACCTGGCAGACAGTGAAGAGCGTGACGGGTGCTGCTGCACCCGGCGAACCGCCACATTGCCGCCGGCTCCATTAGGAGCCGGCTGCAATGTTACGCCCGACATCCCCGCTGGGCCGGCAGGTGGGGATGTCCAAATGCGGCCGGCGGGTTTCCGGCCGCATGAGCGGCCGTCTGGCGATACAACCGGCGGTCGGCCTCGTCCGGCCAACAAGGTTGTAATGAGGGCCTATATTTGGTGCCAAATCTAAAATGTAATGTATAGTTTGTAGCTGATAATGAAAGGAGTTGGCCGTGAGTTAAGTTGAACTGTGTAGCATAATATAATGTCCAAAGTCTTTCATAACTAAGATGGGAGTGTATTCTTGACAAACTTAGATTGTCACTACAAAGCCAGTTCACAAGTGAAAACAGTGGTAACAATGACATATAGTACATAACATTGGCAAGCACACACCCCTCCCTGGTTAGATTCACTCTTATACAAAATACACTGCTTCCAATGACAGGTCAGGGGACACTGGCCGTGGTAGTGAGCGCTGCTAATAAAGGAAGTCACGAGTGCCAAATACACGTCCTATCTACCCCAAGGAATCATGGGGGCTATGGTACATACCGGGATTGCGACGCACATGCGGAGCATTTCATGCTCCAGCAAGGATTCATGGGCAATGTGGTCCGTGCATAGAAAGCACCACAGTTATGCGAGGAACGTCTGAAATCACAGTCAATGTGAGCTTCTGTGGCTTTTACACAAATAGGGATTTAAGGCCAAGAAAACAGTCAATGATGGGTATTAAACATCATTAGTATGTTGCAGGATCCATGGAAAAAGTAGTATGAATGACACAAGGTAAGCATGAAGCGTATTTTTGTCAGGGAACAAAAATGAGCAGCAGAAGCCTCCAAAAAAGCCATAAATACTAAACAAGATTGTCGCATAGGCTCTCATTATCCTAATGAGACTACTGGATTTGTGTGGCAGAATCACCTCTACTGCAGGAGACTGAGTCTGAACCCGCACCATGTGAAGCCTGTCGGCCTAATCCAGGTTTTGTTCCGACTAACTAGCAGTGCCTCATCTCCACCCAAGAGCAGGGATGACTGGGCAGGCGCATGACATTAATGACTCCTCAGGGGAATCGTTCAGGCAATTGTTATTCAGGCACAATTGTTGTTTAGACAGTAGTTGCTCAGTACTTAGTTGTAGAGACTTTTTAGTTGTTTAGCAGTAGTGGTTCAGGCAAGTAGTGGTTTAGACCTAGTTGTTCAGGATGTTTCCCCATTCATATATCATTCACTGAGTGAGTTTGGCTGGCGATAGGGCCCTGGATTTAGGTTGAGGCTGACTGTTGGTTAATTTTGTTAATGTGTTTTAGTAAATATAGAGAAGTGGTTAGAGAAATTGGGTTCCACCAGATCTTTCATTATTAGATTGGTTGTTGATGAATTTGAGGTAGAAAAAAGTCTTATTGTCTATGGCTTTTCCTAGGAGGTGATCTGTGATTTTCCCGAGGTTCAATTGGTTGTAGCGCCAGGTCCAGAGGGGACAGTGATGATAATAATGCCACCCTCAGACCTACTAAATAAATCCAAAATTACACAGTGTAAGAAGGGGATGGGGCCTTGAAGGGGGCAGTGCCCCATGCTGAGAAGCACATTTAAAGGCACTTATGCCCCCACCCCACCCTCAAACCCTCTCTTCCCAAAAAGACAAAATCTTGCTGAGGCTGTTGTTGATGTCCTGGGTTGGTTTCACCCCCATTAATGGACATTGGCAATATAAAGCCTCTGAAAATAAGCTGAAAACCACTGATTACAGTGGTTTTCAGCTTTTTTTCACTGCCGTGTAATATTAGTTCCTCAGTGGGTGACTGTGTGAAGGGAGTCAATATTATGTGTCACATGGTGGTATTGTGGGAGCTTGACACCTGGTGGAAATGAGATTTCATCATACCGGTTCTCAAGGCGTGGCAAGAAGTAGTCTTAAAAACATTCTACGTTACAACTAAAATTCCAAGTGCTGCAGCAGGCTGAGAGTAACTACACAGTACGCGGTGGACCACAGTAAAACAAAATAGACAGGCAACAGCAGATAACAACTAGCAGGTAGCATATTGTTACCTTTAAATAAACATATCAATAGTGAAAAATATCGCCTCACACAATATCAACCATAGTAATAGCACAAAACTAGTTACATTATCATTAATAAACATAAAAACAATGATTTTCTAATCTTACACTAAACAAAACATTAAAATAAACACTAAACCACATACACAAATTTAACAAAAAATGACATCACCAGAATAATTATGAATCACTCCAAATAAAAATAATAAATAAAAATATAACTAAATACATAAAGTCATTAGTTAAAAAATATCTACATAGACTACAACTACATTTATACAGCAGCCTATATATATATATATATATATATATATATATATATATATATATATATATAAATATTATATGCAAAAGTATCAAACAACATAATAAACATTTGTAAATACAACATAAATCAGCGTTTACCATAGAAGGACATACATGAAAAAAAATATTCATCCCAAAACAGCCCTAACCAATACATTTAACCTATAAACAGACTTAACCAATAAATTCACACACACAATTAAATCAGCAATATAAAAGGCACATACATTTTGACAACTTAATAATCCAAAAACAACAAAAGCTGCAAGAAGAGGAAATTATGCCAGATTCTCTGAACAGAACCTGAAAAACAAAGTATATATACTTACCTTTGCAAACATGTACTTACTAGAAGAAAATACAATCACATCGAGAAAGTGTTAAGCTACTGAAAAACAACACCAATCATAAACTCGAATAAATACATAAAAAGTAGGTAAATGTAAATTGTTATAAAACAGAAACTATCCATAAAACAGAAACAAAATAAACCTAATGACCTCAACCTCTACTTGCTACCAACAAATACACATTTAGAATGAAACTGATGCTCTTTTTTTCTATCAGCAGAAAAGAAAGCACCAGCTCCAGATTGCAATTCCCCAAACGGAAGAGTTGCAAAAAGTGCGAAAGATACATGTAAGTATAAATAAGAAAAATAGTTGCATATATTTATATGTAAATAACATACCTATAAAGACTATTCTTGGACATAATGAGAGAAAGTGCAAGATATATCACATTATAGGAAGAAAGCAATTATTAAGTCACAGGGGGTACACCTACAGCCAAGAAGGTATATGGATGGGAACTGTGAGTTGGAAATGTACTAAATATTACTCTAATGCATGCCATGGAAGGGCCACCACAAAAGATGATCTTGTAACTAATGCAAGGGAACACAGTCACCCTTCCAAGTGTGACAGAAGTAAAAGTAAGGGAGGTATTGCAGGATGTTGTGGGTTTCCCTAAGTACCTAAGCTTGAAATCCTTATTTTAGCTTTGGGCCTGGGGTATGTGTTCTTAAATATACACACTTATTAATTTTAATCCTTTTAATATTTTTTAGCACAGCCAGTTTTGATATTCATTGTTTTTATATTTTAATCAGTTGCCTTTTCTGGAAAGGCATATTTGTTTGTATTGTACATTTTATCAGCACCTCTGCACTCATTTCACTGTTCCCTGCTCAAAGCTGTCATGCTCGGTAAATGATATCCTAATGACGATTGACGCTCCAGGAGTTAGGGAACAACCCTCAAACACAGACATATTGACACTTTTGTTTGTAGAACACTGTTCTATTTGTTATATAAACACCATGGAGGCCTAAGGAGGGCAGAGGGCATTCCAGCCATGGCCGTCCAGAAATGTACACCACTCCATTGACAGTTCAGCAGACCCTGACATTGACTCTTTAGCCAACTTGGAGGATTTCCTGTAGACAACAGGCAGACCCTTGCCTGTTTTTCAGCTATAGGGTCGGGGCTCTTCCCCCAAAAAACTAGATAGGCTAACACCACTATGCTCTAAACTTTTAGACATTTAGACATTAGTGCTTTGGGTAGGAATCATTAGATTTCATAATCATTCCAGGGTGGTGAGATTGTTTATTTTTTCAGTTTACTGGTAACCATAATCCCTGTATTATGCTTCATCTGCCTAATTATCGCAGCCCATTTTTTTTTTATAATCAAATGCAAATGCTTCATTAAATATATTGAAATCTATCTCTCATTTCCATTTTTGCCTTGGCATGTGTGAGTCTTCGTGTAACTGAGAGAAAGTGTACGATCTGTTCACCACGACTTCCCTGAGGAGTCAGAGTTTCATATTTTCAGGCTGCCACAAATCAATGTTAATTTCTTGGTTTGGGTGAGGTGCTGTGAGCTAGCCAACAAAGTCGGTCTGACATCTTCCAGATGGTGTGGGACTGACTCAGTCACCCACACTCTGTGGTGCTGCTGCCCTAAAATATGCAGTCTTACCTACAAGGTAAGAGTCCTATGACATGGTGCCACCAAAGTTTGGTCAGGTACACATGTAACAGATCTCCTGAGTATCTCTATCTCTCACATGCCAAGGGTACCCTAATTAGGGAAAAATCCTCCTTAGCTAAATAGGTAGTACCTATCTTAGTCAGTTAGCTGTTCAATCTTGAACCCTAAGAGGATACCCCAAATTGGTGTTTCTATCTCTGAAGTTTACCTATTTAAAATATGGCAAACCTACAACCAGTGATAATTCCTGCAAAAGTGAGACTTCCTCTCACACAACACTTATTAACATTGATGAGAGTAGGGATATGTTGTTTGTGGTAGAAGCACATGACGCATTTAGACCAGAATTATTTTATTCATGGGTCACCTTTCCTGCCTTTTATAATTACACTATAGCAAAACATCTGCACAATATAGAGCTTATGCATACTTAGAAATATCCCTCTCTTATCAAGAACACCAGAATTGGTTTCAAGGCACCCTGCCATACATTATTCAAAATATTAGTTTAGGTTCCCTAAGTAAGGACGGACCTGCATGGCCAGAGTTGGCCACATATACACCACATCCCAATGTACAAAATATGCTAGTAGTGGATGTACGGCACTTGTATAATAATCTAGTAGATATATAAAGACTCTTGATACAATTTGTAATGCGGTCCTTAAATACCAGCACTGCATTTGGCTGCAACATGGATAAACTTGGCACCCTTGCATTAAAAAATGGGTAAAGTTCCCTCCAGCCCAATGAAATTCCGTTCCTGATAGCACAAAATCAAATGCTCTGGAAGCACTGTTTTCCCATGTGGGGACCAAAGATAAACATAGAGGTGGTCATTCTAACCCTGGCGGTAAAAACCGCCAGGGCGAATGACCGCGGTAGCACCGCCAACAGGCTGGCGGTGCACCGCTGGGCATTCTGACCGCGGCGGTTCAGCCGCGGCCAGAAACGGAAAGTCGGCGGTGTACCGCCGACTTTCCGCTGCCCTTGAGAATCCTCCATGGCGGCGGAGCGTGCTCCACCGCCATGGGGATTCTGACACCCCCTACCGCCATCCTGTTCCTGGCGGGTCTCCCGCCAGGAACAGGATGGCGGTAGGGGGTGCCGCGGGGCCCCTGGGGGCCCCTGCAGTGCCCATGCCAATGGCATGGGCACTGCAGGTTCCCCCGTAAGAAGGCCCCAAAAAGAATTTCAGTGTCTGCCTAGCAGACACTGAAATTCACGACGGGTGCTACTGCACCCGTCGCACTCCAGCAACTCCGCTGGCTCCATTCGGAGCCGGCTTCATCGTTGCTGGGTCTTTCCCGCTGTGCTGGCGGGCGGCCTTTTGGCGGTCGCCCGCCAGCTCAGCGGGAAAGCCAGAATGGCCGCCGCGGTCTTGTGACCGCGGTGCGGTCATTTGGCGGTAACCGCATGGCGGGCGGCGACCGCTGCCCGCCGCGGTTAGAATCACCGCCAGAATTCTCTCAGTGAGCTTACAGTTTGGAATGGTTCCCTCTATTGACGAATGTACCATTTGGGGTGCAATATGCACTACCACAAATGGTACTCCAACACTTGTGAATTTACTGGAAGTGTTAAATCAATTTCAAAATGAACACATGGTGGCCACTGGCCTGGATTTGGGGATAAAATAAATGGGCAATTGTGCCACAGTCTCCTCAATTACAGTAAGCAATATTAAAAGGGAAGCAGTGCGCCAGCTGCTTTGGGACGTTCACCACATGATCAGGAAGGCGACTGCCAAATATTATCGCCAAGAATTAAATTAGTATAGGTCAGGATAGTCTGGGAGCTAGACCGGGTAAACCACAATTACAAGGTAATTTGGGTAAGGATAATACCAAGCAAGTACAAGAGGGTTCTAAAAATGCTGGGGTGAACAGAAAAACAATAAAGATAAAGCAAAACAAAGAGGAAAAACTCTGCATTCTGAGACCTCAGAAAACAATACAATCTTAGAAATCGTGACACTTTAAAAACTCCTGACAAATATCAGTATACTGATACACACTCAACTTGTTCCTTTCAGGACTCACCTGAAAAAATTTGTGAAAGCTTTTGCGGTATATAAGGCTGCAGAAGTGACAGCTGCAACTTATGGTGCAGAACTTTAGGGGCATTGCAACTTGCGCAAATTGACCTTGACTGAAAATAAATTTCTGCCCTCCATGTTCCATTTACCAGTTAGTACCCCTTAGATTTGACTTGGGACTAAATCCAATACATTGTGTAATAGGTTTAAAACCTATTTTATATTGGGTGCGCCTGTGGACTTCTGCCCATCTGGGGCCATATAGGATGCAATGATGGAACTATGGGCCAGATGTAGCAAGCATCTTTGCCCATTCCGTGTCTATGGGAAAATGTGTTTGTACATATGGCCCTATTATCCTTTGATAAAGTGGCATCAATCATGTGGCTTACTTACATAAAGGACTTGTGCTACCAGATTAAAATGTAGGAGGTATGGAGATGCCTGTTGAATATGAAAAAAGGAATGGCATACCGTGTAAAAAAGTTATATAGGCAAGTTATACTCTCATTCCAATTTAGCAAGTACAGCATACGGGCAGTAGAACAGATCATTTCCTTAACCATAAATGTCTGCCTAAGTTTGAACGTTACATGCATAATATATATCCAACACAAGCAAAGAACTTGTTTATACAATTCAGACTAGGAATTCTGCCACTGAATTCCCTCACTTCTAGATGGGAAAAAAGGAAAAGAAGTGGTGTGATCAGCTCTTGCCATTTTTGTCCAGCGGAAGTTGAATCTTTAGCTCATTTTTTCTTTTTTTGTCTGAGGTATCTAAGGCCAAGGAAGAAATGGATTGTTCCGCTTTACCGTAATCTTGGAATTAAAAATGACAAGGAGTCATTACACGTGCTGTTAAGCGACACTAGCGGGAAGGTAGTGTTTTCAGTCACTGGCTCTCTGAGAAGTGCCTGGATCGTGAGATCTAAGAATTGCCCCTTTAACTTGTAGAATATATTTTGATATCATGGTCATTGGTTAATACATAGCAATTACAGTGAAAAAGCATGTTTTCTTTGCCTGATGTGGCAGCTCCTTCCGTATAGAAAGAGTATTATTATAAAGGAGGACCCTGGAGGATTTTATCTGGGGATCAAATGACTGAAATAATTATAAATCAAGTATGAACTGTAGTGACATGTTTATTTAAATGAGTATTTATTTATCAGATTTTCTGATTTTAACTTTTTAATGATTTTAACTATTGTAAAGTATTTGTAATAGATTATGTATTCTTGTTATTGATAGGATCTTGCTTTTATGGCTTATGGTGAAATAAAGCCGATAATGACTAGTGAAAGAGGAGGATGGTCAGAACACCAAAACGAGTATATGAAACTGAAAAAGGACTCCCAACACTCCTTGAAATCCACAATTAAGAAGGAAGAGAAACTTCCACAACAAAAACCCTAGTTCAAAAAGTAAAAGGTTGCATCTTTTTTGCCCAATTATGCCACACATAATGAGAACCTTAATGAAGAACAGGACATGGGCAGTGACTCTGCTAGAAAGCACAGTAGAGGTCACGATCACTCACCAGAATCTTCAAGAGGTTATGGATGTGACAGTAACTAACAACTACCTTAAAGTAGAAACAGTGGACAGGCACATCTCCCCACCAGACAGGGTTTACAAACTAAAAATTCGAATTGTGGGAGACATTCAGTGCAGCATTAAAGTAATTTTCTGGGGAAGATTAACACTTAGTTATGATAGATTTGCCACCAGAATTTGTCAGGATGCTCCCACAAGGGGAAGAATTAATTTTGCATTCTTTCTTATTCCTTGTTCCTGACACAGTAAAAGAAGCTTATGCTGAGGATTGGGCCTTAGCACAGGCACCAGCTATGTACCGCAACCATGTGGGTAGGGATAGGTATTCTCCTTACCATGTCATACCAATATGGTCTAACCCACAAATACAACCTCAATATATTATTAAACATGGAGCCCTAGTGAGGGAAATTCTCTCACAACTTGAGTACCAGGGAGTAATTGAACTCTGCGTTTCTCCAATTAATAACCTTTTGTTTTGCGTAGCTAAGCTGAACCATTCATATAGAATAGTCTTAGATTACAGACACTTGAACAGTTACACATGTACATTTGCCATACAAAGCTCACACAGTACAGTTCTAATCAACAACATAGTGCACAAAAAATACAAAACAACCTTGGATATCGCCAATGTTTTTTGCTGCCAAAATCTAGCACCTGAAAACCGGGATCTAAATGTATTTTCCTCGTTGGGTTCACAATGCACATTTTTTTGTCTCTTCCCGTGTGACTGCAGTATTGCATGATATTAACCCTGAGGCATTGTCCTATGTAGATGATATGTACCTGGCAGATGACGACTTCACCACACATTTAGCCCGGGTGGATCGCATTGTTTTAGGATTCGCCACACAAGGCTACAAGTTTAATTTGAAGAAAACAAAAATTGCTTTTCTTAGTGTCCCGTTCCTACGATACAAACTGTCAAATGTAGGAAGGAGCCTGGCACCAAAGTTTGCACAATTACAACCTCCAAATACCATCAAGAAACTGCAATCATTGCTTGGTTTCTTTAACTTTGATCTTGGCGATTCCATAGACAAAAGACTGCCAAGAAACTGCTGCCACGGCCATAGGCAAAAGCAGCTGGTGGCAGGACTCCTGCCAGTTTTACTGCTGAGCCAATCACGACATGCCTTCACGCGATGCAACTGTGGCAGCTAAACCTCCACAGCTGAGTTTGCAGATTGGGAAGGATACTGCCACTATGCTAGTGATAGAAGTCCCGCCACTGCAGCTGCTCCTGGATCAAGAAAAAAATCAACCCTGTCATCACAGAACAGAAAGTAAATGACAATTATAACTGTCATCGCCAGACTTGTCAGTGTACACTAGCACGGGACTTTCAACAAATACTGCAATGATGTGCATCGCAAATGTCTGTAATGTCATAGTTAGAAAAATGTTTGAAACACACCAATCTGGAACTAACTGCCTTCATGGCAATGGACACCTACACAAAAAGTGACATCAATTCCAGCTTGAAATGTATCCATACAGGTGTGTTTAATAGTTTTCCCTAAACTATCATATACATAAACAGTATACCCACTAGGAACTACATAAATCCATGACAATGTAGCAATTATTCTACAAAATATTACAAGTGGGTGTACACAGAATGTACAGCCAATGTTACCGCTAAACTGCAAATATGTCAAAGACGTATGAAGGTCGTATGTCCTGTTTGTTTGTACAATTTATGACAAACATTAGATGTCATTTAACTTTAAAGTGTCAGGTTCCCTGTGCAATGCACATGTGCATATTATAGACACAACATGTTAAAATAAACACACATGTATTCTCCAGTAAAAAAAACAGAAACATTGTGGTGTAAGTGTCAAGTAAAATAATGAATGCTTGCACCAAAATTAACATGTCCATCACAAATGTACAGCATTAATCTATGCATTCCAAAAATATCTAAAAAAGAAAACCTGTGCTTGTCACTGTCACAAATGAGAGTAAGTGCACACACAAACAGAAATAAAATCATCAGCAAACAATTAGTAATAATAAAAAAATAAGGCCAGGGCAAAAGTATTCAAAATTAAATACATTTTAATATCACATGAGATACTACTCTCTATTATATTTTTTTTATCAACAACCCATGTCCAAGTTGTCCACATTTGGACATGTGGGCTTCAAGCCTCGAACTTGCCTCCTAATTTCACTGCCAGTAGCAACCTCTTCAGGAAGGGACATCTATTTGGCAGAGAGCAGGCACCTCAGTAATCTTTGTTTATGGGGGCCCTTTGGTTTGGGAAGGGTGGGTTTGGTTTTGGGAGGGGTGGATTTGGTTTTAGGAGGGGTGGGTGTGGATCTGGGAGGGGTGGGTTTGAGTTTGAAAGGGATGGGTTGAGATATGGAAGGGGTGGGTTGTGATGTGATGTGGAAGGAGTGGAAAAACATTTGGGAGGGGTAGATATACATTTGGGAGAGGTGGTTTTGGGATGTTGAATGGGTAGGTTGGGGTGTGGAAGGGGTCAGGGCCAGGGCAAAATGGTCTTCCATGGGAGAATGGTTAAGGTGATTGGCAAGGAGTTTGGGAGGTAAAGGGAGTGGCAGTGTCTGATGTGCATGTGCCTGATGATGTCACCGGTGTCTGTGGTTCTGGCGTATGTGGTGTATGTGTTGGTTTGTGTCTCATGATCATATTGTCATTGTTCCAACTTACCAATTAAGGGCCTGATTCACAAAGGTAAACGTAGACCAAATGTCTAAGGGGACAATTCACAAAGGTAAACTTAGACCAAAAGTCTAAGCTTAGACCTAAAGTCTATATTTACGCATAGTAAAATTAGGCTTTTGGTCTAAGTTTAGACCAAATGTCTAAACTTGAACCAAAATTCTAAACGTAGACCAAAAGTCTAACGTTTACTCAAACCTTTGGTCAAAGTTTACCTTTCTGAAACGGGCCCTTTGTTTAGACCTAAAGTCTAGACTTTTGGTTTAACCTTAAACCAAAAGTCTAAATTTACTATGAGTAAAGTTAGATTTTTGGTATATATTTATACTTTTGGCCTAAACTTGGACCAAAGTCTAAACTTAGACCAAAAGTATAACTTTGCTATGAGGAAAGTTACACTTTAGGTCTAAACTTAGACTTTAGGTCTAATCTTATACTTTAAGTCTAAGGTTACCTTTTGGAATCGGGCCCGTAAAGTCTAAAACATCAACCTTACCATAAGTGCATACTAAGCCATGTCAACAGTAATGGGGCCTACATTACCCACTCACTTCTGTGATAGAGCATCACACCTGACCCAATCCTCAAATGGGGCATGTTTGGTACAAATGTCCCTCATAACATGGAAAAAATGTAGAGTCCACTTTTCGCACCCAGATATGTGTCTGTTCAAAACAATATTTGGCTTGTAATGAGGAAGCTAGTGAAACCTTTAGCTCAAAGCAATACACAAAACACAGCATCAGGCACTGTCTGAAAAATGTAGACTTCTAGGCATCCGTCTCTGCATTGGATGTGAGTCAACAGTCATGTTGATGCCAAACAACATCGGTGTTAATAAAAAAGGTTAAACAACAAGAATAGCAACGTAAAATAACTCACCCCCTTGATGCTGATGCTGTTAGGCCCTCAACTGTCCATCAAGCACTAGGTAGGCCACTGCAAGGATGCAGGCCATTGGAGTGGTTCAGGGTGCAGTGCAGGGCTTGCCTCGTTGGGAGGCCTGCCCGAGCTGGACTTGGGCTGACTTTCTGGTTCGTAGTTGGGGATCCTCCCAACTCATCCTGCAATGTAGGCTGTGTTGCGTATGGATCCCCATGGTCCGCACCATTTTGCAATGACCTTCCATATGCCCTACTTTTGATGGGTGTTGATCAGTATGGATGAGAAAAAACAACAAAGGATGTTTTGAGTGGTTTTGTTTGTCTGTAGTATTGTGACACGATTTTGGTGCATCTCTAATGCATTCGCATTACAGGCAGTACTGATTATTTTCAAACATTTAAAATTTCCTAAGAAATACTAATTGGCAGTGATCTGTTGAGTACCCTCAACACTTTCTATGTCCTCATGTTACCAATCCAGTTCACAAGCATCATCTAGGCCAGGGCTAGGAAACATTTCCTGTAGTGAAAGCCAATCCTGATTAGTCCAAATCATTTTGAGACACTAAAAGCCAAACAGCCTGTACATTATTTGCATAAAACTCCATGCACAGCTACATTGGCTTCATGCCTACTCTTCACAGAGCCAGATGCTATGGTTTGTACCACATATAGCAACTAAGGGCATAATGGAAGGGCTGCCATATGTCAGTTACAGCATGATGTTGGGTGATGTATGAAAAAGAGTGTGGAGTAATGACACATACGTGTATGGATGATTTAGACCTTGTGTCATGGACTTGCAGCACAGGAAATACCTTTTCCCAAATGTGGCATGATGACATGTTTGAAAGATAGAGACACCTTTATTTCTAATTATTGGATGTAATTTCACATCAGACAACTCCACAATTTTGAAGATTCTTCTTGCACTTTATATTTCACTCTTTTCAACATGGGCTGTACGTTTTCACTTATACTAGTGGTACAGTCTCTACTGGCCACCAGACGTAAGGGACCTGAAGTTTGCGTAATGAAATCTGGAATTGTGAGTTCCATGAACTGAAAATTGAGCTTATTTATTTAGGTGACTTTTCATTTCAATGTACAGACATTTCTAACATTGTCAAAAACATTCTGTCCCCAGAAAATTCATTCAGTTCACTACACTCTAATAACATTTCACTCATGAACCAAAGGAAACAAATTAACCTGGGTACAAACCAGGAACAAGTTACTTTGATAACATTTCCCATTCAAACATATACCTGTTCCTCTGGTTTCCCATACAGCTGGCTGTCCGTGGACAGGACTTCCCTGGCGAGGAGGTGCCGCTCCTCAAGGGAGAAGGCAGAGGTCCTGTCACCTACTTTGCCCGGCATTCTGGCTCCCAGAGTCAGTAACAGCAGCAAAAGTTGAAGAGGTGTTGTTGAGGTCCCACTCCTCAAGGGAGAAGGCAAGGGCCCTGTCACCTACTTTGCCCGGCATTCTGGCTCCCAGAGTCGGTTACAGCAGCAAAAGTCAAAGAGGTGTTGTTGAGGTCCCACTCCTCACGGGAGAAGGCAGGGGCCCTGTTACCTGCTTTGCTCCGCATTCTGGCTCCCAGAAGTTGGCAACAGCAGCAAAAGTCGAGAAAGTGTTGTTGGCAGCAGTGTTAGGAGGCAAGTGAGCTTTTTTCCAGATGCCTCATACAAGTACACAGCGTACACAATCCGCAATGGAGATGGACATAGCCATTTTGGGATGTGAAGCTGTGTATTTTTAAATTGTTTGTGCATCACCAGCACTCAAAATGGCTACTTTGTATACAAATCTCAGACACATACAACACTGTTTTTACAAAGATATGATACATAAAAAAGTGAACTGTTACTGTGTTTTACATCAATAGTGCCATAGTGTAGGTTATACTTCCATTGACAATGATTGGAAAAACGAATAAGGTGCAAAAAATGCATTTCAAGTGTGTTATTCACACACTATTTGTCAAAAATATCATACATGTAAAAATGTAGATTTGAAGTAGCAAAATCTTTTAAAACTTATGGGAACAGATATGGCACAATAAGATCACTAATCTAACCAATGCATAGGATGTGTGTTGATTGTGAAAATCTTGTGTGACAATTTTAACTGGTATTTTATTTTCCTTACATGCGGACATATAAACCCGGTAATGGGTAGAAGGCACCCTCAAGTCCTTTTCAAGACCTTGCCTCCATAGAGGAAAGGGACATAATAAAAAGCTCAAATTAAATAGGAAAACTATACTGGATTTGTGTCAGTAGCTTGAGCACGATCTCCTGCCTCACAATTGGAATACAACAACAATAACACTGAAAGTAAAACTCATGGCAGTACTTCATTTTGTGGCCACAGTCCCTTTTAAATACACTGTGGCAGTATCTGGAGGCATGTCACAGCAAACATTCAGTGGTGTGGGGGTAGTGCGGCCAAGTATCTGACCGAAATGGCTGTGTGGAGTTGAAGCTCAGTGGACAAAACCTGATCTCTGCTCTACAGTGGGATCCTTGCCACAATCCAGCAAACCCTGGCACACTGGGGATGGGTCCACAACCATTGCAGGGGAGTGCAGCTTACCCAGGAGGAAAGTTCAGGCCACTGAGGGATGCAGGCCATACAGCCATGGCCGCGGCTTGGGATGGGGATGCCACGTCACTTTGGGCTGTGGCACCCTAGCTTCTGAGCGGCTTCCGTGTTTTGTGCATGGCCTGAAGGTGGGGCTTGTGAGCCCCCCGTTACAGCACCCCAAACCCTAATACCGCCCTTACCTGGGGCGGCCTGTTGGTGTGGGGCGGCTCCCTACTGCAGTGGCCTTGATAAGGCAAGGAGACAACTATTAGCCATGGTTCTTAATCGGCCTGGAGGCAGTGGCTGGTGACACAGAGTTGGGAGTCAAGCTGGGAGGAGGCACCGCCGCAAGACGGATCCAATGCACTGAGGTAAGGCCGGCCCAAGGTCTCCCCAGAGGTCCCACAGTGACAAGGGCCACAGATGAGCCTAGGGAGCCAGCTGATGAGCCATGTCAGGCTGTCTGGCTACTTTTTTGCTACACTATAGTGGCAGCATTTCACCCTCTCACACCAGTCTCTGCTGAGATTGGGAAACTCTTGCTCCCTTGCAATGTCACTGACCTTGGAGGCAAATTAGAAATTATTGCAACGCAGGCTGTTTCACATTCCTTTGCAGTGTGGACGTGCCCGTCTCCCTTAGTCACTATACCTGACAGACACGCAGGGACAGTTGGCTCTGATTTTATGCTCTAAGACAGTGGCTCCCAACCTGTGGTCCATGGACCCCCAGTGGTCCATGACACATCTCCAGGGGGTCCACAGGTCTTGGCCGGCAGGAAGGAACTTCTCCAGCTGGGGCCTATGGCTGCCTGTTTTTATATTTATTACTTCATTTTTGCAGCAGTTTGAAAAGCACAGCAAAGTTCCATGTATATCCAGCAGCTTTTTGGGAAAAATAAATGTGACAAGATAAGTCTGGTGATTAATGTCCATTCTGAAGAGAGATCAGGGTTTTGTCTAGTAGCAGATTTGACTAATCTACAGTGCGCAGATGGTTAATATGCCTGCTGCACAGAACATGTACCATGCAAAGAGCAGTATTTTATGTACATAGCACAGTGGGTTGCTGCTTTTGTCACAGAAATTATTTTGTTGCTCTACAGTTCATAAGTTAATCAATCAATCAAGGATTTATAGAGCGCACTAATCACACGTTAGGGTCTCAAGGCGCTGGGGGGGGGGCTACTGGTCATAGAGCCATGTCTTGAGGCGTTTCCTGAATGTCAAGAGGTCTTGGGTCTGGCGAAGGTGGAGCGGTAGGGTGTTCCAGCTCTTGGCAGCTAGGTGAGAGAAGGATCTTCCTCCGGAAGTGGTGCGGCGGATGCGGGGGAAGGAGGTGAGGGCGAGGCTGGCGGAGCAAAGATTGCGGGTGGGGGTGTGGAAGGTGAGTCTGTCATTGAGATAGGCTGGGCCTGTGTTGTGGAGGGCCTTGTGTGCGTGGATGAGGAGTTTGAAGGTGATACTCTTTGATACTGGTAGCCAGTGAAGGTCTCTGAGGTGGGGGGAAGTGTGGTCACGGCGTGGGATGTCCAGAATGAGGCGGGCGGATGCATTCTGGATTCTTTGCAGTTTTGTTAGGAGTTTGGTTGTTATTCCTGCATATAGGGCATTTCCATAGTCCAATCGGCTTCTGACCAGGGCGTGGGTGACAGTTTTCCTGGTTTCAACGGGAATCCACTTGAAGATTTTGCGGAGCATGCGGAGAGTGTTGTAGCAGGAAGAGGAGATGGCATTGACCTGCTGAGTGTGGAGTCCAAGATGAAGCCTAGGTTGCGTGCATGGGTGGTGGGTGAGGGCGTGGTTCCTAGGTAGGTTGGCCACCAGGAGTCATTCCAAGTTGAGGGGTTGGTGCCAAAGATGAGGATTTCTGTCTTGTGTTTAACTTGAGGTGGCTTGATTCCATCTAGCTGGCGATGGCGTAAAGTCCGTTGTGGAGGTTGTTCTTTGTAGTTGTAGGGTCTTTCGTTAGGGAGAGGATGAGCTGAGTGTTCTCTGCGTGGGAAACTATGTTGATGTGGTGGGTTTGTGCGATGTTGGCAAGGGGGGACATGTAAACATTGAAGAGCGTGGGGCTGAGCGAAGATCCTTGGGGAACGCCACAGATGATTCTGGAAGCTTCTGACAGGAACGGTGGGAGGCGGACTCTCTGGGTTCTGCCTGAGAGAAATGACGAGATCCAGTCGAGTGCCTTGTCGCGGATTCCAGTGTTGTGTAGGTGTGTGTGGAGTGTGTGATGACATACCGTGTCGAAAGATGCAGAGAGGTCCAGGAGGATGAGTGCTGCTGTTTCTCCTTCGTCGAGCATGGTCCTAATATCGTCTGTGGCAGCAATGAGTGCAGTCTCAGTGCTGTGATTTCTGCGGAATCCGGATTGGGAGGTGTCGAGTACCTTGCTGTCTTCCAGGAACCGGGATAGTTGGCTGTTTACAATTTTTTCGATTACCTTGGCTGGGAAGGGGAGGAGGGAGATCGGCCAGTAGTTCTTGGGGTCGTCTGGATCTGCCTTTGGTTTCTTTAGCAGGGCGTTGATTTCTGCGTGCTTCCATCTTTCTGGGAAGGTGGCTGACTCAAAGGAGCTGTTGATGGTTTTGCAGAGGTGGGGGGCGATGATGATGTTTTCCTTATTGAAGATATGGTGTGGGCAGGGGTCCGATGGTGATCCAGAGTGGATGGAGGCCATGGTGGTGGCGGTGTCCTCTATGTTGACGGGGGTCCAGGTGTGAATGAGTTGGGTGTTGCTTGGAGCGTTGGATTCTTGGGTGTTTGTGGTCAGCTGGTGGGTCTAGGGTTTAAAGCTATTGTGGATTTCTTCTATCTTTCGACGGAAGTGGGTTGCCAGTGAGTTGCAGAACTCCTGTGATGGCAGGTGTTTGTTGGAGCAGGTCCTGGGGGTGGAGAGCTCATTGACGATGCCGAAGAGCTCTTTACTGTTGTGAGCGTTGGCAATGATGCGGTTTTTGAAGTGGGTCCTTTTGGTGGTACGGATCAGTTGGTGATGTTTGCGTAGGGCATCCTTGAAAACGATGTGGTTGGAGTTGGTAGGGTCAAGGTGCCAGGTTATTTCCATTCTGCGACATAGCCGTTTGGATTCCTGTAGCTCTGGGGTGAACCAGCTGGCTTTGATTCTGTGGGAGGTGTTTGGATTTTTTTGGAGCGGTGCGAGGGTGTTGGCGTAATCTTCTATCCAGCGATGCAGGTTGGTGGTTGCTATGTTGGGGTCCGGGGTCCCAGGGGGTGGGGCCTGGATGAGAGTGGAGATCAGTTGATCTGTTGATATTTTGCTCCAGTTGTGTCGGGGGGTTGTGTGCGGTGGTGGTGAGTGACTGGTTTTTGGTAGTAGAAGTGGATGCAGCGTCTGGTCAGTTGGTCTGTCCAACTGAGTTCGGTGGTGTGGCTGAAAGAGACGTGGTTGCTGGCTGAGAAGATGGGGTCGAGTGGGTGGCCTGCGGAGTGGGTGGGTGTAGTGATGAGTTGCTTGAGGCCGAAGTTGGCGAGGTTGTCGATTAGGTTGGTGGTGTTGATATCGTTGTTATTTTCTAGGTGGAAGTTTAGGTCACCAAGGAGGATGTAGTCTGTTGAGGCGAGGGTTTGGGAGCTGATGGCGTCGGCGATGTTGTCACAGAACTGCAGTCTGAGTCCAGGGAGTCTGTAGACCAGTGTTCCTCTGAGTGTGTTGTTGGCGTTGATGTGGATTTTGAAGTGGAGGTGCTCGGCGGAGTTGATGGTGTTGTGGGAGTTGGTGGAGACTCTTATGGTGTTTTTGTGAACTAAGGTGATTCCTCCTCCTGGTCTGTTGATTCGGTCTCTTCTGGTGATCTTGTAGTTTTCTGGTATGGCTATGGCTACGTCTGGTTCTGAGGCGGAATTCATCCAGGTTTCGGTGAGGAATGTGACGTCGGGCGAGTATGTGGTCAGGAGGTCCCAGAGTTCAATTGCATGTTTGTGGATGGAGCGGGTGTTAAGTATGATGCATTTTAGGCAGTTGTCTGTTTTGATTTGGAGTTTGGAGGTTAGGTTGCAGGTGAAATGACAGGCTTTGCAGGAGAAGGGTCCTTTGGTGCACGTCGGTGTGGACTGGAAGCAGATGGAGGAGCGTCCTGGATTAAGGGCGTTGGCAGTGTAAAGGTGTTTGGTGGCGCGGGAGGCGTGTTGGCCAGGGGGTCTGGTGCTGGGTGCGGTCTTGGTGCGGACGGGTGCAGACGGGCGCAGACGGGCGCAGACGGGCGCAGACGGGCGCAGACGGGCTTGCCTTTGGTACACCTTCGGTGCGCCAGCGGCGCGCCCACTGCTCGCATCCGCTGCGCGCGTCCACGCTGCGGCTGACATAAGAGGGGAGGTGGGAGGGAGTGGCAGCTGGGAGGAGGGAGGGAAACCTCCAACGGGAGTGCAGGGGGCGGGGGCAGCAGGAGTCAGGAGCGGGAAGAGCTACGAGGAGGAGGGGCCTTCTGGGAGAGGAGAAGCCAAGAAGCCCAAACAAGCCCAAACAAGCCCAGACAAGCCCAGACAAGCCCAAACAAGCCCAAAACAATGGCAGCACTTACCGGAGCAGTGGTGAGGAGGAAGCAACCTGCCTGCAAGGATGCAGGGTCAGAGGTCGCAATAGTAAGAAGTTACAATAGTAATCAAACACAGAAAGCAATGAACAGTAATCAAAGAGCTACATGCCAACTGCATGGCAGAAATTAGAACGCTATGTTTTATTTCCTGGTCTCAGTAACCTTATGCTACTAAAAAGGGTTTGCTTGTTTAGAAATACATTCTTATTTTTTAAGTCTATGATAACCACAATGTTATGTTCTGAATCCTGAGTTTGTGCTTCTCCAGACCAAGCACTCTTAGAAAATGCCTACCAGTATGGATGACATGTGAATTCTGCACCTTGTAGTCCCCTGTAAAGAGCTCCAACCCCCCACACCGATATAACTGGTGCTATAAAACAAATGAATTACATGTGACAGAGATGCTATGTAGAGATGAGGGGCTCTTTTAGTTTTACTTCCTTTCCCCAAATTTATATGAAGAAGCTTTCTTAAATTGTATGTACTTAAAGATATAAAAAGAGAAATTGCTTGGGAAATGTAGAATCTGACCTGAGGATTCAGCTTTCCTAAATAAAACCAAACATTGAACAGTTAGTCGCTAGGATGCAGCGCCAACCTTCCCATTAAAATGTTTTGATTTTTGCATATTTTTTCAATATAAAATAATTATATCTTTAGTAATTTAACCTCTTCGCTGCCAGGCCTTTTCCCCTTCAGGTGCCAGGCCATTTTTTGGCTATTTGGGACAGTTTGCGCTTCGGCCCTCATAAGTTTTTGTCCACATAAGCTATCCATGACAAATTTGAATCCTTTTTTTCCAACATCCTAGGGATTCTAGAGGTACCCATGCTTTGTGGGCTCCCCTGAAGGAGACCAAGAAATTAGCCAAAATACAGCAAAAATGTTCTTTGTTTAAAAAAAATGGGGAAAAAGGGCTGCAAAAGAAAGCTTCTGCTTTTTTCCCTGAAAATGGCTTCAACAAAACTGTTGCAGAGGTGAAATCACCATCTCCCCAGCTTTCAGCAACAGGCAGACCTGAATCAGAAAACCTAATTTTTCAACATAATTGTGGCATTTTACTGGGACATACCACATTTTGACTATTTTTTGTGCTTTTAGCCTCCTTCAAGTTAGTGACAGAAATGGGTATGACACCAATGCTGGATCCCAGAAAGCTAAACATTTCTGAAAAGTAGCCACATTTTTTAATTCAGCAAGGGGTGATTTATATAGATCCTACAAGGGTTTACTGAAGAAAATAACAGCTAAAATAAAAAAATATTGAAATTGAGGTGGAAAGAACAGCCATTTTTCTTCATGTTTTACCCTGTAACTTTCTCAAGCAATGTCAGATTTTTAAAAGCAATATACCGTTACATCTGCTGTTTTTTTTCTGTTTGCGGGGATATATAGGGGTTGTAGGTTAATCAAGATCCCTAGGTACCCAGAGCCAATAAATGAGCTGCACCTTGCAATGGGTTTTCATTCTATACTGGGTATACAGCAATTCATTTGCTGAAATATAAAGAGTGAAAAATAGGCATCAAGAAAACCTTTGTATTTCCAAAAGGGCACAAGATAAGGTGTTGAGAAGCAGTGGTTATTTGCACACCTCTGAATTCCGGGGTGCCCATACTTGCATATGAATTACATAGGCATTGCCCAAATAGACGTCTTTTTTACACACTGTCTTACATTTGGAAGGAAAAAATGTAGAGTAAGACAAGGGGCAATAACACTTGTTTTGATATTCTGTATTCCTCCAAGTCTCCCGATAAAAATGGTACCTCACTTGCGTGGGTAGGCCTAATGCTCGCGACAGGAAACTCAACATGGACACATCACATTTTTACATTGAAATTTGACATGTTTTTTGCAAAGTGCCTAGCTGTAGATTTTGGCCTCTAGCTCAGCCAGCACCCAGGGAAACCTACCAAACCTGCACATTTTTTAAAACTATACACCTAGGGCAATCCAAGATGGGGTGACGTGTGGGGTACTCACTAGGTTTTGTTACCCAGAATCCTTTGCAAACCACAAAAGTTGGCTAAAAAAACACTTTTTCCTTACATTTCAGTGACAGAAAGTTCTGGAATCTGAGAGGAGCCACTAATTTCCTTCCACCCAGCATTCCCCCAAGTCTCCCGATAAAAATGGTACCTCACTTGTGTGGGCAGGCCTAGTGATCACGACAGGAAATGCCCCAAAACACTATCTGGACACATCAAAATTATCAAATACAAAACTACTGTTTTTGCAGGGGCCACTTTTTTTGGTCCAACTCAGCAGCCATCTAGGGAAACCTACCAAACCCAGACATTTCTGAAAACTAGACACCAGAGGGAGTCCCGGGAGGTGTGACTTGCGTGGATCCCCCAATGTTTTCTTACCCAGAATCCTCAGCAAACCTCAAATTTAGCTAAGAAATCATAGTTTTCCCACATTTCTGTGTGGGATCACCACACCGGGACCAATTTCCTTCCACCAAATGTTCCCCTCAGCCTCCTGGTTAAAATGATACCTCACTTGTGTAGGTGAGCCAAGTTCCTGTGACAGGGAAGAGCCAAAAACATGTTGAAATTGAGGGGGAACCAAAGCGGGTCCAAAAGGACAGTTTAAAAAAAACATTTTTAGGCTGACAAGTGCAGCAGAATTTTTATCAGTATAGATGAGACAATGTTAGGTGGTAGGAATTAGGTGGATTCCTGCACATTCCGGAGGTTCCATCACAAAAATGTGGGAAAAATGTGTGATTTCCAGCAAAGTTGGTGGTTTGCAGGGCATTGTGGGTAAGAAAATGGTGGGGAGTGCATGTGAAGCACACCACCCTGGAATCAACCAGATGTTTAGTTTCCAGAACTGGCCTAAATACAATCCCCCTTCCCCCGGGGAGCGACCCTTGCCTAAGGGGTTGCTCCCATACCTAAAAACAAAAAGTAAATAAAAAATATATATATATCCCTGGTGTCTAGAGGTGTCTGCCCCCTGGGGGCAGATCGGCCTAATATAATTAGGCTGAAAAGGCCTAAAAATGATTTGGCCCCCTGGGGAGCGGCCTCCGCTTATTAAAATAGGAAAAAAAAAAATATCTCTTGTGTCTAGTGGGCGTTTCTGCTGCCCGATCGCATCGCAATCGGGCAGCAGAAATGCTGTGAGAGACATGAAAGGAAAGGTCTTTCCTTTCATGCCTCTCCCGTCCCACCTCCCGGTCGCAAGAGAAGTGCAAAAGCATTTCTCTTCCGAGATCGCGCTGGAAGCATACTTCCATCGCGATCGGAGGTGACCTCTGATGAGGTCAGTGCGCGAATGCGCGCTGATGTCATCAGACATCACTGGGGGTGTAGAGGGTTGGGGGTGGAAGAGGAAGCGATTCCCTTTCCATCCACGACTGGGGGGTGTGGGAGGGAGGCTCTCTGGGGGAGCACTAGCGCCCCCCGTGGGCTTGGTGCAGGACGAGCTGGTCTCATCCAGGGCACATGGGAACCGTGTGCCTGGATGAGACCAGCTCGCTCCAGGCACCCTGGGGGTTAAGTATTTGTTTGGTGTGTACTTGATTGTGTATTTTTTGTGAATTACTGTTTTAAATGTTTAAAATTTAAATCATACAAATTGCTTGGGCGTCTCCAGCTTCCAGTAGTGATTCAGTGGGGGTCCTCAAGAGTAAAAGGTTGGGAACCACTGCTCTAAGAAGCCTACAGCCTATGTGCCATTGTGAAAGCTACTGCATCAATCATTGTCGCCTCGTCTCCATTTGAATAAAGCTGATCCAATCAGGATCATGGCAATTACACTGCACATCATTGGAAACATTGCTTGGCATCTGCATTTGCATTCCCTGCAAAGTGTCTTCATTGAGCCAGACCACCGGGTTCCTCAACAACCCAGTCCCACTATTTGAATTACTTGTGTAGGTCAATCTACCACACCCTTGTGATTTCCAGTGGAAAACAATAGTTCCATGTGGTGTTTCTCTCGCCTCACCATCAACCCGCTTTAGTATTCATCAGTCCTCACTCTCCCTCACTCCTCAGAAAGCTATGGTATGCGGAGACCCCAAACAGGGATGCCTTAACTACAAAAAACAGAAGTCCGCAAGTGCTGCACAGCCTCCACAATTGGCGGGAGGACCAAGGTGCATGCAACATTGATCCAAATCCACTAACTGGCACCAAAGCCATTATGGCAGAGCTTAGAGCAAGCTTCGGGGTCATTGTGACCAAATAAAATGATGGATGGAGTGGTGCAACAACCAAGGGACCCATGTCTAGGGCACACCCTAGCCACTTAGGGTGCACAAGGCAATATCACAAAATAAAATGATGGACGGAGTCTTGAAACTTTTCAAACACTCACCTCCAGTCACAGATCTGGGTTTATTCCATTGTTATTGTGCTTGCCACGTCACCCCAGTTCAGACCCAGCTATATGCAAATCAGTCTTGACTCTGCTCCCAATGGGAGCAGTCTAGCCCAAACTGCCAAGCCAGGTCCTCCCTGGACAAGATTCAAGCATCATGGGATGGGTTTCAGGGTATCACCCTTCATCAGCCAGGCTAGCTTGAATCCAGTGGTGCAGCAAGCAAGGGACCCATGTCTGGGCATACCCTAGCCACTTATGGCGCACAAGGCAATATCATTGTGGCACTTGATATCCTGGTCAAATGACTATACACTATAAGTGAACAACTTGACCACCACAAGAATTGACTGGATGCCGCTGAGGGAAGCATATCTGACTTGAAGGATGGTGCTTTGCAGTCCAAGAAACAGCTGGGATGTGCGAAGAAGCTATTAAAAACTGTGGCTAACAATAATGAGGATTTGGATGCGAGGGGCAGGTGCAATAACCTATGAACGAGGGATATCTGAATCTACCAATGCGGGCGACTTGATTTTTTTTGTGGAAAAACTCTTGATTGATCTATTTGGTGTGCAGCATTTTTCTCCACAATTTGTGTTAGAACTGGCAAGCCTTTCATTGAGCCTGTGCTCAACTAGTGGATGTCCTCTGAAACCTCTAATTATTCACCTTCTGAACTTCAGGGACACAGCCCTATGTTGAGCCTGAGAAAACCGTCCCTTCCATCTCCTTGTTCCTGGACTTCACTGCCCTGGTCTAAGAGGTGTGCCATAAATTCACTGATGTCAAATCCACATTCCAGAACCTGGGTTTTCACTATGGTATTCTGGGCCTGGTGCGCCTCCAAATTGATGTTAACACATTTACTATGTTGTTATTTTTGCTTATTAGGGCTTATTATAAGGGATGGTTCTGGGCTGTTATGCACCTAGATTGTGAGGTAGAGTGGGGTCATTGTTATTAAAAGTATTTGTATTACCTTCAATAATACTGTACGAATTATGGTCGCTCCTTATCCTTATTTTCTCATACCATATGCCACATTAGATGGTAAGTACACAATTTCCTTAGTCTCATGAACTCTCCCTTATGCTTATATCCTGGAATATTAGGGCCCTTAATGACTGTCATAAAGGCAAACACGTTTTACAGTATCTTCCTCAACATGGTGCACAGATAGCATTCCTCCAGGAAATGCACCTCTCCCCCAGGAGGATGCACACATTTGCTTCTACATGGGGCTCACACTAATTCTTCACTAACTATAGCTCAGACTTCAGAGAGGTATGTACCCTCATTCATAAAAGCATACCATTTAAACAAATTAACACTATCACAGATGATGGTGGTCAGTATGTATTGGTGATTGGTGTGTTGGTGGAACATTCAATACCCTTGGCCAGCAAATATGTCCTTAACATTGACTCCCCATAATATTTTTTATCCCTATCTACCCAAATTGGGCATCCGGACTTTAGTCATCTTATAGTAGCTGGGGATTTCAATTTACTAATGGACCCTGCCACTGACACCACTGCATAAACTCCGACCACCAAATCTAAATCTTTTACAGTCCTCAATGATATATGCAACACATATCTATTGTGTGATGCTTGGCACCTCAAGCATACCTCAAAATTAAGCTTCACACACTACTCGGCCCCCCCACAATACTTGGTCATGCATTGGCTATTGCCTTCTAACTACTACACTCAACCCATGATTGATCTCCATGCGCCATCTTTCCCGCACGCTATCCAACTACTCTCCTATCCTGGTTACACTTAGCATTCCTTTTGGGGGAGGCCGGGAGAGACAGTGGCGGTTCCCAACAATAGCGCTGCAGGACAAATTGTTCAGAATTGCACACAACCATATTAGAATATTTCCTGCTTAATGAAGGTACAGTAGACTCACACGCCACCTTTTGGGAGGCATTCACAGCTTATATCAGGGCTATTTCCATCTCTAAATATTCAGGGGTCCTCAGGGACATCCATGGGAGTCTGAGGTGCCTTGAAGGAAAACTGACAGATCTAGACACTACTGCATCCCGGGGCACTGATTCACCTATCACTCAGGATCAAGAGGTCCTTCTGACCAAATATTGAGACCTGTCTGAGAAAGAAGTACTTTACCTGGGCAAACATGCTAGAACATGCAGATATGACGAAGAAGAATGCCCTGGACAGACCCTGGCCCACTTACTATGTCCCCGTAGGGGCAACTTATACATTACAGAACTGTACACCGATAGTGATGTGTCACCTCCAATAAGGATGTCATAGACACCCTTCTCCACTATTACCCTTGATTATACACTTCATGACTCACTGGTGATACTGCAGCCCAGTCGGAATACTTGAAGGAGGTGGCGATGGTCTGGTTCTCTAATCCGCAGCAACAATTCCTTACTGAACCTATCTCTGGCATAAATATTTATTGTACAGATATTAAAATACATTACAATTAAAAACCAGAAACAGTCAATCATATAATACGCAATTAAAAAGCCATCATCATTGCCGGTGAGCGTGGAGATAAACAAAATGAGGTTATTCTATGCATGGCTGCCGAAAGGCTTCCCAGCGCTACTGCAGAACCAAACAGAAGACAACCACCAAGGGCCCTATATAGGAAAAAGAATAGTTTTCTGAGATTTCCGAAAAGAAAGTTCAGAGTCTATTGATCAGACTTCAACCGGGAGAGAATTCCATAGTCTGGCTGCCCTGAGAGCAAAGGATCTACCTCCCCATCTCAATCTTTTAAACCGAGGTACACTAATCAGGGATGCAGAAGAGGATCTGAGCAGGCATTGGGGAGTATAGGGAGTTATCATCTGTTTAAGAAAGGCCAGACTTCTGTTGTGGAGGGCTCGATGAACCAGGCAAGTTGCTTTAAACTTTATATGCTATTCTACAGGTAACCAATGAAGGGAGGCTAGGGTGGGTTTTGCCAAAGTATAGCTCGAAGTTCCCAGCAGAAGACGGGCAGCAGCATTCTGTAGTACCTGTAACCTCCTCAGGACATATTTAGGAGAGCTCACAAACAAGACATTGCCATAATCTAGACGTGAAGGAATTAAGGCTTGAACAATCAACCTTTTGGCTAAAAGAGGAAGGAATGGGAACATTTTCCTACAGGTTCTCAGTACACCGAAACAAGAGAAGGCTAATTTCTTTGCATGGCATTCCATTGTAAGTTGAGTGTCCAGCCAGAAACCCAAGCTCTTAATATTATCTTTTGATGGAGGAAGAATATTTAATCCTACTGATGCAAGCAGGAGAGCTGGGCGGATAGAGAATGTCCCACCAGCAACACCTCTGTTTTTCCATCATTTAATTTCAATTTACTGTCCAGCATCCAACCCGCGATGTCCGACAGACAGGAAGAGAGGACGGACGATTGTGAGTTGCTCTTAGTGCAGAAAGAAAAGACCAATTGAGTATCGTCTGCATAGGAGGTAAGAGATAGTCCATATTGTTCGAAAGTCTTTGCCAAAGAGGCCATATAGATATTGAATAACGTAGGACTCAAAGAGGAGCCCTGTGGAACACCACAAGTTAAAGAGAACATATCTGAGTAATGTGACTGATTCACAACTTGAAATGTCCTATGCGAGCGGAAACATGTCAGCCATTTGAGGCATTTGTCCTCAAAGCCCATTTGAGCAACTCAGTGTAGCAGAATCTCATGATCCACCGTGTCAGATGCTGCAGTCAGACCAAGAAGAATGATAGCTGCATAGCTGCCTCCATCCAGACGGGGTCTAGCATCTTCAGTAACAGCTAAGAGGGCCGATTCTGTACCATGAAAAGGTCTGAAGCCCATCTGGGTGTCTTGAAGGCAGTTGTACTTTTCCAAGAAACCTGACACCTGGGAATTAACTTGTTTCTCCATAAATTTAGATGTAATGGGAAGAAGGGCAATAGGTCTAAGATTCTCAAATAAAGCAGGGTCAAGAGTTGTTTTTTTCAGCAAAGGCTTGACCGCAGCGTGTTTCCAGCGATGAGGAATGCAGCCAGAAGACAAAGTATCATTGATAATCCTAGTTAGGACAGATGTTACAGCTTCTGAACCTAAGGCCAGCGTGGAATGAGGGGAAGGGTCTAGAGGGGAACCTGATTTAATAGAACAGAGGTATTGATATACCTCCTCTTCCTCAATAGGCTGAAATACTGAGAGAGATGCACAGGGTACTAGTCCATCCAAGCTCAGGATTCCATTATCCCTCTGAACCGAATTAGACTGTTTGACCGAGAGGGAGGCTTGAATGTTAAATATATTTTCCAAGAAAAAGCAGGCTAATTCATTGCTATGCTCCTTTTAGCCTTCTGTTGAAGTTATACCTTATGGAAGCTGAGTCATTTCTCTTTAGGGGAGCCGGGGGACTGTTCAATCTTGGCCGTATAGTAGACGGCCTGGGCCGCCTAAAGTTCTAGATGGAATGAACAGGTTTGACTTCTATAAGCTTTTTTTTTAACTCAGGCTCATAAGCTTTCCTCCATCTTCTCTCCATCTTCTTACATTCCTTTTTCAACACATCAGATGAGGAGAGAACCAGGGAGAATTCTTTGATCGAATAATCTTAGTTATAGTCTTCGAAGGTAGTACTATATCTAAAGATTGGGAAATCCAATTATCAAAATTATCTGCGGTATAGGACAGGTCAGGAAAGCAGTGGTCTGCTGATTATTGAGGGTATTTACCCAATCCTTTTTATTTAGCTTTGACCACTGATAAAAAGTAAGGTGGCCCTGCGACTGATAGGCTAGGGGGACCAGGGTCTAAAGAGTCAATGTAATTAAAAAATGGTCTGTCCATGATAGAGGAAGGAGGGAATCTGCTACAATATTGGAGACATTACTGAAAACTAAATCAAGAGTATGCCCTTTGTAGTGAGTGGGACCAGATATGAGTTGTGCAAACTCTAGTGCTGGTAGATCTCCTAATAGCCTCGTACCAGGACCACTGCCAGAGTCCTCTGCATGTATATTAAATTCCCCTAAAATGGTGCAGTTGAAGTGTTTAAAGGCGTAGGCAGAAAATGCTATACTCTCACAGTCTGAAATGGATAGGGCATTATTGGAACATTGAATTTATTTTTTATAAATATTTCCAATTCCGCCACCTCTGCCCAATGCTCTATCAAGATGAAGGATTAAATAGTTAGGGGCAGAGACATAATCACGTCAGGGGTAGAACCCTCTAGCAACCAGGTTTCAGTTAGAAACAGAACATCTGGCTTACAGTCATCAAGTAGCGAATAAATGTGCAATTTATGGGCTGAAAGAGAGCGGCAAATTAATAACATAAAATTGTAAGTATGTTTCTTCACCTTACTATATTTGGAGAAGGGATATGATGAAAATAAGTTTTTCAGAGTTTATAGCTGGTGTGAGTGTACTTAAATCGAGTGGGCAGTTAGCCATGATCCCTGTTGATTTATTAAGGCTTAGAAGTGTATCCCTTGTATAAACCAGTCTGACAGGGGTAAAGACTAGTAAATACATAATTAACTAATCTCCATGCTACAGTTTAGATGTAAAACAGTAAATAAAATCAACCCCCTTGAAGTCTCGACAGCCACCTGACAACAGAGCCCAGCTCTTAAAATATTTGTGTGCTTAATGAACAACCACTAGGAAACCCACCAACTGGGAATAGAAGAATCCCAAGGTGGTAAAGTAAAAACTCAATTAATACACAGGAGTAGCTCAAATCAAACAGAGCAGGGGGTTGTTAAACTATGCTCACAGTGCCCTGAAGAAATATAGCTAACACGGCCCTGATAAATGTTATCAGTATTACATTCAGCATTGTATTACTAGGATCCAAGGACACTATGACAGCCTGTCGATAGGAGCGGACCCCAAGCTTGTTCCACTTATTCTGCAGCAGGGTTCTATGCTTCTATAGCAAGGATGGTCACAAACTAACCACATGCTCCAGGGATTCTTCACCAGTACCACATCCCCTGCACGTTACACCCTCCCCTGGAGCTAAGCTCCATATAGGACGAAGGTTCAGAAAGGTTAGCAGCCCAAAGCTCATCAACCTTTTGTAACTGTCGACAGTCAGTCAAAAAACAATAATGGGATCCTTTCACCTCAATCACGCTGATTTTATGCCATAACACTGATTCCAGACTTCCCGCCTTGGCCCTGCGCAGTTCATGGCAGAGTTTCAAAAAAGCACCAGCACTGTCTGCTCACTGTTCTGAAAGGCCAAACTCGAACCGCACCTGCAAAAGTGATGCAGATTGAGGAAGGTGGAAGACTCTCAAATAAATCTTTGTAACTAGCAGATTAAGCAAATTTGAAACAATGTCCAGCATTACTTTGCGGCCGAAAGACAATGCAGGGATAGTCTCCTAACTTTCAATAATGGGAGCAGGCTCGGTCCCCTCAAAGATCTAGATAGCTTTGAAAAGACAACTTGCAAGGCTGCCACTTTGACCTCAATCTCTTTCCCATGAATAACAAAGCTACCCCTGGCGTTGAAGTGCACTCCCAGATATTTATAAGACTTATCTGAAATTAATCTAGCAACCTTATAAAACCAGCTGGCCCCGGTTGCCTTTTCCTGCCAAAAGAAATCGCTTTGGTTTTAAGCAAATTTATCTCCAGGTGATTTGTGTCTATATATAAGGCCAACTGATTGAGTGACCAATGGAGACCGACCCTGGTATACTGAAATATTGTCAAGTCATCAGCGTAAAGGAGATGACTAAGCCAAAGGCCCCAAATTTGGGGGGAATGTGAATTAACAACATCCAGAAAAGATGAGAAATCAGTAATATACAGGTTAAAGAGCAGGGAAGCAAGAACACAGCCCTGCTTCACTCCACGAAAAATTGGAATTTTCCTGGATACAGGACAACTATCTCCTAGTTCAATAAGAACCCATCTGGTAGTGTGTAATTTGATAATGGCTCCCAGGAGCACCTGGGCAATTCCCCAATTCTGAAGTTTCACCCATAGAGCATTCCTGGGGACCCGATCAAAAGCAACCTTAAAGTCAATGAAACAACAGTGCAACACTGAGCCTGATGAGTAAGCCTTGTCCATCAGAATGGACAAAGCTAATAGGTTCATGCATGTACCTGATGAAACTGAAAACCCTGTTTGGTTAACGGTAATGAGGGCCTTCGAATGAACCCAGGAATAGAGTTCTTCTAGAAGAAGACTAGCATAAAGCTTAGCCTCATTATCGAGGAGGGCTATCAACCTGAAATCGGCTGTATCAGACCTTACACCATTTTTATAGATTGGATGAATAATGGCTCTGCTACACGACTCAGGAATCCTTGAGGACAGGACACAATAATCAAAAAGGTTTACCAAGTGGTCGACCTGAATGAAGTATCTTGTTTAAACACTGCCATTGGGATACAATTAGGGCCTGGGGCACCATCCCGTTTTCCCTTACTAGTGAACCTATCTCATGCGAAGAGATTGTTCAGGTATAGACTCACTTGATGGATCCAAAGCCCCCGGTCTTGATGGCTTTACCAGTGAGTTCGACAAACAGTTTAAACACCTACTGACCCCAGAACTACTTGCAGTATATGAGGAGTCACTCCAAAAAGGAGTCCTATACCCTCCATGCACTTCTTCCTGACCTTGGCAATAACCTCTTGTAATTGCAGTGATCTTTGTCACTATGAAAACTTTATAATAAAATACTGGCAAAAGTCTTCTCATCTCAACTTTCATTATTAATGAACCAAATGATATCCCCAGCGCAATCAGGATTTGTCCCCCACCGTTCAACATCTCCACACCTGTGAGCTGTCTTCTCCATATTGAATAGAATCTCCCTGGATGTATCCACAGCTTTCTCTCTACTAGATGCCGAAAAGACATTTAATTCCTTGGAGTGGCCATGCCTTCATGCTGACATATACATATTGGGCATACCCCACGTTTTTTTCTCTCTGATAAAACATTTATATGTACAGCCTATGGCACGCATTAGAGTTAATGGTTCCATCAGAGCCCTGTTTCCTATCACAAGAGCTACTCCCCATGGATACCCCTATCACTGCTGCTTTTGTATCATAGCATTAGATCCTTTAGTCCAACAGCCTACTCTGCCCCACCTACATTGTGGTCTGCAATGTAAACCTGGCCCATTACTTACCTTCCTTTACACAGATGACATCTTACTCTTCATCCAGAAACCAGAGGAAAACGTTACACCTGTCCTGCCCAAATGACACATTTTTGGACACTAACTGGCCTTCGGATGAACTGGTCAAAGTCTGAGATTTTTCCTATTACTCCTGTTACAAGACGAGCCCCACATGATTACCCATTGACCTTGTGTGCACTTCTTGACCTTGTGTTTTACGTGGATGAGATACCTTGTGACTGGCACAAGTTCTAGAAACAGTTAAGGTAACATGGTCCCTCTCTAGTCCTGATGAGGCCCAGAATAGAAGGGGCCGAAACACGTCAACACCTATTGGATTGTGGCGAGGTTTGGTAATAAGCGAAATAGATTTTCCTGAAGCATCTCATATAGTGCAAGGAACCCTAAGAAGAAATCTAATAGGGTTTAGCACACGTGGGGTTAGCTATCCACAACCATCGCTTCTGAGTGGAGTACAAGTTTAAATAATCTTGGTACCACTACCTCCAACAGAGGAAATTTAATTGGGACAATTTCCAGACAATGTATTGACGTTATGTTTGTCGTTGATGTATGTTTAGATATTTGCTTTATAATTGTTGACAATCTGTAAATACTTTCCTGTCACGATGGTACAGCTGTGTTGGCACATTCTGCCCTTCTGAGTTGGTTTTTCTATGTCCTGCTTGAATTAATGTAAATAAATGCTGTAAAGAAATTACTTTCCGAAGAGAGTATTAATTACTTCTCTTTGTAGAAAATAGTGTTATTTATCTCGGCCTTTTGACCAATTTTGTGTTACTAATTGTTTCCTTACCCAGGTCAGGTAGGGTTTGGTGGGTAAACCTCCTGTTCATCATATCAATGATGAGACACATCAACAACTTTTTCTAGATTCCAAGAGCTCAGGATTTGGCAAATGTTAAGGGGAATTTTATGATTTGCGTGGCCTACTACATGTGGTTGGTGCAATTGATGGCACACATATTGCCTTAGTACCTCCACACACCAGGGGGCAGGCCTTCCTCAATTGGAAGAACTTCCATTCCAACATTGTGCAAGTTGTCTTCTTACTGGATTCAAACATTTCAAGTGTATGTGCATACTTTCCTTGGTCAACACACGATTCCTTTGTACAATGGAACGGCACCATACCCCAGCAAATGTCACAACGTGGACCTGAGATGTCCTGGCTTGGTTGTTAGAATAATAAGACTTGAGGATCAATTACTTTAATCTGAGGTTAGGAATGTATAATGGCTTGATGTGATTTTGATTTATCAATGTTTTGCTTCCATGTAGGAGACTCTTCTATCCTAAATGGCCATGGTTCGTTGGACCCGCCTAGGAATGCAACAATGCCAGAGGAAGTCCTCTTTAATGAGGCACATAGAAGAAAAGAAGGCTAGTGGGGCTGGCTTTTGCGCTCCCAAAGGCCAGAGTTATGTGTCTGGACAAGATCGGTAGAGCCCTCCGCTACTCAGCCAATAAGTTGTTCCAAATCGCAGTTGCCTGCTGCATGCTGCACAACATTGCCCTGCAGCGGATCATCCCCATCATTGCGGAGGATGGAGACCATGAAGAGCCACCGGGTGAGGATGTTGAAATGCCCAGTGAAGATGACAGTGGTAAAGAGGAAGAAATTGACCAATGTCAATATGTCATGGACCACTTTTTTACCTCAGTGCAAGTGTACCCTTACATATTGTGACAACCAATGTCAGACCAACTTGTGACATACTGAACATATCAGTCTCTAATTCTAACTTGGAAGGATTGTTCAGTTCAGGAAAGCAAAGAGGTTTGTGGATCAAAGTTTCTCTACTTTGACTACTGTGTTTATTACCATAGATTAACTTTGCTTGTGCTAAGTGTATGTGTTCTCCTAACTTTTCATTTGAGTCAAATTGTATATGTGAAATCATTATTTTTCCCTTATTATTCTGTTTCAGGGTCCTTCACAGTGCAATCTTCATTTGGGCATTTCAACGTTGTGACAGTTGCAGTGATATGTTGCTGTTGGAAAGTACAAAGGGAACATGAGTTGATCGTGAGGCAAACACCCACTTTAGATGGACAGATCATGTACAGAGACAACTTGCGGTCTGATTGGATGGAAGTTCCTGAGATTGTGTCAGACCTGTTTTTTGTTGGATGTTACCACCAAGGCAAAATGTACCACTTAACTTGTACTAACCATATGTGTATTTCAAGCCACAGCATACAGGTTTCCCTTCACGTTGGCTAAATCTTCAATTTGTGTTCAGTATAGGAAGCTGTTGATGTGTTTTGCTCATAGTTGAAAGAACTTTTTTTAGCACACCACTGAATGGTGGTTGAGACATTGCACAAGATACTGTCACAGTGTCCTGAAATGGTCATGTGGCCTCAATTTCTGTTACTGCCATCATGTAGACCTTTGGTGTTACTGATGCAGGATTCCTATTGTGAGGGCAGGATGTCTGGCTCAAGCTGAGGCCAAGAATCAACAATAGGTTGCCTATTTAATTTGATCTTATGAAATATATTCCTTTCCTCCATAGTGTCCATTTTCTGGGTTGTCAACTTCTACATGGCACAGACTGTTTGGTTCCTGCATGCTTTCTGAAAAACATATTTGATTGTGACAGCGACTTGTTACCTACCAATAAATGACACCAATACATTCAGATTTTATTGTTTCTTTTTTCCATATTATTTTTTACATGGAAAACACATTACCAAATTGGTATCTATTTTTTGGTTTTTGTATTGTATTGTTTGACAGATTTCGGAAATGTTGGTATACAGTATACATAGAAAAGGAATTACAACAATAAATATTACACCAGTCTTTGAGTTTGTTTTATGTGCATTTGTTTTGAAAAAAATGAGTGCAATATATTTGTAACCAGAATGAAAAAGAACAGGAATAAAAAACTAAAGTCCATCATGGTGAATGGAGCTACATATGTTTAGCACAAATTGTTTGGAATTCAATGTACAAATACAACTCTCTTCAAAAAGGTAAATGTGTTTATGAAGTAGTCCACAGAGTGATTTGTAGACACACACTGGAATAAATTAGGTCCAGCGTCTCTTGGAGGTGGTGGCGGAGGTCTTGCCATTCTCTACTGATGGTCTGGATGAAAGTCCCCTCCTCAGGGTAATGGGCACAGCTGCAAGGGCTGGGGTGAGTGGATCGGTTTCCAGTTGTGGTCCTGTCTGTGGCTGAGGAAGGTGTATTTTGGCATGATGTTGAAGGTAGATGGGAGAAGAAAAGCCTTGCACATGTGATAATAAATAACAAACATTACCCCAGTCAAGAAGCACATATTGGATTTGTGATTCTGCAGCTCAAGAATGATCACTCTGCACCTGCTTAAGGTTCCTGATCTCTGTTTGGATCTGGCCCATCACATCTTGGGACTGTTGTATTGCTCCCAAGACTCAGTCAGTGGTGGTCTGGGAGACAATGATGTCAGTAATCTCACTTTGATGGTCTTCTGATTCCCTCAAGCAACCCCTACCCTCACTATTCTGTGCCTTGAGGCAGTGTGGCTCATCCCACTCGGTCTTGGCACAAGTGGATGTGGTGGTGTTTACTCAACAGTAGCCAGGAGTGAGGTGCACAAGATGGGAGTTGTGTTCCTCTGGACACAGAAAGCAGAGGTTTCCATAGGCTGAATTGTTGTAGCAGCTGGGGTGGGAGGTGTAGGTGTAGGTTGAGTGTGACTCGCTGCGGATGTCTGCCCAGACAGTCCAGATGGACTAGGCATCCCCTCATCATCTGGGCATGTAGGAGTGGTGTCCTCACTGAAGGCTTCATTCTGGCCTGGAGTGGAGGTGTCTTCGGTTGCAGACTATGGCGGTCATTATGAACAGAGCGGTAAACTCAGCTGACCACCGTGGCGGTGGTGAAAAGAAGACCGCCATTGGCGGTGAATCGAAACCCACCATACAATGAACCAAAATCCCAACCTTGCCAAATATCACCAGACCACCAGTGACCGCCATGACCTTGTCGGCGGAAATGCTGGACCTTCCACCCCGCCTCTGCCGAGCACGCCCACATCCCGCCCACCAAATAATGATGCACAAATCACCTTGGCAGACAGTGGAGGCATCACAACCATTGGTGGTGCCGACCGCCACGGGCGGCAAGTGTACTTAACAGCAAGAAGTGCCCAAATTGGATAATCTTGAAACCCACACACCTGACACAAATCCATAACCCCATAAAACACTCATAGACACACCCGACAATCCTTTGCAATGAAACCAGGCCAAAGAAGACAGAAAGCACCGGAGGCAGACACTGAATGCCACAATACACAAGACGCACACCGACCCACAGAAGAGCACCCTCATCGCGTCTCCTGCCCCGACACTATTCACCACACTCACCATGTCACCCCCCAAACATCCACGCTTCACAGAAATGGAGCTAAGGACCATGGTGGATGAGATCCTGAAGGTGGAGCCACAAATCTTCGGGGCTCAGGTGCAGCAAACACCCCTCGCAAGGAAGATGGAGCTTTGGCAGACCATTGTCAACATGGTCAATGCAGTGGGACACCATCCACGCACCAGGGATGACATCCGCAAGAGATGGAATGACCCGCGGGGGTAGGTCAGGTCCATGGCATCCAGCCACCATATTGCAGTCCAGAAGACTGGGGGAGGACCGCCACCAACACCACCCGAATACACCGACTGGGAGAAAAAGGTACTGGCCATCTTGCACCCTGAGACTCACTGGACTCTCTGGAAGAATGGATTAGGGTAAGTCATCTACATTTACCCCATATACACCATACCTGTAATGCATGCACCACCCCACCCCACCCAAACCCACCAGGACCAATATCCCACCCACCAACAGCCACTGAATCCACCCCCCCACATGACCACAAACCCACTAACAGGCCCACATCCCTCCCCCTGTGCACAGCCACCTACCCCTGCAAGGATTCACAATGGAACTGCACCCCCCATGCAACTCCACACCCTGACCAAAGTGCAGTGAAAATCTCACAAAGGCACCCTGGATGGGCACAAAATGTTACACCAGCACACAATAGCCCACTCCTGTGCACCCCAACCATTCATGCATTTGTAACAGACAAGTCTATGTCCTCCAACAGGCACACCACCCATGCCACACTCACGGATGGGACAAGGAATGCCAGTACCCCCCCCATGGAGACAGAGGCACCTCACAAGACATTGGGGAAGGATCCCTGGACACTGATGAGCAGGCAGGCCCCTTACACAGTCCTGGACTGTCACCATGCAGCAGCCCCACCCAGGAGCAGCAGCCCAGGGCAAGCGTCCCCACACCAGTGTATCCAGGCCACAGACCGGTTGGAACACAGGTACAGAGGCCACAGTCTCCCCCTCCCAATATGCAAGAAGGCGAGGGCCCCAGTACAAGTGGTACCGCCAGACCTGTGCAGGGGACACAAGCACAGGGGGCTAGGGCAAGTGCTAGGGCCTCAGTTGACCGGGGGGGGGCCAAAGGATGGATGCAGCAGCCCAGGACGTGATATCTGAGGTATTGGGGACCTACTAGCATACCCATGACAGGCTGGAACAGATAGTATCCATCCTGGAGCACATTCAGAAGATGCAGCAGGAACACCACCAACAGGCCATGGAGCAGTGGAAACAGCACAACACCACAATGGCCAGCATAGCAGGAGCACTGCTGCAGTTGGTACAAACCCAGTCTGAGACCCACACAGGACAGGAGGCCCCCACTACAGCACCGGACACAGACCGGAAAATTATAGCATCATCAGCAACATCCAAGGAACTACCTTCAGAGGAAACCCAAGGGTCAACCATGTCATCCCCTCAAGGTCAACAGCAGGCGCCCAAACGGTCCCTCAGGCCAAGATATGGCACTGGAACCCCTGCAAAAAACAAGGCCCCTTCAAGATGTAACTCTGCAACAATCTGCACAGCAACCATCTGTAGGAAAGTACCATCTTGCCTGGCATATTACCCGCATGTTTACTGTATTTATGTTTGTTTTTGCCTGTGTCACTGTGATCCTGCTAGCCAGGACCCCAGTGCTCATAAAGTGTGCCCTGTATGTGTTCCCTGTGTGGTGCCCAACTGTATCACTTAGGCTCTGCTAACCAGAACATCACTGTTTATGCTCTCTCTGCTTTTAAAATTGTCACTGCAGGCTAGTGACTAATTGTACCAATTCTGATTGGCACACTGGAACAACCCTTATAATTCCCTAGTATATGGTACCTAGGTACCCAGGGTATTGGGTTCCAGGGGATCCCTATGGACTGAAGCATTTCTTTTGCCACCCATAGGGAGCTCAGACAATTCTTACACAGGACTGCCACTGCAGCTTGAGTGAAATAACGTCCACGTTATTTCACAGCCATTTTACACTGCACTTAAGTAACTTATAAGTCACCTATATGTCTAACCCTCACTTATTGAAGGTTAGGTGCAAAGTTACTTAGTCTGATGGTACCCTGGCACTAGCTAAGGTGTCCCCGCATTGTTCAGGGCAATTTCCCTGGACTTTGTGAGTGCGGGGACACCATTACACGCGTGCACTACATATAGGTCAATACCTATATGTAGCATCACAATGGGAACTCCGAACATGGCCATGTAACATGTGTAGGATCATGGCATTGTCACCCCCAATGCCATTCTGGTATTGGGGGTGACAATTCCATGCATCCCTGGGTCTCCAGCATACAGACCGGGTGCTGCCAAACTAACTTTCTGGGGTTTTCTCTGCAGCTACCACTGCTGCCAACCCTCAGACAGGTTTCTGCCCCCCTGGGGCCTGGACATCCCAGTCCCAGGAAAGCAGAACAAAGGATTTCCTCTGAGAGGGGGTGTTACACCCTCTCCCTTTGGAAATAGGTGTGAAGGGCCTGGGAGGAGTAGCCTCTCCTAGCCTCTGGAAATGCTTTGAAGGGCACAGATGGTGCCCTCCTTGCATACGCCAGTCTGCACCGGTTCAGGGATTCCCCCAGCCCTGCTCTGGCGCGAAACTGGACAAAGAAAAGGGGAGTGACCACTCCCCTGACCAGCACCTCCCAGGGGAGGTGCCCAGAGCTCCTCCAGTTTGTCCCAGACCTCTGCCATCTTGGATGCAGAGGTGTGAGGGCACAATGGACACCTCTGGGTGGCCAGTGCCAGCAGGTGATGTCAGAGACCCCTCCAGATAGGTGCTTACCTTTCTCTGTAGCCAATCGTCCTCTGAGGGCTATTTAGGGTCTTTCCTGTGGGTATCTCACCAGATAACGAATGCAAGAGCTCACCAGAGTTCCTCTGCACTTCCCTCTTCGATTTCTGCCAAAGATCGACCGCTGACTGCTCCAGGACGCCTGCAAAACTGCAACAAAGTAGCAAGAAGACTACCAGCAACATTGTAGTGCCTCATCCTGCCGGCTTTCTCGACTGTTTCCTGGTGGTGCATGCTCTGAGGGCTGTCTGCCTTCACCCTGCACTGGAAGCTAAGAAGAAATCTCCTGTGGATTGACAGAATCTTCCCCTGCCAACGCAGGCACCAAACTTCTGCATCACCGGTCCACTGGGTCCCCTCTCATCTTGACGAGTGTGGTCCCTGGAACACAGGAGCTAGATCCAAGTGTCCCCGACAGTCTAGTGGCCCTTCTGTCCAAATTTGGTGGAGGTAAGTCCTTGCCTCCCTACGCCAGACAGTAATCCTGTGTACTGCGTGAACTGCAGCTGCTAGGGCTTCTGTGCACTTTTGCAAGACTTCCTTCATGCACAGACTAGCCCAGGTCCTCAGCACTCCGTCCTGCATTGCCCAACTCGCTGAGTTGGACTTCGACTTCGTGGGACTCCCTTTTGTTGTGCTGAGTCGACCAGCATGCTCAGATCTTCTGAATGCCTGTTCAGGTGCTTCTGCAGGTGCTGCCTGCTTCTGCATGGGCTCTCCGTGTTGCTGATCGCCCCCTCTGTCTCCTCCTCCAAGGGGCGACCTCCTGGTCCTTCCTGGGCCCTGGCAGCACCCAAAATCTTTAACCATGACTTTTGCAGCTGGCAAGGCTTGTTTGCAGTCTTTCTGCGTGGAAACAACTCGGCTTCCTCCAGCACACCGTGGGACATCTTCTGACCAAAGGAGAAGTTCCTGGCACCTTCCGTTGTTGCAGAATCTTTGGCTTCTTCCACCCGGAGGCAGCCCTTTTGCACCTTGATCTGGGGTTTAGTGGGCTCCTGCCCCCCCCGGACACTTGCTTGACTCTTGGACTTGGTCCCCTTCCTTTACAGGTCTTCAGGTCCAGGATTCCATCTTCAGTGCTTTGCAGTCGGTTGTTGCCTTTGCAGAATCCCCTATCTCAACTTTACTGTCTTTCTAGGGTAGTAGGGTAACTTTACTCCTACTTTGCAGGGTCTTGGGGTGGGGTATCTTGGACACCCTTAGTGTTTTCTTACACTCCCAGCGACCTTCTACACACTACACTAGGCCTGGGGTCCATTTGTGGTTTGCATTCCACTTTTGGAGTATATGGTTTGTGTTGCCCCAGGTCTATTGCCTCCTATTGTATTCTATTGTGTCCTACAGTGTTTGCACCACTTTTCTAACTGTTTATTTACCTGATTTTGGTTTGTGTATATATTTGTGTATATTACTTACCTCCTAAGGGAGTATATCCACTGAGATACTTTTGGCATATTGTCACTAAAATAAAGTACCTTTATTTTTAGTAACTCTGAGTATTGTGTTTTCTTATGATATAGTGCAAAGTGATATAAGTGGTATAGTAGGAGCTTTGCATTTCTCCTAGTTCAGCCTAAGCTGCTCTGCTATAGCTACCTCTATCAGCCTAAGCTGCTAGAACACTCCTAATCTACTAATAAGGGATAACTGGACCTGACGCAAGGTGTAAGTACCACTAGGTACCTACTATAAGCCAGGCCAGCCTCCTACACCATCCCACTCAATCAACCACCACGCAGTGCGAAGAAGCAATATGAACTAATGCAAGCATTGATAGACCCATCAATACTACCAACAAGGCTGCCACCATGTTGGCATTGAGGACAACCACCCATGACCACTTGCCATCACTGTAAATTGCACTATTCACTCCCTGCCACGAATAAAACACATATCACACCTGAAACACTGTCCCTGTCATAAAATGTGAACAAAGTGAAGTATGGATGCAACTGGCTGATAATCACTTTATTGGCAATGCGTTGCATGAAAGGACTCCTGTGTGCCTAAATGTGGCCCCAAACTAAATGCACTAAATTGTATTCTGTACCATGCAGAACTGGACAGAGTTTCACATAGAAGATTCAAACCACCCACTTAGATGATAAACCACACTGACAATATGTGTCACAAACCCCAATGTCAGCCCTTAGTCCCAAATAGTTACTGGAAGTAGAGTTGTATCAGTTAGGTCCTGGAATTGGCATCTTCCCCTTCCTCATCATCACCATCACTCTCCTCACCTCTCTGAGGTAGCTGGTCAGGACATACAGCACCCTCCACCGCCAAGAGGGGGATACAATTTCTCACTGCCACGTTGTGCAGCATGCAGCAGGCCACCACTATTCTACACACCTTTTCAGGCCCATAAGCCAGGAAACCCCCAGAGATATGTAGGCAAAGAAATCTAGCCTTCGGGAGATCTATTGTTCGTTCTATTACGCTCCTAGTACATCTTTGGGCCTCATAGTAATTCCTCTCTGCATCCGTCCCAGGATTCCTCACTGGTTTCAGGAACCAACGCAAGTTTGGATAGCCAGAATCACCTAGAAAAATGTGCAATACAGAGTAGTCATTGTCAAGCCTCTGAGTCAGACAACTTGGCTGTCTGCTAGGTGTCAGTTAGTGACAGAAACACTTACCTATGATCCACCCTCTGCCCTCTTGTAGTTGTTCCATCTTGTGTGGCACACTATTGTTCCTCAGCACAAAGGAATCATGGACTGAACCTGGGAACATGGCATTCACATGTGAGATGTACTGGTCTGCAGTACATATCAATTGGATGTTCATGGAACGAAAGTTCTTTCTGTCTCTGTACACCTGTTCACTGCCTCTTGGGGGTATGATCGGTATGTGGGTGCCATCTATGTCACCGATCAAATGGGGAATGTTTGCAAACGCATAGAAGTCTGACTTGATGGCAGGGAGGTCAGTACTTTGGGGAAAACTCACATATGACTGCAGGTGTCGTACAAATGCATTTTGAAATCTTATTAGGGCCAGATGTGCGAAAAGATTTTATCCATTCTGTGTCTATGGGAAACTGTGTTCGTACATATGACCCTTAGTACCATGCTGAACATTGGCTGTGAAAATCCAGCACCCATTCCCACTGTCACTTGAAATGAGCCCGTGGCCAGGAAATGGAGTGCCGAGAGCACCTGCACTTCAGTAGGGATGGCATGCTGATTACAATTTCCCGGAGTTAGTGCAGGATCCAGTAATGCACAAAGATCAAGAATTGTTGCACGGGTGAGTCTGTAATTGATTATGATCTGACGCTCCACCATGGTCTGTACTTCCTCGTTACAAGGGTCGGTACCTACGAGGGATTTCAAACACGTGTGAGGAACACACATACATAGGCACACATTGTCATTAGTTGTGCACTGCATACTTGATTGTAGGGACTCAACAGCAACATGTTCTTGACAGATCTTTATCTACACCTCAAAGAGGGAACAGTGTTTGTAATGTGTGTTGTTTTTAATGGCCACATGCATAGGTGCTTTATGTGGAAAATAGGGCCTGCATAGTGCACAATTATTTTTTATAGATGCGTAGTTAATGCCAAAATGTCTGCCCCCTGTAATCCAGGACTGTCATTGTGGAAGTGACCTCATACCGCTAGCGGTTGACATAACAGCGTAAGGCGGTGTTTACCGCTGTTTGCACCGTCACTGGTTAACATGGATGCCAATGGAGAATCCTGGCGTATCATGATCATCATCTATACTTCACTTGACTCCCTGATCTTGTGCGAACAGGTACTCTACTGTGTGTACTGCTATGTCCTGCCTCTGGTTATGGAAGTGGCTCGTGTTGCAGGGGAAAGGGCCCCGGCCTTCCCCAGGAGGAACTGGGTGGGTGTATGTCTGGCCACTATGTACCTTCATTCAGCTATTTACAAGTGTCTCTCCTGTTTTGTCTCCCCATCCCTGTTCTCTTGTGTTGCTTTTTTACATCAGCAACATCTGGTGAGGGAGCTGAGGCACCGGCAAGTGGGGAAGCAGCGGCCCAAGGATCCTCAGAGGCACAGTCATCCAACGCCAAGGGGACCAGTGGGTTGGAGGGCGAGGGGAGTATCACGGGGGAGGCAACTACCACTGGAGGTAGTGACTCCGATACCTCCTCCGATGGGTCCCTGGCGGACCCTAGTGGCCACACCACTACAGTGACATCTTCCGCCACCCCCATTCCATCACCACCTTCCCTTTTGCTCCCCACTGAGTTGCCCGTACCCGCTCACTCAGAAAGGTGGGCGTCTCCTTCGCCCCTTACACCTCCTCCCCTGCCCCAGTCAGCCCTGCTGCCCTCACAGAGGAGGCTATTGACCTCCTGAGAACCATCTCTGTAGGGCAGACAACCATTGTCAATGTCATCCAGGGGCTAGCATCAGAGATACAGCAGACCAATGCCTATCTGGATGGCATTCACGGTGCCGTGTCTGGCCTACAGAGATCTTTTCAGGCTCTGGCCTCCTCTTGAATGGCATCCAGTTTCCCTGGTGAATCCGTCCCCCCTCCAACCTCCTCTACCCCTTCCAGCACCCCACTCCCTTCACCCGTCCAAATCACACGGTCTGACACGCAGTCAGGCAGCTCAACACACAAGAAACACACTTCTAAACACAAGCACCACATCTCCCACCACAAGCATTCACACAGCCAGCGCACACATGCACACATAGCAACATCCACTTCCCCCAGTGTGCCCACCTCTTCCGCCTCCCTGTCTGTCCCCTCTACATGCACACCCTAATGCACTGCACCTTCAGTCACTGTTGCTGCTCCTCTTACTTCTGTCACCACAATAGCAGACATCCATACATGCACCCCAGACACCACACCTGCACTCACCACAACTTATGTAGTTGACACATGCAGCACACTCACGAGACACCCACACAACGTACATCCACATTGGCAGCCTGTCTTCTCCCACTGTGTCCACCCCCTCCAAAAACCACCAACATCCACCACACCTCAGCATACTGTCCAGTCACCTGCACCCACTACACGCACCCCTACACCACATACGTCAACACCCTCTGCCTCCACTCCCACACCCTCATCCAGGACCACCCCAATTGCTCCGAAAAAACCTTTCCTCTCCTGTCCTGACCTCTTCCAACCAACTGGCCCACCCCGTCTTGTCCCTGCGCACACCTCCTTGCCTTTTCCACTCCTTCCACTTCACAGCCCACACCTGTCCGCCCTTCACATTCCCATGCCCCTTCCCCAGAGAAGAAGAGGCCCCGCGCACAGCAAAGTCCATCTGGCTGCACCCGCTCGAAACACCCCCCCACCTTCCAAAGCCAAACCCACACCCCCTCCACCTTCGAAGCGCAAGTCCAAGCCCCACCCCTGTCGCAAATCCCCACCCCCTGCCCCCGTTCCGTGAGGTGCCTGTTTGCCCCATTTTTGCCCCATTAGGTGGAGTACTGGGCACTTTTGGGAGTCAGGTTGGGGCCGTTGTGGCCCATGGGACTTCTTGCGATACGGACTGGCCATTGGCCTTGTTGGAAATAGTTGGCTCTGTGAGCTGTAATAAATATTTATGTGTGGCCTGTGTTTTGGCGGCACACTGTTGAACCCTGCTCTTTAGTTTCATTGTTTGTCGGTGTGGGGCATTTGTATGTACTATGGTCAAGTTGGATTTGCCTTGTGTCAGGTAAGTACCTCTTGCTGTGGGGTGTGTGGGTAGTGCTGCTGTGAAGGGTTGGGGGTGTTGCTGGGTGGGTGGAGTGGGTGGGTATGTAACTTTGCCCTTTCCTCCCTTGTTTCATAGGTTGCAGTACTTAATGTTGTTGTCTTCGTCGGCAGTCTCAGTCGTGGAGGTATATGGCAAGGAGCAGGGCTGGCATGATCTGCAGCTCTCTATTCATGTGTGCTCCGGCGCATTGTGTGGGCCTCCGGTAAGTGTTTCATTAGATTTGGTTAATTTCCGCCTGGACTTGCGTTGTGGTGGTTCCCGCCCCGGAACTGACGGCGGACTAGTGGTTCATTATTTGATGGGCCGGTTGGGCCTTTCCGTCGGACTGTGGGTGGACTCTGCCATTGTCATCGGCACTCCTCTACTGGCA